>NW_025335269.1:28852897-29268330 GCF_004798865.1 Varanus komodoensis | reverse complement strand
GACCTCTCTGGGGAGCGCATTCCATAGATTGGGTGCCACCGCAGAGAAAGCCCTCCTCCGAGTACCTACCCTCCTAATTTCCTTCACGGAGGGTTCCTGGAGAAGGGCCTCTCCCTCAGATCTCAAGGGGCGGGCGGGTATATATGGATGTAAGCGCTCCTTCAGGTAACTTCAGGTAAAACTTTGTCTCTTCATATACATGTTCTTTCACATGCAACACATCAGCAAGTCCAGTTTTGTATACACTACACTGATGAGGAATCTCAGCTTCAGACAAATGTACCTGTATGATAATCATGTCTATTTGTCATGTTTATACACTACATCCTTAGGTGCATGCTATGTTTATTATTAGTCAGTACATTTCTTAGTTGCCTTTCAAGAATGGCATCTCCCCAGGATGACTTGCAATGTAAAATTCAGTATCAAATTTTAAAATCACTTCATATTTAAGTGATATTAAAATAAGACATTCAAAATATAGTTTTGGATGTCTAACACTAGCAAGCACATCAAATTTTTTTCCATTAAAAGCCATTAAAAATAGAGATTTAAAAAAAGCTTTTTAAAAATCATCCATGAATGCAGCTACCAGAAAAAGTCTCTTGCTCCCACTCCCGCTCCCTCTTGCTCATGGGCATGAGTGGCAGGCCAGAAGTAGGGCCTCTAAAGATCACAACCTTCCTGGAAGGGCTAGAAATTGAAACTGAGATCAACAGTGTGCAAACCATGTCTTCTGCCACTGACCAATCGTACTTTTCCATGGGTGCATGTACACTTTTAAAAAATTAAAGTGCAAAACTCCATTAATTTCTATTATGAAACCCTGGCTTTTCAGCAGGAAGGTGTCTGCAGTAGCAGAATTCAGTCAGTGAGGGGGCGTTAACTCAGTGATGCAGACATAGTTTTTCCCAGAAGACCCTTGCTTGGCTCCCCAGTGGCTCCAGGTTAGGCTAGGAATAATCCCTGCACGTGATAATGTAAACCCACGGTTGCACTGTGTACACAGTTGAATAGATTTAAAAAACGTTCCTATTCTCAGGTTTTAAAGGTGTTTGACATTCGTTTCAGTTCCAAAATGATGGAAAGTTACAGCTGTTGTTTTTGTTCAGTTGCAACATCGTGCCAGCTCTTTGCAACCCCATGGACCACAGCGCGCCAGGCCTCCCTGTCTTCCACTGTTTCCTGGAGTTCACCCAAACTCATGTTCGTTCCATCAGTGATACTATCTACCCACCTCATCCTCTGCCTGCCCCTTCTCCTTCTGCCTTCAATCTTTCCCAGCATCAGGCTCTTCTCCAGGGAGTCCTTCCTTCTCCTTAGGTGGCCAAAGTATTTGAGCTTCAGCTTCAGAATCTGTCCTTCTAAAGAACAGTCAGGGTTGATCTCCTCTAGGACTGACCGGTTTGATCTCTTTGCAGTCCAAGGGACTCTCAGGAGTTGTTTCCAGCATCACAGTTCAAAAGCAGAAATTCTTCAGCGCTTAGCCTTCCTTATGGTCGAGCTCTCACAGCCATATATTACAACTGGGAAAACCATAGCTTTGACTATATGAACCTTTGTCAGCAAGGTGATGGCTCTGCTTTTTAGTATGCTGTCTAGATTTGCCATAACTTTCCTCCCAAGGAGCAAGCATCTTTTAATTTCAGGGCTGCAGTCACTGTCTGCAGTGATCTTGGAGCCCAAGAAAATAAAATCTGTCTTTACCTCCATTTCTTCCCCATCTATTTGCCAGGAAGTGAGAGGACCAAATGCCACAATCTTAGTTATTTTAATGTTGAGTTTCAAGCCAAATTTGCACCCTCTTCTTTCAACCTCATCAAGAGGCTCTTTAGATCCTCTTCACTGTCTCCAATTAGAGTGGTATCATCTGCATATCTGAGGTTGTTGATATTTCTCCCAACAATCTTAATTCAGGGTTCTGATCACCTAACCCTGCATTTCTCATGATGTAATCTACATATAAGTTGATTAGGCAGGGTGACAATATACAGCCTTGCCATACTCCTTTCCTTATTTTGAATCAGTTGTTCCATGTCCAGTTCTAACTGTTGCTTCTTAACCCACATACAGGTTTCTCAGGAGACTGGTACTCCCATCTCTTTAAGAACTTGCCACAATTTGTTGTTATCCACACAAACAAATGTTTTAGCATAGTCAATGAACCAGAAGTAGGTGATTTTCTGGAACTCCCTAGCTTTTGCTATAATCCAGCAAATATGGGCAGTTTGACCTCTAGATCCTCTGCCTTTTTGAAACCCAGCTTGAACTTCCAGTAGTTCTCAGTTCACATACTCCTGAAGCCTAGCTTGTAGGATTTTGACAATAACCTTGCTAGCATGTGAAATGAACGCAAGTTTGAGCATTCTTTGTTATTGCCCTTCTTTAGCCTTGGAATGTAAACTGACCTTTTCCAATCCTGTGGCCACTGCTGAGTTTTCCAAATTTGCTGGCCTAATGAGTGTAGCACTTTAACTGCATCATTTTTTTTTTAGGATTTTGAGCTGGAATACCATCACCTCTGCTAGCTTTGTTGTTGCTAAGGCTTCCTAAGGCCAATTTGGCTTCACACTCCAAGATGTCTGGTTCGAGGTCAGAAACCCCCCTTCGTGGCTATCAGGGACATTAAGATCTTTCTTGTATAGTTCTTCTGTATAATCTTGTCACCTCTTCTTAATCTCTTCTATCTCTGTTAGGTCACTGCCATTTTTGTCCTTTATCATGCTCATCTTTGCATGGAATGTTCTCTTCATATCTCCAATTCTCTTGAAGAGATCTCTAGTCTTTCCTATTTTATTGTTTTACGCTATTTCTTTGCACTGTTCATTTAAGAAGGCCTTCTTATCTCTCCTAGCTATTCTCTAGAAATCTGCATTCAATTGGGTGTATCTTTCCCTTTCTCCTTTGCCTATTGCTTCCTTTCTTTCTTCAGCTATGTGTAAAGCCTCCTCAGATAGTGACTTGCATTTCTTTTTCTTTGGAATAGTTTTAGTTGCTGCCTCCTGTACAAAGGAGATAGATACAAATATGCATATAATATGGCTGTGGTTAGTTCCAATTGGTTCCAACTTCACTGCTATATTGGAGCTGAATGGGTGTCAGAGGAAGAGGGATGACTTAAATTTCCGATTTGCTTCTTTAAGAAAGATGTAAAACCTTATCCAAATTTACTTTCCTGGAGCAAACCCAGTTCCAGTTGCCCCTTTCTTGCCTCCACTCCTTTTATTCTCCCATAACAACTTGAAGGACAAGGTCTGAAGTTCTCTGCCTGGTGAGGAACTCAGTGGAAGAACATCGGGTTGAACAAAGTCTCTGAGCTGTCCCTCAGGGTGAACTTCATGTTTCTGGGTATTAACAACCTTTAACTGGCAGATTTGCTTCAGCTTTCTTCTGGTTTGGGTCTTGCAAACCAGGACACAGCAAAGAAGAAATCACTCAACTGCCTCTTCCAAAGCCTTCTTGCTCCTTGAGGCCAACTATCTGCCTTTATAAATCAGGCCAGAATAGCCCCCAGAGGCACTTTTTCCTCACTACCTCTCACAACTTGTGCCGTAACTGAGTCAAGCAGCCCTCCTTCAGTCTCTTCCGCAGGTTGCTGCTGCTTCTCTCACCCTTGGGCCCTTCTCTGCCTGAATTTACCATGTTGCACAAACTGCTTCCACTGATCCCAGCCATGTTCAGCCTGCTCTGTTTACACTCTTGTCTGTGGGGAGCATCTCACCAAAGACCTTCGCCCACCTCTTTAGCTGCCAGAAAATTGCCCCCGTTTATGAGCCAATGAGAATCCGCAGAACGACCTTTTTGACTCTCCCATCCAGTACATAAAGCAAAAGGATTAACAGTGAACCACTAAGGCTTGTAACAGCTTCCTTTATCACTGCAGCAACACAACTTGACAGTGGGTTGCCACTGGCAGGCCTCAAATACAAAGAAACAGCTAGGTTCCAGTTAGAGATAACCTTTTCACCTCTCACTCTTAACCTCTCACAATCACAACAAAGCTACCTTTCAGGGCACAATCTGCTTTTGACATTCGCCCAACATTCAAGCAGAGTTTTGCCTCACATTCCTTTATTATCCGCTGATTTACTAACTAACTGAGGCCAGACTTATTAGGTAAGCTGTTGCCAATTAATTCGTCAGCATTCACTAACCGCTGCACCAAAACCCGATTTTTTATATTCTCTATCCAGTATATAAACTGAAATAATTAAGCCCAGTCCTTGCTATCCTGCTTGCTTCAGTCCCCCCTGTAGGCCCAAAGGACAGGGCCAAAGACTCACAAGAGCACTGCATAAGCATGTCTTTTCCTCCATTGAGTTGGCAGCGTTGGCCGTAGTGAAGGGCAGGAAGTCTTCCAAAGGGATCAGGAAGTCAGCAGGACTTCTTGCTGCTTTCTAACCCCAGCATGGTACTAGAGGACCCTCTGCCTTTCCTCTAAGCCTAGAGAAGGACTCGGGTTCTCCTTTCTTCAGAAGCACTTGGAAAACAGCCGAGATCTTTAATCATGTTGCTGCAACCACAACGGCTCTTTAAAAAACCAATCGATCTAGGAACCAGATGAGCACGGAAGAAGGTTTAAAGGGACCTTCCCCTACCAGTGTGGTATCACGTGACTTAACATACATTCAGTGCCATTTGCTTTGGGGAAAAAGCCCCTCACCATTTTGTTCTAAAATTGTATTGTGCTGATCGTTGTTTCAGTAAAATGAAAGCGACATATTCAATATCGTGGTGTGTCTGTGTGTGCTTGGAAAGAATCTCCCCTTGTCACCGTCTCCGCAGGAAATTTTTCATCACTGCACATTTGTTTCAAACTGGTATGCATCATTTCACCCTCTTTTGGATTTTCTTCCCCATGCATGTGCTGTTTATGACATTTTGCTTCCACGTATTGCCCAGCGCAAAACTCCGACAGGACTGTCACTCATCTGGAGAAGCTGCTTAAAGAAAAGACTTTTAAAAGGAAAGGGGAAAGAGCTTTTGGTGATTCTTCTAAGCATGCTAGATAAGAAGGAAGTGCCATTGAACGCTGTCTATTGCTCTTTAAAAGAGTCTTGCCTTTTTCTACATGAGCCACACAGTGGATTGGGATGCACCCCTGAAAGCAACATCATTTTGATGGACAACTTAAATAGCATATTCCAGGGAGTATTTGGATGAGCTTCCAAGTGCTGCCTGTTTTCTCATACAAAACTACATCACCAGTAGAAGCTTTTTATGTATGTTAGTGAAGGAGGAGAAACGGATGCATTTTAATGGCCACTTAAGCTCTCAGTGTGTTTCACCCTTTTGAAAGTTTCACACTGAAAGTTGCAACTTATTTGTCCTTCAAAATAGGCACTCTTCTAATTCTTTTTAAGGGAGGTCTCCAATAATGATAAATACATACAAAACTATGTACATTGGAGAAAGGATACCAAAATATCAGAACAATTAATTCCAAAAAATGTGTACAATTATTTACAGATGTGTATAATTAATTACAAAAAATGTGTAGGCAAATAGCATACAACGATGCATGCATTGGGAGAAATCCTCCCCAAAATGCTAAGTAGTTTTCATGCAAGCATTTAAAAGGAAAATCTTAATGTTCAGGATGACTCAAACATAAAAATATAAAATGTAAGAAACTGAAAGTAATCAATACTGATGAATTCATCTATCTTTGATGCACATACATCTCTTTAGACCTTAGGTAGGTAACATGCAGTCCCTGTAACTCCAGCTGCTCCAAAAGTTTTTTTTAAAGCTTAATCTTACAAACCATCAAAATGTCTAAAGTGAGCTTGCTTGTAGGCTCCATTTGGCTTGTTTGGCACCACATAGACACTGTGGAGCACCAAAAGCTTGCAAGATAACGCTAATCATAGTAGTGCTCTTTAGCTCTACGGAGTGGTTTTATATTTAGGCTTGGCTTGGCTTGGCTTGGCTTGGCTTGGCTTGGCTTGGCTTGGCTTGTTGTGGGGGTGGTGGCTGGAGCACCCCATGGAATGTGACCCATGAGTGATCCTTCTGCAGATTACCACCTCTGCTGTAGAACAATTGGAGTAAACAAAATGTACTTCTGCCTAACAAGTTTTGTATAGAATTGAAGTATTGGTCATTTTTTTAAACTTTTTTTATCAAGTTATCTGACTTCAGTTTAAATACCGGATTTTAAAAAGTAGACTATCACAAAAAGACAATACATAGAAAGACATTCCTGGGAGACCATAAAATTGTTGATATAGTCCGGAAACTAATATTATGCATACAAGTGGTTCATTGCATGTATCAATAAAAGCACATGAGAAATGTGTTTTATCCACATTTCAACAAAATTGCCCTTTCCAAAATAATTGAGACTGAGATAAATACTTTTTCTTTTATTTAATAATACAAATCAGTTTATAGGGTCCTTGGCTGTTTCTATAAAGACATCTTGAAGCAGTTTATGACATAAAAGTTTAAAACTACAAAATGTCTAAAATTAAAATTTCTAAAACAACCCCAAAACATACCAGTTTTAAAATTTTCTGATAAAACATTTAAAATCAGTGAATTAATATTAATTTTTAAAGACTGTGGAGTAGAATAAGGGGAGCTTGCTTGCTTTATTCAAATTATGTTACCTTTAAAAATTGAACTATTGTAAGCAGTTCCTCCACCAAACCAAACGCTAGATGTGCATTTTTCCATCAGCATGAATGCCCATAGACTACGCTGCCAACATTCAGTGGACCAGTGTTAATTTTTTATTGTTCTTCAAAGGTAACATTTCCTGCCATGTTTCCACTACCAAGAATACAATTAAATCTTAATACAAAATGCCTTTATTCTGGCCATCAAAAATGTTCAGACCCATCAACAGAGGACTATGGGTTGGGATGCAAATTGGATTTAGATGAGCAGAAGAGAGCTGATTCATTCCAATAGCGTTGGTTCCTAAGGGGAACTGAACCTCTTTCTGCAACAAACAGAACTGAATACAAGAGGAAAAGAGAATGTTAGGTGTCTTTGCAGAACCTCAGGCTGAAAAGTCCTAAAGGTTTTGGCTCAGGCATGATAGCTTTTAAAACAACAATTTGAGGCAGAAATGATGGACAGCTCTAACACCAAAAAAGGAGCTTTCAGAAATTCCATACTTAAAACCCAATCAATTGTACAGTTCTAGATACATATATGATTTTGCCCTGGGTCTCACACCAACCTCTCTCCTTTGGTTCATTCAGCCAGGCCTTCCTGTTGCTGGTGACCAGCATTAACAAAAAATGACGTCTCTCCTTCATCAGCTGAACATCTTCAGCTGTTTGTGCATTGGTATTATTTTTATGAGCAATTCATTTAATTGCTTTTGCTTATCTTTTGCCCACTTCCTTCTGGATCATTTTCAAGATGACAAGAAAAATCCCCGACATTAATTAAACTTTCTGTAAGATCACAAGCTTTATGGAAGAAGCATGCCAGCTCTCCTGGAGTGTTTTGTGAAGTCTTCATAGGTTTTATGTTTACATTCAGATCTTATGCACATTCACCCACCATAAAAAATAAAGAGCAACTGTCACTCCTTTCTTTTTAACAAAATATCAGGCCAATCCAAATGATGCACTATTTTATTCCTTTCTAATTCTGGGGGAAAAGACTGTGAACTTTAAAAACACAGGAAATACACACATCTATTTATTGTATCACCCACTGTTATGCTAAAAGCAGCTCAATTTCCTATAAACTGAACAAAACCAGTTCATTAGCATTTTGATGAAATGAGAGGCAGAAGTAAAAGCATCTAATTGTATTTCAATGAATACGGAGGAAGCAAAATCTGTATGCTGAAGATTAATGCAAGGAAAGGTCTCTACCTCTTCATGTATATTAGACTATATATCTTTTGCTACAATATTTTAAATTAGTTTTGAGACCCAGAGTGTAACGCATTTATTTTTATAATTAATTTTAAATGAGTGTTAAGTAGCTTCCTTCAGCACAAAATGGTGATGTGTCAACCGCCCTGAGACCTTAAAATTTCTCTTGCTAAGCCTTAACTAAGGAAATGACTAGAATACATTTAAATCCCACATTATCTAGCTCAACCTGATAAGACAATAAGGAACTGACAACCTAAAAGCCCAATCCAGCCCCTTTGGGCTTCCCACCAGCCTGTAACAAAACTTTTGCTCCCCAAGTTACATGCTTTGGCCCTCTGCTATCTTTTCTCCCACCCCTGTTCTGCATAGCAACAAAGGATCTCCAAGTTTTCTGCCTGTGTATCTTATCTACTTATGCTTGCTTGCTCACATCTTGCAGCAAGTGGCCGCAGCTTATGACAGCAAGGGATCTCTGTAAAAGCTCTTGTCATTTGGCATATTTGCACCCATGCAAAAGGGGACCCACAGGGACACCTGGGCCAGACCAACTAACTCTAAGAGCTCCATGTGTCCAACCCTGAGTCAGAGGGTTCCAAAATGCGCTGAGAAGCTACAGAAGTAAAACGGAGTCTGCATTTCACACCTTTACCCTACTATTATTATGGTTATTGTTACTTTAAATGTGTGCAATGCTTTCCGCAAAGGTATCAAAGCAGTGAAGAGAAAATACAATGGCATCAAAACAACCACAGCCCTAATGATAAAAATAGAGCAAGGCCAATTTAGTTGTCAATAAAACCACATACTGCACTGGGTGCTACTGGCTGGAGGGTGCTGAGGTCCACTTCAGGAAAAGCCTGTGTAAATAGATGAGCTCTAAGGTAGCTGAGTGCCAGAAATGGGTGTGTGTGTGGCGCGGGTGGGGGGGGGGGAGGTCTGCTGGGGACCAGCAGAATAATCCAGGGTTGGGTGCTGGCACAAATGCTCTGTAATATGGGGGCCCTCATGAGAGATCCTTCTGATGTTCACAGAAATGAGGCAGGGGCACAAGGGGGAGATCATCCCTTGGAGAAGAGGCTCCTAGGTAGTTTAGGACTTTATGTATTCACAGCAAAATCTTGAAGTTGGTGGAGTGAAGTACACACCTCAGGCAGTAAATCCTGGGGAGGGGGCAAAGAATGAGCCCTACTGGAATCCATCCCTCTAAACATTCATGGGTCTCCTCTTGTCTCTGGCCAAGTCTTCCAAAGCAAACTGATGAAGTCCATGAATGTTCCTGGAGCCCCAGCTGGGCCACCAGCAACCTTCTTTCATGCCAGTAGCTGCCCAGGAGATGGCAGCAGCTGGAGCAGCAGAGGACGCTGCTTGCACAGTGATCTGGGGCTGCTCCCTGGTGAGCCCCTTGTGAGCCGGGTGAGCACTCCACGGCCAGCCTTCTTTGGCAACAGAGGCAGCCACGGTTCGAGCAGCTTCTCCCTGCATGTGCGAATGCTGCTGCTTCTGCCACACTGGATTCCTTGGGAGCTCCTCACAAATGCTGGGCATGCTCAACAGGACTTCAGACTCTGGGCTGCCAGAAAGAGGTCCAGAGTCCATGGAGCCAAGCCCGGGGAATCTGAAGGATTCTTCCAGCCCTGGACAGATGCTCTATGCATCCCTAGCAAGAAAAGGCCGTGAAGTGATGAGGAACAGAGCAAGGTGTGCTGCACAGTCAAGAACGGGACCCAGCAGCTAGCTCGCTATCCTCAGGTATGATGAAGGACATGTTTGGAATTGGAGGCGGGGGACTGCACACGATATGGAACAAGACTTCCAGTTGCACAACCTTCATTCCACTCGCATTTGTGGACTTCCTTTCAGCTCCACTCACTTTGCAAGAGGGCTTCTAGAGGGATGGATTCCGGGTGAGTTTCACTGTAACCCTACCTGACATCAACGTCCTAACCTGTGTTGATTCTGCCCTGTTACACTATCAGGGTTCCTGAGCAGGGGAAATATTCCAAGCAGGCAAACTTTCAAGGAATTCCCCTTCAGACAATGTAAAGCTAGAAGGAAGCAGAAATTGGGCAGGGTAGGTGCGTGCAGCCCCACTCCCACATGCCTTCTCAGAGAACCTAGGGAAATAAGAGGGGCGCCGATGCAGTCCTTTGCCGCATATCAGGCACTCAGGGATGTCCAGATCGTACTTTAGCACTTTCCTTCCATCATCCTCTCATCAATGAAATCGGTTGTTTTTCAGTCTCTAAACTGTTCATTTGCACTTCTGCCAATGTGCACTTCTAAAAATGCACAAATCCTTCCAAAATGCATATTTGC
This sequence comes from Varanus komodoensis, assembly GCF_004798865.1. Classification (NCBI taxonomy): domain Eukaryota; kingdom Metazoa; phylum Chordata; class Lepidosauria; order Squamata; family Varanidae; genus Varanus; species Varanus komodoensis. Next base: position 29,258,167 of record NW_025335269.1, on the reverse strand, counting down.
ACCTGGGAAAGTATTTCCCATGGGGAGAAGTGCATATTTCATATCGGGAAAATGCTCATTCTTGGTTAGTGAGCTTTCCCCCCTAGTTTTCTATGACTAAATTACTGGAAAGTAAATAAAATAAAATAAAGTCCACAGAATCCATGTGACTCAGGAAAAGCTGGCCTGCTGTGGAATCTGTGGGTTGCAGTCCTCAAAACTGAATACGTTTGAATCCATTTGGGTTTCTGAGACATCCCTCCTCTCATTGCATATAATGGAAAGCACACAGCTTGTGACATAAGGCCCAGCCTAAATATTGTCCTGCTTATACGAGGCACTCCCAAACTCTTTGTTTGCAACCTTAGCACATTAAATGGAGCATCAAAGCACCTGGGGCGTCGAGGAATCCTGGGGTGGATCTCACTTCTGTGTACATGTGTTGGTGGCTTCTTGAGCAAAAGAGTTTCAGAGGGTATCATCGACAGAAGAGCCATACTTCGTAGGACCCAAAAACAATTCGGTGGAAGCAGTTCATCTATTCTGCCCTGAGCCCACACAGGATGCGAGACCTCCTGACCCTTTGAATGAAACCTTCAAAACTGCATTGGCCTGACATAGCTTCATGACTGTGCCATGGAACCACGCCTTTTAAGGGCTGTTCCCGGAGGATAGTTATTTATTTAGTACATGGAAGTTTGCAATTGCACTTTTTATTCCATGTAAAGTCTTTCCTGAAGCCGTAAAGGGTACTGTAATTGATAAGCTCTTTCAGCATTTTAGAGCAATAATTTCAACGAAGAAGACTCTTAATGGAATATTCTTGCTAACATGGAGTGCTTGATTGTTTGCATACCAATCCACACATGTATATTCTTATATGGCTGGTAGCACTTGTGAAGATGGAGGCTGGAATCAGCAGTGTATAATGAATGTGCATGCCTCCAGAGGAATCTCCGGATTGTTTTTCCTCTTTTGGAAAATCCATACTTGCTGGCATAAAATGCATGCATGCATGCATGATCATGCCCTCAGAATCATTGGCCAATCTCTTAGGTGTATAGACTATAGAGAATTGGCTCATGAAACAAAAGCAGAAGCCATAGTAAAGAATCACTCCTTTGGGAAGGTAATGAAATATTTCAAACTGTATATTACAATAAAAAAGCATATAAACTTACCAGAATCATTCTCCTTTTGTCCAATATAAGGAAAGAAGTGCTGGTGATCAATGCTCCTTTTTAGCAAAAAGAGAGTAAGGAAATGGTGTAGCAGAGCAGAGAAATATTCCATTCACTAATGTTGAAATGTGCACAGCTTTGTGAATTAGGACTACTGGACCAGCCAATGTTCTACTTGTGCATTGGCTATAGAGCTTCTCTTTCAATCATTGATTGTCTTCCCCCATCCATGTACCTGATGGTTTTAAAGAATGTACTTCTGGTTCCCTCTGTACTTAGCCTTCAGTGAAAAGAATGTAGCCCTGTACCAGGGGTCAGCAACCTGTGGCTCCGGAGGCACATGTGGCTCTTTCATCCCTTTGTCACAGCTCCCTGCTGCTCAAAATAGGCACCACAACCATCAATGTGCGACATCCACCGGCATGCAGCTTATTGAGCTTTTTGACCCCCAATAGGCCAACCATGGATATTCTGAAAGAAAAGTTTAATGGTACATGGGCAGATTCATTTCCTTTCACTGCTGACGAGACTGGTTTACCAGACTGGGTTTTTTTTTTAGGTAAAAAACAATATATGCAGTGTTATCTTCATTTTAGATGTCAAAAGGGTTTTGTGGCTCCCAGTGTTTTCTTTTCTGTGGGAAACGGGTCCAAATGGCTCTTTGAGTGGTTATGGTTGCCGATCCCTGCCCTATTCATTCGATGCCTGTATAGAATCAGGGAGGGCAGCAGGTACCTAAACTCTGCCAGTTTCCTTACAAATCCCTGGTGTTCTCCACCATTTGGGGGCAGGGGGAAGACTTCCCTACTCGTGGTGGTTCCTTGTGGGACTTTAAGCTGCATGTCCATGGCAATGGATGTCAATGCTATAATTTCCTGGCTCAGGGAGTCAGTGGAAGTTATCAAGATGATTTGGAAATAATCAAACAATTTCCACCCAAAACTTTCTTTGCATCCAAAATTGTCAGTTCACTTATTTTAAGTGTCAGCCATTTTCTGATTTGGAGCCAAATTAGATACAATCTATTTCATACAACAACTAACTGCACAAATGACTTTTGGGCAGAGAGAAGCTTACTGGTGTGATAGGTGGAGGGTAATGCTGCCCCACTCTGGTCCTGATTCCACTTTCTCATTCTGGTTTTCTCTTTGCATTGCAAAGTTTCCATGGCAGGCAACATTAAACTCTTCTCCCAATCCTGAATATGCACACACTTATTCATGCAATTTAATTTTAAGCCCAGGCAATTTGCAATTGTGTGAATAATCTCTCATCTAGCTCAGGTTTGGATGCTCTCTGTGATAAAATACACTACTAACTTTTGCTAAAAAGTGTTTGACCTTTTATGCTTTAGTTAAAGAAGTGAACTGAGAATAGAGTATGCAAATACAAAAACAAAAAATCCCAAAAGATTAGTAAAGATGGTTGAGTTCAATTAGATAAATATGAATGAGTTTCAAATGGAGTAGTAATTCAACTTCCAGCTTATGTTCAAAAACACAATTTATTTATTTTTAGGAGTACATTCTGCCCTCTAAATGGCATCTTTAAGACAATCACTCTATTTAAATTCAATTTAGAAAATCTGAAGTACACCAAAGCTAATAGAGCACTTCCGCTAATGTGAAGAAAAGTAGCTGCAATTACAATCTGTTCTCTGTGACTCATTCAACTCTTGGGCTGTGCCACAATTAATTAATGCCTGTTGAAAAGAACTATTTGGTACATGGAAATTAGAGTTGCAACCTATTTGTGGACCAGGAATGGCCTTAGTATGGAGGAAGGTCAAGAACCCCAGCCTTTCTTTCTTAGTTGCAGCAGTGAGAAATGGTTCACCTGTGCGGGGCGGTGGTGTCTTTTGTTGTGAATTAGATTTAAAGAAACCCTGGCAGAAATATGCAGGAATCTGGAAAGAGAAACTATAGGGCAAGGTTGGGAAACCCTTTTAGCTCAGTGGCTGAATTCCAAATTGAGAAGGAGGCCAAAGGTGAGGCGAAAGGGACAAAAAGCAAGGTGGTCGGGGACAACAGTGGCATTGTTATTCATTTGACCCCATTTTGAGATATAAACTACAGCACAAATCTAGGCATGTCTACTCAGGAGTAAGTCCAAGTGCAGCAGCTTTTATCCCTAGAAAGCATCGCTCAGTTCTCTACAGGGTATTTCATGTTTAAATGTCTTCAAATACTCCTTATTGCCAGTTACTGGCTGGAAATAACAGAATAAATTTTTAGGCAAGATGATATTCAGAAGCCAAATGTTTCATTAGGCCAAGAAGTTTGCCCAGGAAGCCCGGATAGTGTGATGTTCAACAAAAGGTCAGAGGAAGAGAGAGAAAAATTTTCAGTAAATGGAAACTTAGTTTCTTGTTCATTCCCGAAAACTATGCATTTATTCATTTATTTATAAAATTTCTATACTGTCCATCAGCCAAAAAGCTCTGACCTGTTCACATAGTTAAAAATATATGACAAACAAACAATGATCAACATGTAAAATCTACAAAATAAAATATCATATAAAATGGCAACAGTAAAGCCACAGTAAATCCACAGCAATCAGATGAGTCCAGAGGTATAACAGCAATACACAATAAAACACAGTATCAAAAAGAATAAACATTCAAAATAAAAACTACCCTCCCGATTGCTTTGAAGCTGAGAAGGGAGAAACAACCCTATTTCTTGTATTTGTATATTTGTATTTGTGTATTTGTATTTATAGCCTAACTTTTAGCCTGCGAGGACTACATGGCAGCCTACACAATCTTCCTCCTCCTTTCCATTTAATCAGCACAATGATCCAGTGGAGCAGGTTGTGGTAATTGTCTGTGACTGGACCAAAGTCACCCAGTGAGCTGTTTGGCCAGGTGGGGACTCGAACCCAGGCCCCCAGCCCGAGACCTCAACCCCGGCACCACACTGACGCAGATGACCTGGAGTCAGGGATGGAAAACCCCAAAAGACAAAGCAGCAGTGCGCTATGCAAAGAGAACAGGGCAAGGGGAGTAGGAGAAAAGCCGGCCGGCGAGAGTCCTAGCGAAATAAAAGAGCCAGAGCTTCAGGAGCCAGAGAATTGACTGAAAGAGCCAGGCCAATAACAGTAAAATACTTCTTGGAAGCCACCTGAATACGCTGGGAACAGAAACTGCTTAAGTTAGTCGGCTGCATTTTCCCTGCTTCTTCTATGGTACCACTGGGGCACGTTCCCACCAGCATGCTGACGAGACCCATTCTATGTCTCTGTGAGATCTGCACTGGCAGAGGCGTGCCTGCTCTGACCCCATGCCCAGACACACTTATGGCTCAGGTGAGGGCTGATAAAGTGAAGCTGAATCCTGATAAGACAGGCGACCAACGGGCTGGCCATTCGCAGGATCAGGGACGGGGCTGTTTGCCTGTCCTGCATGGGGCTGCACTCCCTCGGGAGGCTCAGGCACACAGTTTGGAGCTAAACTCCTGGATCCATTATTGCCCCTGGTGGTGCAGGTGAATCCAGCAGCCTGAAGTGCCTGCTATCTGCTTTGGTTGATCTTACATCTCTGCCCATTCCTGGATAAAGGTCAGATAGTCATAGAGCTCCATGCAGTGCTATCCTCGGAATTAGACTACTGTAATGGCCCATGTGAGGCTCTCCTTGGGCCTGGCCCACCAAATGACACTAACCCAGGATACAGCAGCTTGGATACTCAGGGAGATGCCTAGCTATGTCCGCTTGTCGGAAGAAGTACACTGACTGCCTATTAGCTACCAAGCCACATGCCTCAAACTGACTGGGACCAGGATGACCTAGCAGACTGCCTCTCTTTACATATTCCCACGTGATCTTTAAGATGCCAGAGGGGGCATTGCTGGTCCTTTCGCAATTATTGGAATGCCTCCACAGAACGCTTTGGCCACGGGCCTTTTCAGCAGCATCATCTGCATGAGGAAAAACTCCCATGGGGCAACGGGCATCTTTCAGATGCCTCCTGCAGAAACACGTGTTCTCCCGAGCTTTCCCTGGACTCTAATTAAATTAACTAGGCTGTTCCATTTTTACTGCTACACTATTATTATGTACTATTAGTGCTATTATTATAATTGCATTGTTTTAAAAATTGTAGTTCAAATGTGATTTTGGTATGTGTGTGTATATATTATATTCAAACCGCTTGGGGATGTTTCTTAATATTTAGTGGTATAAATACACTATAAATAAATATATTTATATTTATCGGGTTGCTCGTGTGTATGCATTCAGATCATAAACATTTTTTTCCTTTGAGTGTTTAGTGTACAGAATGAAAACTGTGCATGGAAAGAGGATGGACTGGTAGGTATCTCCTGGAACAGGCCTGGCTGGATGGATGAAAACCTAGACAAGAGCAGTTTGCACTGCAAAATGTTTTTGCTGGTTCCATTTGCAATGCTTGTATATTCAAACGTAATCTGCCTATATCCATTTTGTTGTTCTATAGTGATTTGTCTGTTTTTAGCTTGGTTTTCATCATCCTTTGCATGTCTGACAAGGATTGAACATTTATCTATATACATTTTATATATTTGGTGATAGCGCTCGAGCCTATTTTTTTATCAGTCATATGTCACCTTTATGTCCCTGCTGCCAAGGCTGAGTTGGAGCAGATTATAACTGAGCCGTAAACGAGCACTGTGGTGTTCATTTCTGAAGCAGGGAAGTGAGCAATAGCTGTGTCCAGTTTACAAGATTTTCCGCACCCATTGGAGCTGCAGTGGAGGAATTTGCAACTCTAAACCAATCGTACTTTAGATGAAAAAGTTATTACAAACCAATCCTTTTTAAAATTGTTGGCAGGGCAGAGGCAGAGCAGATGTACATTGGCTTTGTCTCCAGCTTGCAGTTATCAGCTTGTGCATATGTGCCCTCTGTGCAGTTATGAGAAGGTGGACGGTGTAAAACTTACCAAAGGTCAGCACCGTTACATGAGATAAAAGGAGATAACTTGCATAGCCCGGAATTCCTGCAGAGTTGCTGTGGCAGCCAGTAGGTAGCCATCATTCTTATATCCCCATGGACTCATGTATTTTCAAAATATTTTGCTGCATCCCTAAAAAGCTGCTTCCAGGAAACACCGAGAAATGAAAGAATTGGAGCTAAAGAAGGTGGGGGAAGCGCAGTTGGGCTGCCAGAAATGTCTGATTGAGAGCTTGGTCAACAGCATTGATCACTAGCCATCTTTCCTAATGCCAGCTTAAGGAAAACAGATCTGAGCAGCTGTCATGCAAAACGTTTCCACCTACAATTGCTGCAGTTAACGAGGCACGGTCAAATTATCACCATCAATAATTGATCATTCCTCTGTGGTACAAATGATGAAGCACCACAGATTCCATAATCACGCAGGCATTTTAATCTCTTGTATGCAAATAGTGCAAAATATTAATGGAGTTAGATTTCTGCTCATGTTCTTGACAGAACTCAAAACTGAGCTGCACAAGAAATAGGCAGTAGGGGTTTTGTAAAGCAGGGAGAGAAAGCATCAGGTTGTCTAAAGAGAGCCTGTGAATTTTGCCTCTTTATTGCAGCTTTTAAGGAATATGGTTACCTATCACAAATTCAGATGGGCCAAGATGGATCTTCACCTTTACACTCATGTATGACTGGAAGAATCAGTGATGTTTCAGTCTGCTGAGATTCTCCAAGTTCCACTTCAAAGCTTGGACGCCTGACACCTGTTACCAATTGCAACCTGTTTTTCTTCTCCTTGGATTGGGAGAAAGGTGCACATTTGAGCACACATGATTAAAGTGTGCGCCCAAATTCATACTTTCTCCTGTTGCCTGATGCATGGAAAAACTTTTTATCTAAATAAGATGTGTTTTAAAGTGCATATTTCTCCAAAGTATGTATTTTGTGAATGCAAGTTCAGGAACATATAAGCTTTGTTGTTTTGTCTTCAGGTTTGCAAATGCATATTTATTCTAATTAAAAATGAATAAAATGAAATTCTCTTCCACTGCTATATATTTAGTGTGTGTTGAGTCTGATCTTTGAGATGATGATGATGATAAATGGAGACCATTTAAAATTTCAAAGTGCAGTAAAAAATTAAAATGCAAAGCAGGCCTGACCTGCTAACTTACAATCTAAGAGCAAAGACAAGATTGCGTGTCTACTGAAATAAGCCAAGGTGGACAGACTTCAGTGTAAAAGAGGAGTGACAGTGATAGACATCTGATTGGAGGGTATTCCAGCAATAGGGACTTATATGGGGGAAAGAATGTACTTTGGGACTAGGAGGTTTATCTTGGGTTGAACACAGAGATGGATATGGAGCAGACAGCAAATGGAACAAGCAGGATTATGTATAAAAGATAGATAGGTGAATTCTTTGGGAATCTAGAACCCCATTCTGAATTATGTTTCTTGGCTCTCTTGCAATAGAGAACGAAGGATCACACTACGTGCTACCTTAAATGCTTAACTTGTAGCTACATTTTCTGGTTTATATTCTACTTAAATGCAAGATAAAGGGGTCTGATCCAGCAGCATGTATGGGGAAAGAGTTAAGGACAGCTGCTTTTGCCCACAGAAAAAGGTCCCAGTGATGGGCCATTTGGAAGAAGGAAGGAGCTAGAATCCAACTCTCCTCTCTTTGGATAATGGGATATGGGGAAAGGTTAACTTTTTACAGGCGTCCATATGCACTGCTCAGGCTGTTCTAGGTATGCTCTGTCCAAGCAGTAACAACCACCACAGCAACATTATATATACTGATAGTGGGCGCACTGAGGGTTCTTGAAGAATTCAAAATATAGAGTTAGAACATAATGGTAGATACGAAGTGACTAAACGCGTGGCACCCGAAGGCATGCCTAAATGCAAAATGCCTGGATCACCAGTCAGATTTATTCCGCAAAAGATCCTGCTGCCTGCTAGGAAGAGGTGGGGGAACAGTTTTACCAAGAATGATTTCCTCTGGATCGGTCTGCATTTTGTATAACACAAAAAGTTGAACGGCGTCATGTAAAACTACCCTCTGTTCCCAGGCATTTAATGGCATTTAATGGCACATGATGGGTTGTCTGCTGCTTGAAAGAGGCTTTTAATGGAAATGTTTTAGATGTTAAAATGCTTAATATTTTTTGTATGTAGGACATTTTAGCTGTTTAAATTAGCACACTGGAATTTTATACTGTGTTTTATTGCCTCCCTGCTTTATTGTACCTTTTGTATTTGATTAATTCTTGTGAACTGCCCAGGCAGCTTCAGCTATTGGGTGGTATAGATAACCACAAATTTATTATTTTAAAAAAGAAGACAGACAGATTGACTGACGGAGGGCAGATGGTGTGCTCTGAGTTATGCTAGCAGTGGTGCAATGGATAAAGCAATCATTGAGGATTTGAAAACACAAGTGGAAACAGCCATTTGGAACCAACTATAATGTGCATTTCAGAGTGTCTTAAGAACTCTTGGGAGGCGTTTTGTTGCTTGCTTGCTGTGGGATTTTTTTTAAACCTCCAAAAGGCACCTACTGAGTACAGTAACAGAAATAACTTCCATGCCTCGTTCACTGAACCTCATGGATCGTTTTCTCTTTTTCTGTGCAACATTTCCTATCAAACCAGTTTAGCACATCTTTCATAACAGCTTTGAATAGGGTGTCATCGGGAAGTAACACCCATGTAGGAGACATTCCTACAAAAGCTGGGGTTTTATAAAAGGAAAAGAAAGAGCACGATGTGCTGAGATCCTGGTGCTGTTCTATTTATGATATTGACAGGGCTGGATCAGAGTTTTCAGAAAAGAAATATCTATTCCATTGAAGTCTGTAACTTTTCTCCACTTCATCTTAAGCCTGTAAGCATGATAACTCCATGATATCAAGCTGCCTTGGGGTTGTTGTTGTTGTTTACTCCTTCCTCACCCTGCAAATGGTTTCATTTTGTCTTTGTAAGATCTTTCCAATGAAGACTGGTCTCTGAAACACAAAAGCCTGTCAACAATTTTGTGAATATTTGTATTGCCTGACCATGCATTTTGATTTTTTTTCTTCCGGGACCAGCATGTTTACTTGGTTTGATTTGATATTTTCAGTCTTTTAAAAGTATTAATTGTGGGTTGCAGAAATTCAGAATGGTAAATCCATGCCAAAAACAACCACCTTGGGAAATTCAAATTCCTTATCCTGTTCTTCTTCAGGAAGCTCAGAGTAGCAACATACAAGCCAATAGCAGGTGGGGTTATATCCTACCTCTGACCAAGCTCAGACTTGTTCATCTCTAACGATGGAACAGCCTTCCACCATTCTCAGGGCCCTGCCTATAAGCAAGAACCGAATCTGCCTGCCCACAGATACTGTTCCATTTGGCATAGTTTGACTAATTCAAGCATGTGATATACATGGATTAGTATTGGAAAATGAGCTCTCCATTTAATCATGTTTGCAAATCTGCCACAATGCCATTTAATGCACTGATAATAGGTGGGAACTGCAGGACTGCTTCTTATATAACACAGCGTGTCTGAATAATTCCCTGGTGATAAACAGTTTTCGGATAATTTTTAATAGGTATTTGAAGTCCAGCTGACATAAGATACTTTTGCAAAAGTTAATCCCATTCTTCTTGCTCCTCCCTACATTCTGTTTTTAATCAAATATTTTGGAGATGAAGCACAGCACAATTCCTATGGAAAATTGCAAATAGCCTCTGTGTAGTGCCTCCAAATGTGAAAAAGAAAAAGAAAAAAAAAAACTCAGCCAGAGATGCCTTCAAATCTAGTTTAAACTGGGCCTCTGGTAGCTTGGGTAAACTTTTATGCAGTCATACTTCCCCTTTATTAAAAAGTGTTTCAGATTTTTCCAATAAAGTTGTGTGCTAGAATAATAATAAGAAGAAAAAAAGTAATTTTCAAAGGCCCTGACATTCTGAGAAAGTAATTTGGGGAACCTTCACAAGGAAATCATAATCATAATCAGAGCAGTTATTTGCTATGTTCTTTTTTGCTGAGTGTTTTGTTCAGCTTTTATGTCCTAATGCAAACAGTCCTTTATCACCTTTGGAATCCTTATTTACATTTTTAAAATCCAAACACATTATATATACCAACTCAACTTTTGTCTGCTCTAGAAAGCTAAGAGTAGAGTCTACTTAATTCTCTCTTTTCCTAAGAGAACAAAATTCAGTAGATTTCCAGTGGCAATAAAGAACGATGCATAACCTTTCTTATTGTTCCTATTCTCAGACTACTTGTGTTCATTCCTAAATACAGATTGTGCCCCTATTCTACTAGGCTTTTAATTTTTGTTGAGAATGATTATCAACAAATGAAGTTACTCCTGGCTGACACATCAGCAGTGCAACAACCTCTTCCAGATCTTGCACAGAGAACCTGGTTCCGCTGAAGCAGTTTATGCTTTCTGAGGTCTTTGTGTGATGATCGATCAATGGCTAATGATCAGTTATGAAGACATCATTTCTTGCTGCAGTGCAGAAGTTTTGAATGAGCTTGTATAATCCCCTCCCCCCTGCAAACAAAAAACAGTGGCAAGTCTCCTGCTCGCCCAAGAAAAAGTAAAATTGAATGAGGGCCTTTGAGCAGCAAAACAGAATACCAAATGTACTTGTTTTCTGACATTGATTTTTCCATCGATTAAAGCATTTTTGTGAGCAATGTTCCAAAAGTATGCATCGTGTCTGTGTGATTGTTGTTCGGGTTTGCTTTTCGTTTTGCTTTGTTTGCAAACTGAATTTAAAATGTTAGGAAACTATGGATTTCAGCATCTCATTGTGTCCTGGTTCATGATGTTTGAATCTTTTAAGTTTCCCCTGGAAGGTAAACTAAGGGACCATCTTATCCATGCCTAGTCTGAATGCAACTGGAGATTGGCAAGCACCATTGCGGAAGAGGCGCTCCCTCTACACCCTTACAGAGACCCACATCTTCCCAGAAGGGGCCTGCTGACATTCTTGCATCAGTTGAATACAGAATAGGCCATTCTCTTCCATTTTATTTTATTCCCATGCAAATGTATTCAGCTCCAACTGACTGATAAATCACCCAACTGGAACTCACATGATTAATCGACTGAAGGTTCAGTGCCACAATTTGTGCTCCCAGCAGGGCTCCAAATCTGGAGTCCTCCACAATCTTGCCTCCAGGCCTCCACTTAAGATGCAAAAACGCAGATGAGGAACCTCTGGCTTACCTTTCCGTGAGTGGGGAACGGCCTGCTGAGTCCAGAGGACAGTGTGTGTCAGAGCGTCTCCTCTCCTCTCCCCTTAGCATGCCTTCTTTTCTCTTTCTCTAACTTCTCCAAGGTTGGGGTTGTAACCTTTTAGGGGTGGAAAGGGGAAGCCTAATTATAGCTACCACCCTGTGTTCACAGTTCATACATTTCATAGATGCTTTCTAGGAGTGATATGATTCCACTACCTGGTGAGCAGGTGGGGAGAGGGTAGCCTAACTACAGCCCTAATTTCTATGCCTGTGCAAATGTGTGTTAGACTTCGGAAGGCTGGCAGCAGCTGCAGATCCTCCCACTACGACTGTGACGATTGTCGAAGTTGCACGAGCTATAGCTGGTCTTCATCATGCAGTTATTATGCGTACTGGAATGCTTGCGCCCTGGCCCCTGGAAGCGTGTTCCACATTGGCTTGCACAGCTGCTGTCCCCAACCTGAACACAGGCACTGGCCATACCTGGGCAATCCCCCTGCTTTAATGGTTGCAGGCAGACAGCACCAATGAGACGTGCATTGTACCCCCGGTGCACAGGGATGAGCTTAGTTCAGCTAGGAAGGTGACCCTTTGGGAAGTCTTTGTTCCCCAGGGCAATATTAAGCTCACCAGCACCACCTTTAGGTTTGCCCATTTTTCCAGTGGTGACAGGACAGTGGCATGTGAGCCAGAAGTGCAGCATTGCCTACAATGGAAGCGATTGGCTGGACAGGCGGTGCTTCAACAGGTGCCGCAGCAGTCCTGAACTACACATGCCATGCCATTCAGAGGATAGCCTCTTCCAGGGGCCCAGACGTGTGCTTGAATGGGAGGGAAATGTGGAGGACGGTGTCGGGGTCACTGCAGCTCTGAACTGCTGGCGTGGTGGCTTGCTCTAACAGGGATAAGTGTTCCCCTCCCCAGTGGTTGCTTTGAAAATGGTTGGTCACTGTGCTAGCAATTAACCATGGCATGTGAAATGAGGATTAGCGGGAAGAGCCTGACCTTTTCAGCATTCATCCGTAAATCTCCCACTCATGAAACATCAAAGCAAAGAGTTCTAATCCATGACTTTGGATGCTGAGAGAGTGACGGTTCTTTTCAGCCCCCGTCGTACGCAAAACCCCCAAATGCCCAATCATCAAAGGAAATGGCAAGGATGCTAATGATGGCAAAGAACGGTTCCCCTTGTGCTTCAAAAACTAACACTAAAATATGTGGAATATTTTGATGAACCAAAATATTGTGCATCATCTGTAGATTTGATCATCACAGCTTCACATATAGAGCTATGCATGAGGTTGAAAACTAGAGCTACAGAAGTTGTAGGCATTCTGGGCAGGATCCAGTGGGGTACTGATTTGCCCATTGATTTGTTTCTGCCCCCATTCCATTCCCCAAATCATAAACCCTGACACTTGCATTGCCCACACGGCAAATGCACACACATCCAGCTTACAGGAAAAAAAATGTTATTTTCCGGAATGAGGCAGGTCAGTGGAGCTCTTGAATGAGAGCTTTGTTGACCTGCCTCCTCCCAAGAACAGTGTTTCCACTCATTTTGGATTTCCCCAGAAATGCTAAGCTTTCATTGCCCAGGTGATGGAGGGGGCTTGCTTGAGAGGGGCAGAAGCCCCTTGTAGATTCTTCCCTCCATGTGGGAAAGTTAGACCTTAAAATGCAAGGCATTATCCAGTCACTGGGTGGAACCTGTGCAGAAATACACCTCACCGAGTTCAGTGGGACTTGAGCTCTATAGGACTGCAGGCCTATGTATTTTTGCATATCTACCTATCATTTCCCTTTTTCTATTCTGAGTAGGATGGTGCAACTTGGTGTCCTGCAACAGCAGGGGGTTGCACCATGGCCTTCATGTCCCTTTCTAACTCTACTATTCTATGATTCTATGGTTGGTCTGTCTGTCTGTCTATCCATCAATCTGAAATTTTCATCCAAATTAGAGCTTAAACAGAATTTCACATCATTTGAGTTATGAAATGCAAATTTGAAGAGTGTGATTCCAAATGACAACCGACACCTCTTTTTCGACTGCCCCTTTTTATTTTGCTTCAGGCTGGATCTAGTGATATACATACAAAGGCTGGATCTAAACACATAAACTTCCGATTTTGAGATAGGATTCCTCCCTTTAATATTCATTTCAGAATAAATTGAAACAACAGCTCAGTTTGTATTTAATGTTATTACCTGAAGCAGAAGTTAATTCTTTTTTTCTGAAACTGCAGATAGAGCCTTTCCCTCCCTCCTTCCCTTCCTCCTTAGTAATTTTTTAATCAGTTCATTTTCTCTGTGAAATATACTGAGCACAATTCAGCCACAAGATTCCATGGGAGGCAGTTAAACAAGTGCTGGTTGAAATCAGTGGGACTTGGCAGCCCGTTACTTTGTCTGGGTCCACCTTACATGTCCCTCACCCTCTTCAACACACACACACACACACACAGATTTTGTTTAAAGCAGCCCAAGGTCCTTTGCAATGGCACAGCAAACAAACCGATATGCTCTTGTTGCTCTTTCTTTCTCAGTTGTCTTGAAAAATAAGTTTTTGAAAGACATCAAATTGCAAAGACATCAGATTGCAAAGGCAAAATGTTTCTGGGCCTGTTAAGTTTTCTTTCTTTCTGTCAGCGTGGGTATCAAATAAAGCACACCGTGCAAAAGGTCATCAGTCAGTTTACGGGAAGTTTGTGAAATAAAATGCATTAGAGTGAAGGATGGTGCATTGTCAATTCCCGTTCTTGGGTATTCTCTTTGGGTGACATTTTATTGCAATCATCACCACTTGTAAGCTGTAATCAAGCATACTGTCTGTTGTGGAGCACTTAAAGACCTGGAACGCCCACTGGAAATGCAGCGAGTCACAGAACTTCTCTGGTGCCTACAAATAGATCACACACATACACGCAGATACAGAGAATTTATTTCCTGGTATCGAATAGCTTATACAAGGAAGTTTCGGCAGCGAGATTATCTTCTTTGTCTTGTTGTTTTCTTGCAACACATTTGTTCCCTCTCACATGGTTTCACACATCATCTAAGAATAATAGGAACCTGCCCAGATCGTAAACTATCATAGAAGACTGTGAAAGCCTTGATGCCTTACAGGAATGCCACTGATTTTTGTGAAGATTCACCAGCAATGCAACAGTCAAAATCTTCAGTGAACCAGACTGTGTCTCTTCACTAAAGGCCAATTTTAAAAAATGAACAGCGTCAAAGGATCTGAGTGTTGTTTGTTTGTTTGTTTGTTTGTTTATCACATGAACCAGCCCGGTTTAGTTTCCATCCCAGTGCAGGACAATTATATCCCTATTACTCTCTAAGAAAAGAGGCTAATTAAACCTGAGCAATGCTCAGGCCAAAGTGCAGATGATCTGTCTCAATCACATGTTGGAAGCTCCTAAGTAGCCACCCAAAATGGAAAGTTCAGACCACTTCACATACTGTTTTTTGGGAAGTAGAGTATTTACTTAAGTGCATACCTAAGTGTGCATGTAACAAACAATGATTGAAAAACAGAAATATTATAGATGCTGCACTTGTCAGAAAGTCAGAACTGGCTGCAGTTTACTGTTGAGGGTGCACTTTGTAGTAAACACACATCAGTGGTTGTGTCACATGTGAAAAGCTGTTGGGAACTATCCATTTCCCCATGTTGTGATTGTGGCATTGCTGTTGCATCTGCTGAAACCGACAGCTTCCATATCTGAAATTCTCCAGACCAAAGCATTCAAGGTACCTGTGGAGAATGGACCCAGTGGTCCTCTGTTTATGAGCATGGAAGCTTTGGCAAGTATAGAGGAAATGGCTTTCCTTTTTTTCAAGCAATTAATTAAGATTGCAACCCAGGCACAGTGATGGAAGCTGACATACCATCGATCTGTATGACGAACTTCACCTTAAGCAAAGATGGAAAGTGATCTCAATACACACTTGCTGCCCACAAAATATGTTGTTATTTAGAAATGGGGGAATCTGGGGCCAGTAATCACATTTTATGAGGCTGCGAGTTTGTTTGGAAAGGTGTTTGGTATGAACATCGAATGATTCCAACAAAGGCTGCAGCCTAATGCTTCTCACCTTGATGGACGTCAGCCTCTGACCATCCAAGGTGCAGCGGTGGCAATCTTCCCTGATGCTGTAGCATGCAGCCTGCATTTCTAGACAGACACGGTGGACCACCTAGATGATGCAGCATGTTCAGGGAGGAGGCAGACAGCCTCAGGAATCATCTGGATTCAAGACAAGGTGTTGGGCCCAGCCTCCTCTTTCCCATCACATCCCTCGTCCTCCTCTTTGAGTCACTTTGCAACCTCAGTGAAGCAGCCAGTGTAGCTCCTTCCACTCCAGTTGCAAAGGTGGGAGGTTTGGCTTCTGCAGTCCCCAGCGCCCAGGTCACAGGACCTCAGTATTATGACTCCAAATAATTTGGCCTCTCTCCCAGCCAATGGCATGGTCAATGGAGCATCTCACTTGACCAAGCAATTACGTTCTTCAGAACCAAACTTTGTGGATACCTTTGGAGACTTTGTCAGCAAGATGGCAAACTGTTTTCCATGTCAATTGAAAAGATTGTTTTTGTTGCTGTTGCTGTTGTTTACTGTTTGTGTTGTTGCTGCTGCTGTTGTTGTTTACTGTGTGTGTATATATATATATATACACACACAAATGTCAGAACAAGGTCTTTGAATAGGAGAAGTCCTGATACTGCCAGGGTTTGTACTAGATACTGATTATTAACAGTAAACAAAGAGAAAAATAGAAGATGGCAAAATATTCATAGATTCATAATGTTCCTTCCCAAGACTTTCCAAAAAGTTTATGATGCAAAGTTTCAAGGAATTGTAATGCTCCGTCAAAAAAGATTAGTATCATTTATAGTACTGTCTGTCAGGAATAGCGTCTTTTCTCTCATATATCAGTTTAAATATGGCAGCTAAAACAATTCCAACTTACAAATCCTAGACAGGCTGGAAGAATTAGAGTTTTTGAGAATTCTTACATGACATGACTAGATTCTCACATGTTAGATAAAAGTGCTATTCAGAGCTTTGTTATTCTACCATAAATTACAGAAATGCAAATGCTGTGACACAATTCTCTGCACAAGCTATATCTAAAAACATGCAGTTTAAATAATATGGTAGAAGAATAGACATGGTGAAATCTGCATTTATTTATTATATTTATATGCTTCCTTTTTCAGACAAGCAGCTTGCTTAGTCCTCTTCACCCACTTTATTTTATTCTCACAGCAACCCATTCATTATGAATGCAAATCCTGTGCCTGAAGGAATTATTTATTTATTTAATATATTTCTATCCCACCTTTCTCCCGTGGCAGAACTCAAGTGGCTACCTGTGATTCCTAGGTGGTCTCCCCTCCAAGCCCCAGCCAGCCCCAGTCCTGCTTAGGAGGAGAAGGGTGGATGCCTTCTGTGTAGTATTTACCATGCAATACCACACCTGGATTTGGATGACATGACAAACCAGTCATGATTTTAACAGCTGCAATGGCTGTTTGTGTTGTCTGAATGCAGCCCATGTGTATGATTTCCTGCCTCGGTCACATCCCACCTCCTAGACTCCTAGACTAAAAGCAGCATTAGAAGGTGTTCTTTGGAGGAAATAGACAAAAACTAATTCTCTCTTGACCATGTTTTGCACCATTATGTGAAGGAGAAATGGAATAGGAATAGCATCCCAATAGCATAAGGACCCTGGAAACTGGGTATTACTGAAAGTGGAGCCATGCTTTAAAACTGGGAAACTGGCAAAGCAGCTCTTTAGGGCCCTCCAAAACTGTTTATAGATCTCTCTGACAGCATGATTGGGAATGCATCATCTTTGAAGTGCTAATTTTACTCCCTTTCATTTAAGTCATTAAAAATAAATGTGGAAGGTTAAAACCTTTTGTGATATTTGACATTACAAATGTTTGGCAATAGAGCAAGTGCTTCTCAATTTACTTGAATGGGAAAAGCTAATTTTGCACATATCTTCAGAAAAATCAGCATAAAAATTGAGCTTTATCAAACAGAAGAAAATACATTAAAAATGAAGTATGTGTCCATATTAACTATACTAAGGACACAATCCTATGCATGTTCAGAGTGGAAGAATTCCCATAACTCCCAGTATTCCCCAGGCAGAACTTTTTCTACCCAAGACTAAGCAAGATTGCATCCTAAAGGGCACATATAAATATAAGGGTGTTGTCAGGGTATTGTATCTAATGGTGAATTTTCCTTAGCAGAAAAAAAATCTACTCAGTTAAGATGGAACCTTAATTTTCACCAGTCTCTGCTACATTCTGTAATCCCTCTCTTTCCCTTTTTCTATTTTTCAGTTTTAAAGCAGCTAAAGAAGGTGCAATCCAGATCTTAAGTCCCTCTGCCCTCCGTCCCTACCCTGGAAACTTGATCCAAATTGAGGGCCCTGCACCTCCAGAGGAGTAAAAAATGAATAAGCTGGAGTTTCTGGAGATGGATTTTATTCACCTTGGTCAAGTTCTGATTACCTGGCCTGCTCTTTCCATTCTGAGTTCTTACAGTTATTTTAATTTCTTAATTACTGGTGATTGGTTGATTTTTCTTTTAATGTTATTAACCACTTCAGTGGAAAGGTGGGATGCAAGTTATTATAATAAATATGTTTTTTTTTTAAGTAGAGGAGATGACCACCCCCTCCCACTCACTCTTGCTCAGATCCGATAAGCAGGTACCCATCCCTTGGCACCATCCCTTGGCTCTTTTTCGTGAAGTCAGTGCATCGCCAGAAAGGCTACTGATTCTGTCGCTGCAACCTTCATCATCTTCATCATCATCTACACCCACCCATTTGCCCACCAGCTTTGGTCATTAAATGTTATCCCGACTAAGCAGGAGATGCGCAAGGGGAAATGACTCCCATGCAGCTGGGATGAGGTTTAGAATACAAGTGGTTATTTGTTTTTTGGCGCCAGGCAAAGACCTTTTTATTTAAGCAACATTTTAAATGTTAATACCACTGAATTTTATCTGGCCAGGGTGGCTTATTTTATATTGTGTGTTTTAAATTATAATGATTATCTATATGTATATTTTAACTTATTGGTTTTATTTATTGTTGTAAGCCTCCCCGAGGCTTCAGCGAATGGGGCAGCATAAAAATGTTTTAATAAATAAATAAATAAATAAAATTTGGGGCGAAAATAGTTTGGGCCACTTGGGAAGGAGGAGAGTGTGGAGCCCAAAAGGGGTAGGGGGTAACTACATCTTTTCCCAAATGCTTGTGTGTGCAATAAATTAGTTTTCAGATGAGTTTTGGCCCTGTCTATGTTCACCATTATTCATTTGGTAAGTTTCATGATGATGTTTTCATGAAAAAGTAATGGCAACAGAATATCCTGCAGAACTGCTGCTCTTCTGTATGCTTCCTGACACACCCTCTTGGGCAGAAATCCCACTGAGCTCCGCCAGACAGCATTTGTTGGGATCTCTCCTACATCCAGACAGGGCAAGGAAAGATTCCCATCTGGAACCCTTTAAAGCTCTGCTGGTCAACATGTGCGCCACTGAGATAGGTGGGAAAAGGTACGATTTGCCTATTGGGTCGTATACAATAGTATTATTATTATTAATAATAATAATAATCAGACTAGGCTTGAATTTCCCCCTTGATTTTCCTGCTTCCCGAACTCAGTGTTCCTTCCTTTTACACAAGCCTGCATAGAGACATGAACTGCTAAAGTCTCTATGTATCCAGAAAAAAAGAGGCTGTTAAAATGTGTCACAAGCTAGTTTTATTGAGGTAACAGTTACCTTGGGCTATAAATAAAGCAGCATATGATGCTTTCAATTATGAAAATTGATTAGCAAATATGGTTCATTTATTTCCCAGGAAAGGAAAGGCATCTGTATAGATTTCCTTTGTTTTTCAATTATAGCATATCAAAGTAACCCTAGCTGAGCTACTAAAGTGCCACTGACTTCCTTGTTTTTGACTTTCTTTTCTTACTGGAATGAAACTAAACTTACTATCCAAACAGTATTTTCCCCTTGAGATGCTTTATTTCATTCTAGGAATGGAATTAATAAGAATTTCTAGTTATTTTCACAATCTAGTTGGATAGCATAAAAACAAAATAAAGTATTGCTTTGAGTGCTGGATATATTCTATAGCATCAGTTTAAAGCCA
Organism: Varanus komodoensis; assembly: GCF_004798865.1. Lineage (NCBI taxonomy): Eukaryota > Metazoa > Chordata > Lepidosauria > Squamata > Varanidae > Varanus > Varanus komodoensis. The sequence goes on along the minus strand of NW_025335269.1, from coordinate 29,238,623 downwards.
AAATATTCTGTAAATTGGCAAGAAAATTGGAAGTCGTTGCCATATGCCAATAGCAATTCCATATGCTTTATATAAGTTCCTCCAGATGCCAAGTCCAAACTCTGTATATTTCAGGACTTGCCGAAAGAAAGAGTCTAAAAGGGAGTGTTGCCAGCATCTTCAAAAGAGGCTGTAATTAAGCCACTCTGGAAAAAGCCTAAGCTGGACCCAAAGGAAGTTAACAACGAAAGGTTTGTGGCCAGCATCCCCTTCCTGAGTCTTGGCTGAACAGCTCCAGGCATTCTTGAATTAAATGGAATATCTAGATCCATTTCAGTCAGGCTTCAAGCCTGGTTTGGAACAGAAACTGCCTTGGTTGCCCTGTGGTGACCTTTTCCTAGAGAACGACAGGGGAGAACCCTCTAGGTTCTCCTCAACCTCTCAGCAACTTTCGGTACCACCGACCAGGATATCCTTCTGGACAGGTTGGCTGGGCTAGGAGCAGGAGACTCTGCTTCTCCTTGGCTGGCCAATTCCAGAGGTGGTCCTGGAGAGCGACTGCCCTGCACCATGGCAGTTATGCCATGGGGTACCGCAGGGTTCTGTTTGATCCCCTATGCTACTTGACCTCTACAGGAAGCTGCTGCTGGGGAAGGTTATCTGGAGGTATGGGCTGAGGTGCCACCAATATGTGAATGACACTCAGCTCTCCCTCTCTTTTTCATCCGACCCAGGTGAGGCAGTGGCTGCTCTGAATCTGAGCATGGCAATGGGTTGGATGAGGGCCAACAAACCATGACCCAGGCCAGGCAGGACGGAGCTGCTGGAAATGGGGTGGTTCATCCGCTTTAGTGATATCCAGTCATGTTATGGAGTTGCACTCCCTTTGAAGGACAGGGTTTGTACTTTGGGGGTGCTCCTGGATCCTGCAGTGTCACTTCAGGCCCAAGACGACTCTGTAGCATTGAGCCACTTTCATCATTTTAAGCTGAAATACCAACTATGACCCTCTCAAGATAAAAAATGCCCAGCCATGGTAATCCATGCTCTGCTCACCTCTCTTTTGGATTACTGCAATATGCTGTATGTGGGGCTGCCTTTGAAAATGGTCAGAAACTTCAGCTGCTCCAAAAGAGGGCAGTAAGAATGTTGATATCGTGAAAACACTTCATGCCAGTCCTCTTCCATGGCTACCAGTTGAAGTCTGGGCCCAATTCAAAGTGCTAGTACTAACATTCAAAGCCCTGACAGCTTGGGCCCAGGTTATCCGAAGGATCACCTCTTTCCATACATACCTTCTCAGACCCTAAGGTCATCTTCAGGGGTCCTTCTCCAAGAGCCTTTCTAAAGGAAGTGAAGTAGATGGCTATCAGGAGGAGGGCCTTCTTGGTTGTGGCACCCCAGTTTTGGAATGACCTTCCCAAATAAGCATGTCCGGTGCCTACTTTTTATTCTTTTTGGTGCCAGGGAATACCCTTTTTATTTTCCCAGTATTTTAATAGCTTAAGTTTTTAACATTTATATATACATTCCATTTTATTCTGTATCGCTGCTATGATTCTATGCTGAATCATAGCAACTGCAATTGCTATTATGGTTTTATTTCTGAAAAATCAATGTCCGCCTGTGTTCTTAAAGTTTGTTTAATTCTAACTTTTGCTAACTGCCCAAAGATCCTCCGCTAAAATAATCTAGTGTAGTTGTTGCACTCATGTGTACAGTGAAAAGAAAAACCAAGTATGATAGAAGATCCTCATCTATGCAACTCACAAAGTTACCAGAAATTTTTGTGTCCTGGTTGAAAGGCAAGCAAGCTTCGAAGGGTGAAGATGATCTGGGGCAGCTGCCGCCAGCCCTTCGAACAGGCTGTACCTGAGGTGAGGAAGAACGCGAGGGCTTGGGTTTTGCTTGCAAGTGTGCCCTTTTCACAATGCTGGACGCCCCTGTGTGCATCTGTGCTGGAAGGGCTCCTACATGCTCACATGCAATTTGTGCCACTTCCACTGCTCCATCGGTGTGCATGTCCATGTGAACTGAACCAGTCAATCAATGCTGAGAGTTGACATTCAGCTGCCGCTTGGTTGGCCCAATATTCCTGTTCCTAAACAGGAGTGTTGGCTGCTGTCCTGAACAGTAAGCAGACATGAGATGAGTGGGGAGGTGGTCTCCAGAGACATCTGGTGGTCCTAAGAGGAATGAAAGGGAGAGGATGCTCCATCCGTTGGCCCCGCAAGAAGCCCCATTGCCAAGGCTCCTCCTCCTCCAGCCGCCACCAGCAGGGGCCATTCCAGCAGGCCATCCTGTGGAAGATAAAAGGAGGAAGGGGGGTAATCCAGCGGAAAGACTCATCTTCCTCCTTCCCTCCCATCTCCCTTCCTTTTGTGCCATGTCTTTTTAATTGCAAGCTTGCAGGAAAGAATTTCCTTGTGTTTTTGATCATATACTGCCTGCTCCACGAGCTTTTTTGGCTGAAGTGTAGAACACAAGCATTTTAATTAGATAACAGAATATAAACAACCCTGCTAATACACTTTTAGGTGAGCAGTTTGTTTCCAAAAGCATTTCCCCAGGAAGCGGTCTTCTCTGGTCATTTCTTCACTAGAATCTGGTAGCTGCCTCTGTACATTGGGGTGTTTCAGCAGGATGCTCTGGGCAGCAGTGGCCCCCGTAAGCTACTATGTGAGGAAGGCAAGCCCAGGTGTCCCTTGGCCTGGCAATTAAAGCCTATGTGATTGGCATTTCACTGTCCTCTACTGGGTCTAATGTGTGGTGTGTGGGACTGAATTGAGTGCTGAGCCTGCCCCACTCCAGAGTCATGGTAGTCATGGGCAGTTCCATGCAATTGCCTTGACAATTTTCTTTCTCTTCTGTTGACCTTCTGTTGAATATTCTTGGAGCACAATTTCCTGACGTATTCCTACTAACCAAACTTCCAACCTATAAAGTTCTAAATCTTTTCCTGAAACTGACACACACACACACTTTAAATTCATCAGGTCCTACAATCAATCAGAATGCAGGCATGGGAGATTGTTCCCATGTTGCTTCACCAGAGTGCTGTCTTGGGGCTTCCGAGTATCCTTTCTCCACGTAGCCTTCACACAGTTCTGATAATGAGTACTAAGAGCCCCTGCCAAAGAGTTTCTATGTGGGGGAAGGATTCCAATCTGAGTGCAACGCCAGAAAGCAGTTTCCCTTGTTCCAGCATTTGATGGGAAACTTGTTCTGAGAGGGAAACAAAATTACCTTTGTAATATCACGAAAATGTCTGGATATGATCATGATCATCATCATGATCATCAACTCTTGCTCGAGGTTATCTCTCCTGAATGGTGTTCACAAATTATCAACTATCTCCCCGACGAGTACAATTAGCAACTGGATTCTTCTGCCCCAAAGGAAAGCCAAAAGGCTGGAACATTGCACTGCTTTCCCCCTTCTGTCTGTGAAGAGAAATTTCTTGTGGAAAAAATAACAACATTTCCCTCTTCTATCACTGGTTTCCTCTCTAAGCAATAGCTGTTGCCCATGAATCACAAGCGCTACAGACCTGGAAGTGACACTTCATCAGGCCTCACTTTAAGCTCAGTGGCAGCCTGGAGCGGTAGCTGCCTGGAGGAATGACAGATAAGGGGAGGAGGGGAAAGGCCAGTGCATCCGGAGCGAGGCCAGGACTAGCTTATACCGGACAAGAAAGCTCAGTGAAGAGAGAAGGAGATAAGCGAGACAGTAAAAGGCAGTCTAGACAGTCAGAACCTGTGCACGGCTCCGGCAAACTTAACCTGGTTTCACTCTTCCTGGGCACAATGGAAGCTGCAGCTTTATTCGAGGTGAACGGAGAGGATGCTCAACCACCCTTATCAACCGCAGCCTCCAGAATCCCTGGAGAAAAGTCACTCTTTGGGCCACAGGTGGAGCACCTGCCTTGCATGTAAAAAGACCCATGCTCAGTTCCTGGCATCTTCAGAAAGTCTGGGCTGGGCAAGACTCCAGAGAGAAGTTGCTGTCCCCCAGTGTGATTTGTGTTCCCCAACTTGCTCCCCTCCAGGTGTTTTGGAATTCAGCTCCATCCGCCTCAGCCAATATGGCCAATGCTGGAAGGAACCGGGTGGGAAAGGCTGCAGTAGACAGTAGTGACTTACATGAAGCAACAGGTTGGTGACTCACTTTAAGGTGGCTTCCTCCATTCCTAACTCATGTTCCTTCAGCAGATGAAAAACCCGTGTGTATCTGGAGCACGTGCACCTGCAGTGTTTGGTTCAGTCTCCCTCTCAGGATAGACTGGGAGAGAAAACTAAGAGCAAGATGCTGTCCACCCGTAAGCCTGCAATTGTTTAATAGGACTAATAGTGCCACTGAAGACCAGTGGCCCTTCATCGGAATAAACATACATGGAACTGGGCCACACATTTCCAAAGGGACACTCTTTCACCCTAAGCTTGCTTCAAGTTTCCCCACTCAATGCATGTTGAGATCATCTTTTATCTCGCCTTCCCAGGCATGCACACACATTTCCCCTTGGCCCAGTGCCCTGTGGATTAGTTAAATAATCTATCCCACGGATTATTTAAAATATGTGCAGTACAAGAAATGGTAACAGTAACTATTGCAGTCATGTAGCCGCTGGTTCTGACTCTGTTGGTTTCTTTATTTGCTGGCAAGAAAAACCTGTATCCTCACAGCTCTAATGCAATTCCGCCCATGTCAAGCTTCTGTCCCACTCTGGCTGAAACATCTCCTTGGAATGGTCTGATACTGGCAGATAACAAAGCAAGAAGATGTTGCCCCCACCCTTCTTTCGCTCTGCCGGGAAAGATAATAGGGCAAATCTTCCCTGCCACATACCTCCATGCTAGGAAAAGCTTCACCCAGTGGCAGCGGCTTACCCAAGTGCACACATGGTGGTGTCATGCGCTCCTCACATCCTCTGAACCCACCACCACCACCTCTCTCCACACTCAGTTTTCTCCTCTCGCCTTTGTTCTAAGGGCAGGTGCTTCTACCGCGTTCTCTAGCTGCCAGCACACGTCCTGTCAGTCTCCAATGTCACTGTCGGACCCGCAGTGGCCACACCAGACACATGTCTACAAATCACACAATGCAATAAAGGCTGCTTTCCTGGTGGGTGGCCTAGGAGAACAATCCCCCCCCCTAACATCAAAGAGACAGGCCACAATGGTTTTGCTCTATGAGAACATTATTTTAAAAAATGAATTGTATTGCATCTCTGGATTCTGGGAGTGAGGTAGGAGCATAATATTTTTAGGAATATTTATTCCTTGTCTGGTTTGCAGGAAGGGGAGTGTCATCATTGCAGATCTGGCTCTGTCTTGATGAAAATGAATTTTCCCCTCTGACTTGCACATAAAAAGGGCCATCCCCCAACATGAGCCTGTGTTAAGTCAGAGCTTTGCAGCCCCGCTGTTTCTCCCTAGCAAGTTTTAATGTAACAAAAGATGTCTGTCTTGGCTTAGTCAAAACGCATGCAATTCATGGTCTAAATGAGGTGGTCAAATTATGTGTGTTTTGTAAAAGCCCTTCGGCATGGCTGGGGTCAAACTGAAACCATTGGTGACACAGTCTGCTTCCCAAAATTTGATTGATTGATTGAGGAGTCGGGAAGCAAAAGCCATTGTATGCCTTGGACCAAAGAACGGCACACCCCAATCTGGGAAGGTCATCCTTGGAAGGTCATCCTCTTCCACCCAGTGTACAGCTTCAGGAGGGATCCCATAGAGTGGTGAGGAAGGAAAGGAAGGGAGTCCCAGCCAGCTAGATCAGCGGAATCAACCCTGATCCACAGGGTGACAAATGCCACAGCCACCTCACTCTCCTCTCCAGGCAAGCAAGAGCAAACTCCCATTTCATTCTGCTATATGCCCCCCATCCCTTTATATTCCTGATGGAGAAATGTGCCACATCCCAAATGTGCAATGGGTTCTTTCCAGCACCCCAGTCACGTCCCCTTTCTTATGCTCCAGTGACCCTTTGACTCCTCCTTTAGCAAATACCTCTCATCACAGGTGTTCCCACCTGTCACACTGGCCTCATCTGTTAAATTTATGCCTGTCAGGCTGCTGTTAAAGGATCAAGAACTAAGCAAGCAACACCTGATGTGGGTGCTTTAGTCATTTGATTGATTGATTTAAAATTTTTATATGCCATCCAATACTAGAGTCCCTGAACAGCTTTACAGATCCTTCAGGGTTTTTGTTTTGTTTTGTTTTGATGCAGAAGGCACCATTTGTGTCTTATGTGTACTTAATTTCTTTTAATTTTGGACTGCCTAATAGTAAATATTATTACTTGTGCTCTTGGACTAACATAGCAGGTCGGTAATGCAGCATCTCCTTAGACTGCCAGAAGTCAGGAAGGAATTCATAAATTCCCCTACAGGACAGTCCAGGGTTATGTCTCCTCCCATGCCTGGCATTACTGGGAGTGGCATAGGAAAGATCCTGTCATATGACCACTGTATTCCTCAGGCTGACAGCCTTGTCTACTCTGAAGTAAGCTCTATTGAGCTGAGTGAGATTTAAGCCCCAGGTAATGAAGCAAAGAGCAATTTCAGCAAGGTGTGCTTATGTTAAGCTTAACTCAAACTACCTATCATTAGAAAAGTGGCATTTGTCTCCAGTTTTCAAAACAGTGTAAAATGCAGAATTGGTGCTTTGCTTGAATTACCTTTTGATCTTTCCTTAGTTTAACTTCTTAACAAAGCCAGTTCCTCATTTTACAGATATATAACCACCCAAAGAGTGTACGGTAAAATTATATGGTGCGTTTTAAAGTTATGAGAATGATGAACCTCTAAAATGCAAAATAGATTAGAAATTTAAGTTGAGCTAATCTGGGGGTGGGGGAAGTGCCCTTGTTCAAGCAGTCGATTACAATACTTCTCTTGCAATGTCTTTATCTCCCAACAGAGATAATAAATACCTAGATACACACACAAAAAGAAACCTTGTCTCCCATACAGCGAGCCTTGAAAAGCTGCATCAATAGTTTTGCAGCAAGTTGTGTAATATAATACGTGTCACCTTGATATTCTGTTCCTTTGAAGCTGAAATAAAGAGAATATTATTATTCTACAAGCATGCTTGGAAAGAGAGTTTCACAAAGATATAAGGCTAATTTCTAGAGAAATTTGATTTTATCTAGATTTCTCTTATCCACATCCCAAAGGTTGAGTTTGGCAATGCTTAATGCAACCTTCAAGAAAATTGGAGATATGAAGGGAACGTTTCATGCAAAGATGGACATGATAAAGGACCAAAATGGCAGGGACCTAACAGAGGCAGAAGAGATGAAGAAGAGGTGGCAAGATTACACAGAGGAACTATACAAGAAAGAGCTTAACGTCCCTGATAAGCACGATGGGCTGGTCACTGACCTCGAGGCAGACATCCTGGAATGTGAAGTCAAATGGGCCTTAGGAAGTCTGAGCAACAACAAAGCTAGTGGAGATGACAGTATTCCAGCTGACCTATTCAAAATCTTAAAAGATGATGCAGCAAAAGTGCTACACTCGATATGACAGCAAACTTGGAAAACTCAACAGTGGCCACAGGATTGGAAAAGGTCAGTTTACATTCCGATCCCAAAGAAGGGCAATGCCAAAGAATGTTCAAACTACCACACCATTGCTCTCATTTCACATGCTAGCAAAGTTATGCTCAAAATCCTACAAGCTAGGCTCCAGCAGTATGTGGACCAAGAGCTACCAGAAGTACAGGCAGAATTTCAAAGAGGCAGAGGAACTAGAGATCAAATTGCCAACATACGCTGGATCATGGAGAAAGCTAGGGAGTTCCAGAAAAACATCTACTTCTGCTTCATTGACTATGCTAAAGCCTTTGTTTGTGTGAATCACAACAAATTGTGACAAGTTCTTAAAGAGATGGGAGTCCCAGACCATCTTATTTTTCTCTTGAGAAACCTATATGCGGGTCAAGAAGCAACAGTGAGAACTGGGCACAGAACCACTGATTGGTTCAAAATAGGGAAAGGAGTTCGGCAAGGCTGTATACTGTCACCCTGCCTATTTAACTTATATGCAGAGCACATCATGAGAAAGGCGGGCCTAGATGAATCACCAGTTGGAATTAAGATTGCTGGGAGAAATATCAATAACCTCAGATATGCAGATGATACCACTCTAATGGCAGAAAGTGAAGAGAAACTAAAGAGCCTCTTGATGCAGGTGAAGGAGGAGAGCACAAAAGTTGGCTTGAAACTCAACATGAAGAAAACTAAGATCATGGCATCCTGTCCTCTCACTTCCTGGCAAACAGATGGGGAAGAAATGGAGGTAGTGACAGATTTTATTTTCCTGGGCTCCAAGATCACTGCAGATGGGGACTGCAGCCAAGAAATTAAAAGACGCTTGCTCCTGGGGAGGAAAGCTATGGCAAATCTAGACAGCATACTAAAAAGCAGAGACATCGCCCTGCCAACAAAAGTGTGTATAGTCAAGGCTATGGTTTTCCCAGTTGCAATGTATGGCTGTGAATGTTGGACTATGAGGAAGGCTGAGCGTCAAAGAATTGAGGCCTTTGAATTGTGGTGCTGGAGGAGACTCCTGCAAGTCCCTTGGACTGCAAGGTGATCAAACCGTTCAGTCCTAGAGGAGATCAACCCTGACTGCTCTTTAGAAGGCCAGACACTGAAGATGAAGCTCAAATACTTTGGCCACCTAATGAGAAGGAAGGACTCCCTGGAGAAGAGCCTGATGCTGGGAACAATAGATGGCAAAAGAAGGAGGGGACGGCAGAGAATGAGGTGGTTAGATGGAGTCACTGAAGCAGTTGGTGTGAGCTTGAGTGGACTCTGGGAGATGGGGGAGGACAGGAAGGCCTGGAGGTGTGTTGTCCGTGGGGTCACGATGGGTGGGACATGACTTCGCGACTAACAACAACAGCAAAAATGCAACCAAAATAGTCTTTGAGAAACTGTGTAAGAAAAACCTTGTATTTTCTCCACCCACCCCCTGCCCCACCATGCCAGAGTTCTTCCCACATGTCTGCATGAAGAGACCAGGATGTACCACATCCCCTACAGCACCAAGCAGAGCTGTGTCCTGTCACTTCACCCTGCCATGATGGGCTGGTTCCTGACTGAGGGACTTTCACCAAGCACCCTCCACCGGCCAAACTGGATGCATGGCCTGTGCAGCTATGGCTTTACCTGGTGGCAGCACCGCCACAAGCTGCCATTTCACATTTCCCACAATGCCCCGAGGATGCCGGATGGAAATTCAGAATGGCAACTGCACAATGCCCTCCGTGTGTACAAGTGTGTATTTCAGCATGTGTGGCAAGGGTTGGGGGGTTAAGATCTATTAGCTCCCCAGAGGTGTCAGATGCTCATCTACTGCTATGCCAGTTTTTTCCTTCATGGTCAGGTAACTTGCATCAAGGCCATTCCACATTCAGCTTAGTATTGTCAGTCTATAGCAGATGTGCATTTGTTTTAGAAATGAATGTGAAACTAAGTTCAGTGTGGAAATAATGCGAAAACTTAAAGGAACATGAGAAATCCAAATTCCTCCAATCTCAGTGAGCAAAGAGAGGTTGGAGTTGCTTGGCCAAGCAATTTCTCCTCTGAGCTGCCACATTATTGTATTCCTAAAATAGCAGCAGTCCGAGTTATGTACCTGTGTATCCCTTGAATTTGTAACCAGCTGCCTAGGCTGCCTGAAGTTTGTGAGGCCCTTTCCTTGCAGGAAGGAAAACCTACAAACAGTCAGGATATGATTCAGGGTTGGATCCTTGGGGAATTGGGTCTGTTTTGTAAGCCATCCAGAGACTTTCAGTATTGTGACAGAATATAAAAATTTAAAATAAATAATAAATAAATAAAATAATGAGAACTCTTTAGGATGCTACTTGTTGGCCTATAAAATGATACATCATGCCATTAGGGCCTGGTCTAGCCAAAGTATCTTGCTTCAGATTGAAGGATACTTAGGAAGAAATGAAACTTTTTGTGCAGAAGATGGTTCACACTTTATTAAATACAATAATGGAATATGGATGCAGCAGAGAAACAAGCAAAGGAAATCCCATGCTCCTCTTCTCTGTGGGTTTGCTAAATAGTCCAGAGGATTTTCCATAGGCTTCCACGGTCAAAAGGTGTCTTTTGTTCCTCTCCAGCTGAAAACTAATGACAAAGCCTCTTGCCATGGACTTTATGAAGTTTCTCTTTTCTCCTGCTTCAAAGGCTATCAGTACACATGGATTCTAACACCCATCACACATTTTCTTGGAAGAGTGGGGGTGGGGCTTAGAGTACCGAAGCTACTTCAGTAAACAAAGTAGCTTTGGTCAGTTCTCACAGTCAAAAGCAGCTCTTATCTAAGGAAGATTCCTGGGGAAAGCTGTTTCAAGGCAATTATCTCTGGTGATCTTCTTCAGCAGGGCTGAGGTCCTGGCATGGTTCCAAACCTGTCCTGGACAGTACAGAAATGCGCTGGCCCGTTGAACCTAATAACCTGCAGGTAGAGCCCATAAAATACAAGTGGGGTTTCTTGGTTCAGTCTGTCTGCAATTTGTCGAGTCTGATGCTGTGAATGAGGATCAGAAAGGCTGTGTGCCTCATGCCGTCTGGCAGAAAAACAGCAGGGAGATAGGCTGCAAAACAGCCACGGTATATTCTCAGAAATCAATGTGAAGCCTATAACTTCAGTGAACCTGAGCTGCAGGTGAGAGCAATGAAGGCAGAACGGACTGGTGCAAATGACACTACCGTGAGACTAAAGAAAGGCAGGAACCTGCAGGGCAGCCATACTTGACCTCCCCGAAGTTCTCCGTGTTCCAACTCAAAGCTTTGTGCGGGGTCCCTTCATATCTTAGGTATTAGAAATGAAGACAGAAAATTGTAACCCAGGTTAGAAACAAAGCTTAACATGTTGTGTGTGTGTGTGTGTGTGTGTGTGTAATAGTATATGACTATTAGAAAGGGGAAAGGGAGCTTCTAATAGTTTAAATATATCCTTCTTAGAATTATTGAAAGCCTGCCCCCACCAGGGGGAGTGTTCTAGTTACCTAAGCAGAAAGAAAAGGGATGAGATAAAATAAGATTTTAAAAATAAGAGGTGAGAAGGTGAGATTGGAGATATGAATATGTGCTCACTTTATGAAGTTACCAAAAATTTTGGTCGCACAAGGTGTTGCTATGGCCCAGTACAGGAATCCCATTTATCTACCAGGACTCTAAATCCATGACCAAACCAGATAAGGTGAGACAGAGAGAAACAGGGGCTTTTCAATGGTGGCACCCCAACGCCTTCCCCAGAGAGGCTTCCCTGACACATTCATTGCGTCTGTTTCACACCAGCTGAAGACCCTTCTTGTTCTTCAAGGCATTTTAGATGCTATTACTTTTTATTTTGCTGCTGGTTTTACTTTAGAGTTGGGTGCAGTAGCATTTTTACTCCTAATTTATTTCTTTACATACTGCCATACCTGCCCAAAAGCCATTCAAGGGAATGAACAAAATTTAAAACTATCAAACAGGAACTTAATATAAGATTGAAAATCATGCAGCATTGAAGAAATGACATTACAGTCTTCCTAAGGGCCAAGAGAGTGGGGTCCATCCTAGTGCTTGAGCCTGGGAGTCACACAGGAGGGAATCTTTTCACATCTGTGTGAAAAAGGGAACGCTGCATGTAAGGTCCTTATGAGGGCTTCCCCTTGGGGTCCTGGAAACCAGGTAGTTTCATAAAATGGGGCAGCCAGTTCCTTGGACAGCCATGTCCTAAGCTCCTTAAGGCTTTGAACAGCAAAATCAGCCCTTGGTCTGAGCCTGAAAAGCAACTGGTACCCAGCACCAACCTCTCAGAGAAGGTGTAGTACGTAATATGGTCTCTCTGATGGCTTAATCTTTATTTTATTATGTACTGTTTTTATTCCTTGTAGCATTGTTTCCATTTTATATTTTTAATGTTTTCTAAATTGCCCAGAGGGCATGGATTATTTGTCTATTTCAAGGTACAATAACAGAATAATATGCCTTTAAATTTCTGCAAGCTCTTCCTTTTTACGTATTAAGGATGTGCACTTGAACTCCCCCCCTTTTATTTCATTTTTTGTTTGTTTCTGGAAGCCTTATTTGTTTCATTCTCCATTTGTTATTGATGCTTGCTTTTTTTTCTGCCATTAATATTGCATTTGTTTTCCACATCTCATGGAAAACAATATTTTGTTCATATTTGGCTCGCAAAGGATACACAGCCTGGTGCTTTCCATCTAAACAGCATAAAATTGTCAGAGCCCGTACAACTCCCGTACGTCCATCAGATCTGCCAAGTCTGATACTAATTGGACGAAGTGTTCCCATTTATAAGCTATTAAAAAGGGCAGAAAATGTCCAAGCTTCTCATTGTTCGACAGTTCACATTGGATCATGTTTGGATTGTCTGGCTTTCAGAGCATTCTGGGATCCCGCCTCTCCCCAGAGGGCTCCCTGAGGATGCAATTCTATCTCCCCCACCCTGCAGGACTTTGGCCTCCAAACGCCGAGGCTTACATGCACTCTGTCTCCACTCTGGCCACCACATGGCCTGCTCCGTTTTTCATCTAGGCAGCCATTTTTGGCCATCTAGGTAAGTTACCCTGGAAGAGATAGAGAGGAGGTTCAGAGGCTGATAGGAATCAGCATACTTTTATTTTATTTTTTATTTAAAATATTTTTACCCTGTCCTACATGGAAATCGTCCCAGAATGGCTTACAATAATAAGAGCTATAACTAAACAACATATATAATAACAAACAAAATGTGACTGTAAATATAGTAAAACCAAGTAAAAATTCCTCGATCCTTAAAATAATGGGTAAATAAAAAGGTTTTTTTGTTGTTAGTCGCGAAGTCGTGTCTGGCCCATTGCGACCCCATGGACAGCATTCCTCCAGGCCTTCCTGTCCTCCACCATCCCCCAGAGTCCACTTAAGCTCACACCAACTGCTTCAGTGACTCCATCTAGCCCCCTCATCCTCTGCCGTCCCCTTCTTCCTTGGCCATCTATTGTTCCCAGCATTAGGCTCTTCTCCAGGGAGTCCTTCCTTCTCATTAGGTGACCAAAGTATTTGAGTTTCATTTTCACTATCTGGCCTTCCAAGGAGCAGTCAGGGTTGATCTCCTCTAGGAAAAAAGACTATAAAATCGGCACTAGCCGAACACAGATCCTCAGCCTGTCTCTTCCCCTCCCTGTTCCTCATGGCAACCATGTTTCTTTCCTCCAAGGTGCATTTACACACTCAAGGAAGGTGCTTGGTGTGGTTCTCTCCACACAGCTTGTGCAAGGAGGCAGGCTGGGGACTCCACTGTCAGAGCCTTGTGCCTCTCCTGGACTAGGTCAGGGGGCACAGAATTGTGCCAAAATATATCAGTTCGCTCTACTTTGCTTTCTTGTCAGTTTTAGGAATTCCGCAAGCTACCCAGTTATGAGAACTATGTGAGAGAAGGGAAATGAAAAGTTTCCCTCTTGTTTCTCCTGCTTGTCTCAATATCTCATGGAAGTGAATTAAAAACAAATGGAGGTCTGTTTCTTTCAGAGGTTTGATTCATTTTTCAAACACCAGTTGCTCTTGAGGTGCCTGTTCTAAGACTTCATCAGTGTAAAGTATCAAAGCTAGTAAAAGCAACTGCTTAGCAGGCAGGGCAGCAGCCAAAGTCGAAGCTGCAAATGTCTCCATCTCCTTTTTTGAAGCAGGAGATTCAGGAGAGCGAAATGAAAGGCACAATTATTATCTGCAATTCTTCCACAAATGTCGATATGGTGATTAGTACCGCTCTGAAGAACAAGAACAAAAAAATGCTATTTGATAGCATTCATTTATTGTTGTTGTTATTTTATCCCCCAACTTGTAGGGAATTCAAATTGGCCAGTAGGGTTCTCTTCCTCTCTATTTGTTAGGACAAGCTGAAAGTTAATGACTAGCCTGCACTTCTCAAGTGAATTTCTTTGGCTCAGTAGAGCTAGCCAAAAAATCTTCTAAAACCTAACCCAGCACTCTAGCTGCTGTATCACACTATATCAATATACTGTAGCTCCTAATAGAATGGGCCACATCAGCTGTATCACTGTAAAAGGTCTTTCACAAAATGCACTGGAAGTCATTTTTGGGACAGTGATAAATTTTAGTTTTCCTATTCAGTTTTTGAAATAGGTTTAATTTTTGCAGTCCTCTCTGAAAGCCAGAGTTATGATCAGTGGGTTGTTCTCAACCTTTTTCCCATTTGGGAGTGAGACTAGACAGGGACACCCTTCTGCATGCAAAGTATAATGTTCTGCCAGTGAGCCCCCGCTTATTTCTTCCCTTTAGGAGCCATAGATACCCTTTGTCTCCGAAGAGTATTTTCTGATTTGGTATAATTGTTGATGATTTACTTTTGTCTGAGAAAACAATAATCTCACGTTGATCTAAATTGGATTTTCTCTTGTTGTGCGCTGCTCTTCCCCATCAGCTTTTCAAATTGTTCTCAGTTCTCTACACAGCTCACGGCATCAGTATGGCTTTCCTGTAAATGATGGCTTAGATGTGCAGACTTCTAATACTTCTGCATAACCACGACAGAACTGAACGCAGCCGTCTTTTGCCTGCTCGATGGCTAACGGCAAAGCTTGCAGGTCGCTTCCCCTCTGACATGTGGCGGTGCACAAATGGCCGCTCAAATCCTCCCCTCTCCTTGCGGGAGGGTCTGTGGGGCAGGGAGAATCAGCAAGGCTCATGCTTATCCCTGTTCTCCAAGTTTTGCTTTGAAGCCTGGTCTGCCTTGCTCCTGTTCTTGATTGCAAACTTGTTGTTGTTATACAAAAGTGTACATTTAGATGTGTTTTTTTTTAAAGTGCACACGCTAATACATACTTTCATCATTGATCAAGGCATGAAAAAGATTTTTTTTCCAAAGTGTGCATTTTTGAAGTGTGCATTTTTCTAAAGGAGACATTTTGCCAATGAGAGCCCAAGCTTGGGAATACAGGCAGTGCCCAGGTTATGAACAAGTCCATTCTTGAGAACATTTTTAAGTCGAATTTGTATGTAAGCTGGATAATGTTTATTTACTTATTTATTCATCTATTTATTAAATTTCTAACCCGTCCCATTAGCCATAAGGTTCTCTGGGCAGGTTACAAAAAGCAAAACAAGACAAGATGAAACAAAACAAAATACAAGATAAAAATACAAAACAATAATTCACAATAAAAACATTAAAAACAACATAAGATGTATGTACAGGTCAAATTTAGCATGAGTTTGTCTTAGTTTGTCTTAGTATATGTGTATATTTTACCTTTTATGCATACAAAACACAGGGTGTTAAGAAACACTTCCACATACAGTTAGCTCTCCACATTCATGGGTTTTAGAGGGGTGGAACCCCACAAAAGTGGAAAAGCCATGAATTATCTCTAGCCCTCTTCCCAAGCCTTACGTCTTAATACTGTTGCCCACAAGGGTCCTGTGCTGCTTCTTGTGACATCTTTTTGACAATGCATTTCCTCTTTTTGGCAATGTGCAAAAGGTCGGGCTATTGAGTGTTCATGAGAATCCACTCAAACATTCAATGAATGAGTGTAGGATAGTGAAAGTGCCTGCCCTGGCCATGCTGCCAGCAGCTGTAGGTTAGTGTGAGTGTGAAAAAAGGCCCATGGGTGCCTGGCAGACTTTACAAATATCAGAGTTATCACTGCATCAACGTGAGGGAGCATGATCTGTGGGCACAATCCCACTCTCCTGCCATGCTTTCACTGAGCAAAGGAAAGGCTTGCATAGATACACACAGTCACAATGATTAAGAATGTATAATAAATATATTTCGGTTCATTTCTGATTTTCCCCATCCACATCTTTCGGACCAATGCAGACACAATCTGCAGTTGCAGTCCACATATTTCCAGGCTCACAATGTCATCCACAGACTAATAAATAAATAACATTTGACAGCATGTATGCATGTCCAAAATAGATTCATTTCAAAAAATGTGTGCATTTCAAAATATGTTTATTTCAAAACTTGTATGTTAAAAGGTGCATATGTGTGAACCATGGGAGAAGAATAAGCACATTTCAAAATGTGCACATATAAAATAGATGCATGCATTTGGAAAAATATGCACAGAAATACAATGGACTTACTGTGAAAAAAAAGAGATCAAAACTTGCCACCTGATATGGACTTGAGTTTTGTGGTAGGATTCAGCAAACTTCATGGAGTTTCACTTTTGCTGATTTCCACATCCCCAGGAAGCTAACCTAGAAACAGAACGAGTCAGAAGGGGCCTCCCAGGCCATCTAGTCTGACCTCCGGCACCAGCCGCCTCCACTAAGGCCACTTCATTCTGCAGTGCCGTTGATACAGTTTGGCCAAGGAACATTTTAACCCCAAGTGTCTTTGTTAGCTTGGATTGCACTTCGAAGCATGAAAAATTGATGCTGGAATCAAAGCACTGCAACTCTATATACAGCCTTTCTGGAGTGGAAAGCAGCTTAGAGCAGGAGTGGGCAAAGTGTGGTCCTCCAGATATTGTTGACTTGGCCTGACGGGTTCACTGGCATCTGCAAGGCCATTGATTCCCCGTCTTTGGTTTAGACGCACGAAAACTTGGGTTGTGATTCAGCCTCCTTTTCCCATTCTTTCAGAGTTTGCTTTACTGCTCTCCATCCAGATCATCTGGCAATGTAAACTGCAGCTAACTGCAAACGTAAAAGGCATTCATAGCTACAGAGGATCGTGCAAGAGTTTTTGAATTCAAAGTGTTCGGCATGGACACTGGTGCTTCAGTAGTCATTTAGACTAGAAATTATGTAAAGAAAAAGCCCAGGTGGTTTTCTGCAGATAGCACGGTGAATCCATAATTTAAAACAAGCATTGCAAACTCTTGTCCAGAGGGACACAATTGCCATAAGGTCAAGCTCTGAAGTGGGACATGATCCAAATAGTAAATGAAATTGTAGAGCTTCAGATTAGCATAAAATCATAGAAGAAATCTTGAACAATTGAAAAGTAAAGGAGTTTTACCATTTGTCTTAAAAACAATTGCATTGCTGTTGATGATGAACTATTTTAATTCTAAACCACCCGATTCTTGAGCTCACTGCGTCATTCAGAAAAATGGCAAACCGTCATACAAAACCCTTAGCATGCAACATTTAAAATCAGTTGGAATGCTAAAAATGAGTACAAGGACATTCAGGGAGCTGATAAAGGAAGTAACTTTAGAATCCAATCATGCCACAACATACGTGGGAGCAGAGGACAGTTTTAACCTGACACTGAAAAGATGCCTGTATTGGTGCCAGGCAGACCTCGGTGAGGAAATGATTCCACAAGGAGGGCAGTGGGAGGGCTTTGGCCAAGAAAGCCCCCTACCCTGTTGTCAAACATGGCACCTTCCTAGTAGGATGCACCTAGCAGGGGGGCTTGAAATGACCTTGTACTCTACAGGTAGGTTTGTACCAGGAGAGAGATACTGCCACATATTATAACCCCAAGTGATTTAAGGTTTTATAAGTCAAGCCCAGCATGACTTGGGCTTGGAAATATACAGGTAACTAGTGCAAGTAGGTAAGAATCACAAGTTCAGACTCTGGTCCCCGTGATCAATCTGGCTGCTGCAGTTTGCACCACCTGCAGTTTTCGATCAATCTTTAAAGACAGCCCCATGCAGAATGTGCTGCAATAGCCTAACTTGGAGACTATCAGACCATAGACTACTGCAGCCAGATTATGAAGGCATAGCTGGGCCACCAGCTGGGGGTGGTAAAAGGCACTGCATGGTATTTTTGGTTTGCCTCGTGTGTACGGAGTGCTGGACTAGATGGACCTTTGGTCTGATCCAGCATGGCTTTTCTTATGTTCTTATGACTTAAAAACATCCCAGAGCCAGCATAGCTAGCTGGGGAATTCTGGGAGCTGTGGGACAGTAGTCTAAATCTGAATAGGATTGCACCCTAAATACCTTTTCATGCATTCTTCCTTTTCATTGTAATTCTGTACAGTCAGACAGTTTCCATAGTGGCAAATGGCCAGTTAGCTAACTCTCATATGCTTCTCGATAGCCCTTCAGTTTACATGATATACTGTTCCACTGGGGACTAGAACCTGGATCTGCGGATTCCCAGTCCAACATTCTACGCACTATTCAACACCAGCTTGTCACATCACGTTTCCACAGGTATCTCTTTCAGATGTAATTGTCCACACATGCATGGTTTGTTCTATGGGAGGAGCCTCTTACCATTTGCTAGCTGTACCTGCCTGTGGTTCAAGCTGGGCCCTTGTGCACATGGGAACAAAGCCAAAAGGGGAACCCAGAAGTATACGAAGAACAGTGCACTGAGGGCATGGTGTTGCTCAAACCACAGAGGAGCATTGACCATCACTTGAAGAGAAGCATGAAAACCTTTCAGTGGCCTCTCCTGCCAGGAGCAGGAAGGCCTTTCTTCTCCCAGGCTGAGGAACTCCTTCCCAAGGGAAGCTGCAAAGGCAATGATGTCTTTGTGGTTGGGTACTGTTTGTGATCTGCAGCTGTCATGCTTTTATTGCATGTTAAAGTGCATCATTGCAATGAATAAAATGAACATGTAGCATCTTTCATGCTCTCTGCCACCAAATCCCTTTCATGGATGAGAGCTGAGCTTCTTTCAACCAGATTGCCAAATTCCATTTCAGAGAAGTTAATGGAGGCCACATTCCAGTGGTGTGCAAAGACAAAACAGTGGAACCAGCTGCCTGGAGAGGTGGTGGGCTCTCCCACACTGGAGACATTCAAGAAGAAACTGGACAGCCATCTGGGTGGGATGGTGTGACTTGGTGTCCTGCGACAGCAGTGGGTTGGACTCAATGGCCTTCATGGCCCCTTCCAACTCTTCAATTCTATAAGGCACAGCCCCCAAAATACCAGCATAGTTTTTCTTAACTAAAATATTTCTTAACTAATTCTGGAATTTACCAAATTAAAGTGGCAGCACTGCCAATAAACTGAGACTTGATCCTGTGGTCCCATTCAAGCCCTAGATTTCCTGTTTCCCTTAGAAGTCTTTGCACTCATTCGCAGAGGATGGGGGAATGAGAAACGCCAGTTCCATTGCTCTGACAGTTGTGTTGCCTTGCCTTTCACTGAGGAATATTTATCAAAACCAAACAGAAACATGACAGACTCTCATGGGTGCTGTGTTCTACCTTGAAACAACATAGCTGTTCAATGCCTTGCACCAGTGTTGAGCTCAAGGCTGTCAGGGGACCACTAGACATTTCCTTAAGTGTTTACAAGAGCATTCATCCTGAGCAAAATCCAGGAAGGCTTTTGCAATGCTCATTTAATGTTTGCGCCTACGTAGAATCCAAAGTGTCCCAAGAAGATTCTTGTTTAACACCCTTCTGGGCAAACAAATTTCCAAACTCCTTTCAAAAGTGCATTCAGTTCCATAAGATACCCACATTATGTTTTAATGTAATGATGTCAGTTCTGAAAAGAGCAAAATGAAATGAAGTAAATAAAATTGATATGAGAGGAGCATAAGCCTGTTCAATGTGTTGTTGTTGTTAGCTGCCAAGTCATGCCTGACCCATCACGACCCCATGAACAACATTTCTCCAGGCTCTCCTGTCCTCCAACCATCCCTTGAAGTCAGTTCAATGTACCAGTTACCAAATAGATCCTTCTGTCATCCCAGTATGCAGCTACTTCGCAGGGTTAATCATAGCTCAGAAGCCTACTTTTGAGCTTTGTGCTCTCTTATGGAACTACAAGGTCAATAGGGATGACTGAGAGTTTTGGCTGACTTCAGTTTTGATAAATAATTGGCTCAAATCCACAAGATTCTCAATATTCAGCTAAAAAAACCATTTGAATTTCTAACAAAAAGGAAAGGGAAAAATGCATGTAGGAGAAACAACAACTTACAGACCCAGGGCTTTGCTCTTTTTGCTCTGAAAAGTTTGGGTTAGAATTCCTGTGTATTCATCCATTTTAGAGTTGAATTAGGGTTTCAATTTTTTGAATAGGGTTCTCATCTTTAATAGCGTATGGCGGGCAGGCACCTTATTTAAAGGATAAAAGTCCTGGTTTTAACTCTTAAAGCCTGAAATGATTTGGACCAAATTATTTGAAGGACCACTTTGAGCTTTATCAGTCTGCTCATACTTTGAGGTCAGCAAGAGGGCTTCTTCACACTTTCCCACTTTGAGAACAGGTGCGTGAGCACATGAAAAAGGGCCTTCTCTGCAGTGACCCCTTACCTTTGGAGTAAGTGGTCCTCAGGGACCTCCATTATTGCATCCCATCCAGGCCTCATCATTGCAAGCTTTTAAGAAGACCTTAAAGATTTACTTTTTGCTCCAGCCTTCCCTTGTGTATATTTTATCAGGCTGCATTCCAACTGCAAGTGTGTTGTAGGTTCTATTTTAAGCTGTTGTTTGAGGAGTTTTTTCTATTTTTATTTTCACAGCTTTTTATTATGATTTTTACTCTGATATGCCACTGCAAGGGGCTGTTCCCTGGAAGGAGGCTGATATATGTATGTCTACCCCCATGCTGGGAAAAGGTGTTATCTCCTGAATGGTTAGGCATGGGTGAGAACTTCAGTTGGTTTTTCTCAGAGTTCACCAAATTCACAAAGTTTGCATTCAAGGGAGAAAGAACCCAAGAGCTCTTCAAAATCCCAATGTGGGGGAAGGTGAAACTGACAGATCCGCCCATTCCTAGCTCAGCGTGTATCTGCACCGTATATCATGCAGTCCCAGCCATTTTGCCACCTGGGCTCTCATAAGTGGGCGGATTTGGGGCGGAGGGGGGTGGAGTTGTGCCCTTCTCGCTCAGATATTAGTGTGGTATTCTTTCCCAGTTTGCTAAAGCAACTTTTGTGTGCTTCCACCTTTCAGAGAATGTAGCGGCCCTTCCTGAAACTCAGCCTCATTGCCAAGGGAGGTTAACTGGGATAACCGTCTCCAAATCGAAAGTGTTCGGTGTTATGTATTATACCTACCCAGCGTGGAATGCTGTAAATGAAATGCATTAGATGCTGTGAAGGCAGTTTCTAATAAAATATGTCAAGTTTTGTTATTTAATCCTGCCTCTTGATTTCTAAGTGTGTCTGCGTGTTTGTGTATGTAATAGGATGTGAGAGAAGTAATAAATCCCTGATCGATTACACAGTAATAACCATAATCACATTTTAAGCTAACAGGTATCGTAATTTATCTCCCCCCACCCCATTTGAGATAACATCCAATGTTTCTAATGGCTGTTCAAGAGCCTTATAGTCCCAGTGCAAATACTCCACTTTGTGGTTATGCCATAAGTAATGCTATTGAAGGAACGGGCCATGCACCACAGACCACTAAACTCCAAGCAGCAAAGCGGTGTTCAGCAGGGCTGCAAGGGAATGTTCCATACAGCCAAAGCTATGCTGAAAGCAGGGTGGAAAAAGTGTCCAAAAGAGAGGTCTCTCAACACCCACAATTCATTCAGGCTTGTCACTGGAAGGCCTACGATGAGACAGACACCTGCTCATGTGGTTAGTAGTAGGAGCATCTCCAGTTTTATGTGGTCTTCTTGGCTAAGTGCACTTTTCCTACATTGGTGATTCTTCCTACATTGGTGATTCGTACATTGGTGCACCCTTCCTATGTTGGGGATTCCTGAGTTACCATTTCAAATTTCCTCCAGTGCCCTGAAATGAAGTGGAAGGCTGGTCACTATTTTTGATTTCCCACTGTGCTCTGAGTTGCCATATGGAGCATTCCAAGTGCAGTGGGTAATTTAGAGATTTCATTAATTATCTGGCAAAATAAAACCCAAAGCTCTCTTCACTTGAAGCATCTTTTCCAAGGATATCTGTCCAGTGTCCCTGAGTATCTTTAGAACTCATTTCCAGGTAAGCCAAAATGCAACTCTAAGCAAGGCTGTGAGCAGAATCCATTTGCAGGTGGGAATCCATCGGATTGCCTGGGCTCAGCTCCCCAGACTCTGGTCCACCCTGGAGGGGAGCAGGTACCTGAGGGCTGGCACAGGAGAAGGAGCAAGCAAGGGCCAGCAGCCAGGTAGGGTCCAGGAGCTGGAGCCAGAGCCCAGCAAACCAAGAGCACTTCAGCAACCTGGAGGACCTTCATTGCCAAAGCAGCTTCTGCAGGGAAGGGCCCATTCTTATATAGCTCTTCCCCCAGGGCTCCCAGGTGGAGCTCATGAGAGCCCTGGCAGCTGCAGTTGATTGGGGTAGCAACCCTGCAACTACCAGGGCTCCTGCGCTGCTCCTTGGCCAGCAGAGGGAGCCCTGAAGCTGCCTGGGGTCTTGACCAAACGGAGCCCTATGCACCCGGTGCACAAGCAGCATCCCTTGTCCCTTGCGCCGCCGCACCTGGCATGGAAGCCGTTCGTCAGTTGTGCAGCCTTCAGCCTGGGGGCGTTTGCAGACATCCTCTGGATGCAGCTGGCTTGGCTAGATTGGACCAAGCATGGGGTGAGGGGCTGGAAATACAAAAGGGGCAGATTCCACTGGGTGAGTCCCAACCACACTGTAAGATTCCTAATGAATGAGAAGAAGATACTTGTCAAAGCTCTTTCCTTAGGATAAGAATAGATTCTTATGAATATGATTCACATCTCTACTACTTTGTGTGTGTGTTCTATGAAGAAGCACAAACAAAACTCAGGCTGCAAGCATTTGTTCCTCTCTTGCCAAAAAGAGAAGAACGTCTTTTATTATTTAAGAGCTGTATATATAAAAAAATGAAGATGTACAAAATCTGGAGCTCCCAGAGAGCTCTAAGGCAGTCTTCATTGATTGTATTTCCTTTTTAGGCTGATGTGCAGTGCAAAATAATTTAAAGCTAGAACTAGGCCATTTTTAGAGAGATCGAACGCTGGAGCATGCTTAAGTTCTGCTGACTTCAATAGGAATGTGATAAGCCTGATTTTAACACATCCTGGGTAATTAATCTGGCCTAGATCTGTTTAACTTAGGCTGGTTGTCCCATCCTTTCTGGGGACTGGTGGAAAGGAAGGAATTCCAAATAGCCAAGCTGCTTTGGAACAAAAGTCGAGATGCACAAAGTCTGCATTTTGGCAAGAGGGTATAATTAGCTACTTGGGTTGGTCTGCAGGATTTCCATAACATTGTGTCTCTCCAGTAGATCCATAAATCTGATGGGTAATTGGATAAGCAAGATATTTGGGGATTTATCGTTTCTGAAAGCCCCCAGCACCTTGCTATCAAAGAATATAGCAGAGCGAATGTCTGCATTTCACACAAAGTAAGGATCAAGCTGTGCACCAACCAGGAAAAATGAGGAAATTCAGCATCTGTTCTGATTAGTAAACAGCTGTACTCTTCCAGACATTAGCTAGTTGTATTTTTCCCCTCTTTAGGTCACATTGTCACATTACTATAGTCGATCCAAATGGTCCATAGCTTTAAGATTATTGAAAAGAATCAATGAGAGAGCTTTCTGCTGGTAGAAGGATGGGGAGAAGAGCCTGTTATCCAGGGATCCAGAACCTCGGACCCTGGAGGAAAATGCAACCCCCTAGTGGGTCAGTCTGGCCCCCATGGAGCCCCAGAGGGCCACGCCCCCTTGCCCTGGTCCCACTCACTTTCTCCAACCATGGATTGTCTGTGCAGCTTTGGTGCAGTTCTTGCCCCATTCTAAAAGTTTGACATGCCTCTGCTAAGGCTCAGTCACTGGCAGGCATTGCTGTAGACAAAAACATACCAGCATTTTGGCTCCATCTCTTTTCACTGAGCTCCTGCCCATCCCTGGAATAGGGCCTCTCAGATCTTCTCTGGGATGAAACTTGAGCTTCAGGGTTGTTCTTCTGCAAACCTTGGTGCTCTTTCACAAGTGGGGCCTGTAAGAAAGTGTTGCAAAGTGGGGTATTCCTACCAACCACTCCAATCTGTTTCCAGGAAATGCCATCCCATTGCCCCTCCCAGCCCAGATTCCAGCCCCTGCCCCCCTCCCACCCAACAGTGCCTGCTGCGGATGCTTAATCCTCACTAGACTCCTTTTGGGGTTCCACCCACCATTACGGGTTTTCCTTTCTCTACAGATGCTATGTATTTCTGCAAACCCTGGGGACATTTATTCTTGCATTGACTTATATTTGTATCCCCTCCTTCCTTGCAAGGTCCCCAGGGAGGTAGCAACCCATAGAACAAGAATACAACACAGGAGTGCCGTCACAGTCATGAATCTGAATCACAAATGGGTTCTAGAACCATCACCCCCCATAACCAGAGAACACACCTGCCCGTCGACCAAGCCTTGTGCAAATCAAGAGGTCTCTAAGAGGCACCACAGTAGCAGGTTCCCCCAAGATGGCGGACACTGCACACCTGTGTGTGGAAGGTGAAATGTTGGCATTGGATGGAAGAGGTCCACACCTGGACCCAGGCATATCGGTTGCCACCTTGACCACTCAGAGACTGGCTTGAGGGTGGCACCTGGGATCATGTTCTGAAGCCCTTCGATCTGTCACATGCGGACTCACACCTCTCAGTTCAACCCAAGCGCTGCCCGCGGAATAAATACGGAATAGCTAACTTTCATTTTGGCTCTTGGGGTTAAAACCGTTGGCACTTCCTCTGTGTGAGAATGAAAGAGAGTCTGTATTTACTGAGAGGCAGACTTGAATATGTTTATATGGATTTTTGTGCTGTGTCCTTCAGGTGATGAGATATTTGAATTTCTTCACTCTGAATACAAACAGTGAGGTGGGGAAAGAACAGCAACACAATGGAGCCGACATAATCACTCAACCCACTGAGAGAATAGACATGTTCACGTAAGATTATCTGGTAATGCTTTTACTCATAAAACTCTGAGACATTTGGCTCATTAGTGTGTAGCTTGAGTGGTCGTAGGATACCCAGTGAGAGCAACAATGCTTTTATCTGTTTCTGGCTAACATTAGCTGTTACCCTGCCTCCCTGCCCACTTAATCTTAAAGTGGCGTGGTGAGTGGCAAATCTTTTGAGTCCGAACTCCTGAAAAGGAAGATGCAGGACCGCATTTTCCATTGCAGGCAATGGAAAAAGCGTCAGTGGCGGATGCTTTCCATCTGAGGAAAGGACAAGATCTCTTGTGAGCATACTTTGGGCTTACAGGTACACAGTACCTCAGCCTTCGGTAGCCTGGCACTCTCCATAAGGGCTGGAGCACATGCCTGCCAACTGTAGGTGTAGCAGTTGTGCTCCAAGACATCCGGAGAGAGTCAGCTTAGGGGAGACCACAGCACATGCTTGCGAAGCTAACACATCTCAGACATAGCAGAACTGCAAATGTTAAGCCTCCGGTTGCGAGGTAAGTAATTTTCACTACTGTGCCCCAAAGTTCACTAAGCTCAAGAACATGATCAGAATGGAAATTGAACTTGTGCAAACTTGTGCATCTCTGTTATCCTCCTTTTGAAAGCAACCAACCAACCTCCCTCCCTCCCTCCCTCCCCTTCCCTGTCTCTTGTCTTTGGCAATATATAAGTAGCAAAACAGCCACCTTCCCATTCTACCTATTGAGGAAAATTACCGTGGTCCAACAAACCAGTATTTCATCTTAAAAGCTCCACAATGATATCCCTGGAATCTCTTTCCCCAGGGTGGGCACGACATGTTTTACCCCAAGGTGTTACACAACTAGGTCTGGCTTAGAAATTATCCAAGAATAGACCCAACCTCTTCACTGGCTGTCTGAAGATTTTTCAACCTATGCAGAAGCAAACAAGCTGTGGATTGAAGCTGCTCTTTGAATCTGTTCCAAGGCGATATCTGACTGATCTGTTTTCACACAAAGGAGTCAAAAGTCCTCCCAGCAGCATTTTGAGCATGATAAGCATGTTGGATCATCCAGGATCCATATTTACTAATGACGATTAGTTTTAAAGGAAAGGGGGCAACATTATACTGGCTAAGGGCCAAATCAGTTATTGATTTAAGTCCTTATCTAGCAGTCACATCTCATTCTCTTTTTATTTTTTGGCCCTGGAATAGGTTCAAGAGGTACAGTCTTAAACACCTTGCCTACTTCATGCCAAAGTCCTAATCTTTATGGGGAGGGACTTACTGTGCTTTCTGTGGAGCAAAAATAAAACGAGACATAGCTGCTTATACGGATTTAAAGTGCTATCTGATTTGGCCCTAAGAAGTTAAGACTTTAATTTGTTGTCTGCTGGCAAGCACCACAATTCATAAAGTGCTTACTTTAACTCTGTCTTAAAACCTGTGTTGAGTACAACTGCAGGGATTCTGGAATGAACTCATATCATTGCACAGTTCTGATATCTTTTCAGAAATATTTGCCATCAATTTTGTGATGGGAGACCAGAATATCTACTATTGTATTTTGATTTAATGTTTGAGAATTTGGCCTCTGATTTGTGATAGTGTAATCCATCTTCATTTGATTCACCTTTGCTTAGTCAAGTTTGTTTCTTTGTTCTTTAAAGTTTGCTTTAATTAGTTTTATTTCCTTAATTCAATTCAATTGATCTGCCTAATTTACCTCTACAAATTCAGAGGTGGAATGGACACCAGGAAAATAAACACAAAACTTAGCAAAAATAAAAAATAAAAAATGCACAGCTTTCCTCCAGATATCAATTCCTGCAATGGATTATGTGCCCAGTGGCACCTGCCTCATTTGAGAGCAATCAGCTATCAGGTATGCAACCGCAAATGCATGGACCCAAAGCCTTGGTTCTCGAAGCTTCATCTCTTGCCATCTGGATCTGAGGCCCTCCTGTCGGTGAATTCTCGAGGCTGTGAGATCCAAAATCATTGCCTCTCGGTTCCCCATGGGATGGGCTTAAACGCGTTGTCATGATGCAGCTCAAAACCAAAGTGGCTATCATCTCCCGTGCTGCTGTGCTGAAGTGCTGGTCCTCATTCGGGGATGGAAGTGGCGGATTCACTCCCCCCAAGGTTTTGGAGGTCTCTCTGGGGATCCTCCCCACATTATGTTGCCCCTCCCATCCCTCCCCTGATGCTCTGCCAATGCGCCACAGCTCCTTGGACCTGCCGTGCAGTCCTCCTACGATGCCCCAGAGCTGAGGCAGGCAAGGGGTGGCCATGCTCCCTTTTGAACAGGCCTCCATTGCAAAGGCTGCCATGGGACTGTCCCCTGTGCTGAAGGTGCCTTCTGTTCGAAGTCCAGCCCAAGCCCAGTCGGCAAGACAAGCTGGGCCTCAACAGCCCCTGGCCAGACTGAGTGGGGCACTCCGCTCCCCCCACCCATCCCGGCAAGGGGTGTGCCCCCAGTTCAAGTACGTCCACACACTGAAGTGAGCAGATGTCAATATGATGCAGCTTGGTAGCCCCTTTTGCCGTCTTTTTTGTGCCTCCCAGACGGCCAAGCTGCCCTGGCTTCCTTGCGAATGAAACTACGTAATGTAATAATATGACTGCCAATGCCGATAGTAATGCAAATACAAGTAACAAGAATAGTACTAGAACAAGACATCATTGTTGGCTATGGAGCCCTGACTCGGTTCATAGTCCATTGGTAATAATTTTATTTTATTTATTTATTAAAACATTTTTATGCCGCCCCATTCGCCGAAGCCTCGGGGCGGCTAACAACAATAAGTTAAAATAATTATAATATAATGCTATAGATATTATTATGGGACGATATATAGATTAGGCTTGGGATGAGCTCTGCTGGCATCCATCCTGCCAAGCATTCCCAGGCTTCCTCATGCGCATATCCCGGTCCTCCAAAGTGAGCCAGGCAATGCCATTAGGACTGAATCAAGAGGAAGCCTGGGAATGCTCAGCGGTGCATTTTCCTGTGTCTGGTACAGCCTCCCAACCTTTGCATGGGGGGGGGGGCACCTACTGGTCCTGTGTGACTCCTTCCCTGGAAAGACCCTCCAACCATCCTTCTTTGACATCAGAGGCGGCTGCCCAAACAGAGGCTGCACGTGGCATTGGAGAGAGGTGCTGCCAATGCCCACGCAGGGCTCCCTTCCTAGCAAGCCCCTCGCAAGCAGTCTTCTTCGAGGGCAGATGCCTAAACTGTGGCAGCTCCCGATGCAGGGAAGGAATGCTACTTGCCCAGCATGTGGGACTCGATTCCTGCCAAGCAGCTCACGAATGCTGGGCATCCTTGCCAGGATTGCAGACTGGAAAGCAGCATGGAGCCTGGGAAGCCAAGTTCAAGGGAAATGGTGGATTCCCACCCCGAAAAGATTCCTCGCACATCCCTAACAGAGTATAAAGCTAGACGAGAAAGAGAGCATGCACGCAAGAGAGGAGATATCAAGTGAACTTAAGATATCATTGTGTTTTTCTTGCTGGCAGCCTTGGCCTGTTTAACTGGAATTCTTTGCTTATCCACCACCACCGAAAGCTGAAACAATGCCCCTGTTGTTCCTTTCAGGCGGATGTAAGCACAGCACTGAACTGCGCAATGCATCTGTACAATAATATCAGGAGCATTTGTCACTGGAACGTAGGCACCCACATGTATCTACGTTATGTGCAGCAGGTACACGTGTCGCCTCTTGTAGCTGGCAGAGCTCCAACTGAAGTGAAAGCCGTTTACCAACTGTTCAAGGCTCTTATACATTTTTAGGGAAAACGGATGTTGTGCTTACACAAGGAGTAGCCAGGACTAGGTGGAACGAAGTGGATTCTGCAATGCAGGGAGCAGCACCGAGATCTTGGCATTGAAAGCTGTGCGTGTCGCCCTCTCCCAGCCATCTTCTTCCTCCCTAGTGCAATGCGTAGGAAGGCTTCGTTCATCTTGGGCAGCAGAAGCTCTTAGGCAGGCTTAAAGACGGCTTGGTGCCCAGTAGGAATGCAGGGAAACTCATCTCGCTTCATCTTTGGTCAGGCACATGTCCCCAGTGTGCCCCTCCTGGACGATGAACTCAAATGCAGCCTGGAAAATGCACGTGAAAAACACATGCTTCTGAAAAAGGTGCGCAACTAGGTCTTATCAGTGGGAGAACAATGCGATTGTCACAGCTATTCACAACCGATGCGCACGTTTGGAAAAATGCTCATGGAAATAAACACGGGCAAAACAAAGCTCACCATCTGATGCAGAAACAAGCCAGATGGAATTTAGAGAACTGGAGCAAGCTAAGATTTTCCGGATCTTCACATTCCTGGCCCCGACCTGAAGCAAAACTAAACCGCCCCCTCCCCACCATGTTGTTCCTACTGTATGTAACATGAGAAATAATGTTTTCACCCCATGGAGATATTTCCAAGAGAAATTCTTCACTTAGCACAAGGTGCTCTAATGAGGGCTGTTTAAATAAATGGAATTTAGGGGTCATTATCTCTGAATAGATTTTCACAGCGCTTTTATTTATGTTTGTTTATTTATTTCCATTCTATCGTTCCAACAACTGAAGCTATCCTTTACTCATTTGTTCTATTAGCTCAGCAACAGGATAGCTGGGATATTATTAGACATAATATTCCATCTTCAAGAATGAAAAAAATGCAACGTATTTTAAATTTAATTCCTTGCCTCTGAAGCCTGTTTGTTGCAGCGTTGGACGTGGTCTTGGGTCTCTCTAAAGTCATTCAGCTGGATGACAACGGCTCATTTTCATGATGCATTTTTATTAGAAATAAGCAAGGCTTCATACCGAACGTAGAAAAAGTGAGGAGGAGCTTTATTGTATTTTGGTTTTGCTAGCCAATCTGTAATACAAAATGCTGTTACAACGGCAGATTTAAAAAAAGATGCACTAGTCAGCACTTGCTACTGAGACCTGACATTTTGAATATTTACAGGTTGATTTGTTTGTATTTAAAAAACATATGTCGCCTTTTTTGCAAATCTCAGCTGGAATTTGCCAACCTGTGCCCTGTGCTGAGATCGATCAGTCCCACGATCATCACAAACATTGGGAGTTGTTTATAGCATTGGATGAAACCGTGCCATGCTTGGGGATCTTGCCTGGAATTCAAGCGTCAGGAAGGATGAGTGGAAAGGAACAGAAGCATTGTTAAGGTAAACTGAGGCTGGGGAGCCTTTAGGGATGCAACAGAGCCAATCCGCGTGGCTGGCAGCTGCACGAGGGTGAAAAAAAGCAAATGAGGAGTAACAGGTGCAATATTAGCATGCGAGTTCAAATAGAAATTTTCTTTGAAAAAAAGATTGCTTAGATTTACAGGGCCCTGTTTAATATCCAGCCATATTTCTCGCTAAGGAGACATGTGCTTGGCTTGTTTGTTTGCTTCCCTTTTGCAAAATGTGAGGTCTGTTTTCTCAAAGTAAGAAGCACAAAGTTCAACGTGCAAGAGAAAGGGGAGGACGCGTGTCCTACAGCAGGGGACTCTTTCATGCCAAGGACTGAATTCTGATTCGGAGATGCTCCCTTTGCAGCAGTCCTGTGGTGAAGGTGGCTAAAGGCAAGAGGAGAACAGCCAAAATATCAAAATGCCAGCAAAGTTTTTGCTGAAAGCTTTTACTGCTGGTAACTAGAAGGGGCATTTCAACCTTTTATAAAGTGGGAAGGGAGGGGAGGGGAGAGCCCCTTGAAGAAGCCAGGAGACAGCAGACGAATGTTTGGAACGTTTGGAAAGGTAGGAGTCCAGCAGAAGAGAGAGTGGCCATCTTGGGAAGGGATGTGCAAGGAATCTGTTTGTGGGTGGGAACTGGTCAGATTCTGTGGGCTTGACCTCCCCAGCTCCAGTCCACTTTGTACCAAGCCTGAGTTCTGCCGAGGGTAGCTGAGATCCACAGGGTATTTGCCAGGAATCAAGCCCAGTGCACTGCCCAGGCAGTGCCCCTCTTCTGAGCCTGCTGCGACCTGCAGTAGCTGGTGGGGAGGCTGGCACCAGGAACAGAGCCTGGCATGCTCACTCTCCGCGCTCCTCTTCCCCATCCTCGGCCACTGACAGGGACGCTTGCTGGTTGCTGGTTGCACAGCTGGAGATCCACGAGCGTTCGTGAACTTCCTCTTGGGTCAGCTGTCTTTGCAGGAGCAGGCCAAGCACGAGAGGACTTCTGGAGGGACAGATCCCAAAATGGATCCATTGCAATCCTAACCTTGGGAGCCCATAAAAGCTGGATTGGGAGCAAAAGTGGGGCAGACTTGGCCCACAAAGTTTCAAATCCTCCCCAGCTCCAACTCTGCCCCTTCAGCCCAGAAAACAAGATTCCTGATTGAAGAGGTGGAACACCAGCATGCACCAGTTCAATGGGAAAGGGACAATTTTGTCCTGACTGCTGTCCAATGGCATGTAGTAAATGAGAGGATTAAAGAAAAAGGGGGAAATAGGCTCTGAATGGAGACATACATGGCGAACACGCCCCCCTCCTGCAGTATGCGATGGTACAGTGCCAAATCCCACCATCACGGAGACCCCTTCCCTCTTGCAGAATGTGGAAATCAGCATGGAGTATTTCAGCATTGCTCATCCAATGGCAGGTGACTAACTTAGCTATGTTTCTTCCATATAGTTCACCAGAATTATTTCCCTGTAAGGTTCTGAATGGATATAGCAGGACCACAAGATACTTGTATGCATTTCTCTATCCCTCCAGAAATAAGAAGTGACTCACATCAAAGGGACCGTGTCATTTGTGGGAGAATTGCATAGGGACGTGTGAGGCCTCGGCTCTGGGCTGGATTCCCTGGGCTTGGTCGCCTGGACTCTTACCCACCTCGCCACAGCCGTGCATCCAAGTTCCTGGAGAGCACCCTCCTCACTCGCATGGTACTTGCCAGCAATCCGTTCCCATGCCCAGTGCAGGCAGTGTCCCTCCTCCATGCCATGAGCAGCAGCCTTTGTTTCTCCTGCTTCGCTGACAGAGAAGAAGATCCGTCACGTGAGGCTCACCTGGGATCACATGCCGAAGAAGATGGCCAGTTGTACAACCAACAACCATGAACGGTAGTCTGCAAAACTTTTATGGAGCTCTAATGCATTCCTAGAGTTGGATTTGGTTGCACATGTGGCCTTATTCCTCTCGGAAGGCTGTCTCAGACAGGCATGCACTTGCTGGCTCACTCAGTGCTTTATGACTCCCAACTGCATGTGTGAAGAAGGAGCACTTACGTCCATATATGCCCGGCCGCCCCTTGAGATCGGCGGGAGAGGCCCTTCTCCGGGAACCCTCCATGAAGGAAATTAGGAGGGTGAGTACCCGGAGGAGGGCTTTCTCTGCGGTGGCGCCTAATCTATGGAATGCGCTCCCCAGAGAGGTCCGCCTGGCTCTGTCGTTATTTGTTTTTCGGCGCCAGGCCAAGACTTTTTTATTTAAGTGTCATTTTAATTGTTAACAGTATTTGCTTATTTTATCTGGCCAGGGCGACTTCTTTTATATTGTTATTTATTTTATATTGTTATTTTTATATTGTTACTATTGTATTTTTTTTCATGTTGTGAGCTGCCCTGAGGCTTCAGAGAATGGGGCGGCTTATAAATGTTTTAATAAATAGATAGATAGATAGATAGATAGATAGATAGATAGATACCCTGCAGGGCCAGGGCGACCAGTTGCACTGCCCTCAGTGTCTCCTGGTCAGTGCTGCCCATCAGTTCCAACAGATCGCCCCATGGTGTCGCATCCGCTGGAGCAGGGGGAGGGGGGAACAGTAAGGGCAGCACTGTGCCTACCAGATCCTGAGAGCCACTCCCCAGATTTAGCCTAAAAACATCACCAAAGGGACCACCACCTCCCCAGATCTACCAGCAATGAATGGGGCACCAGCAGGTGCACCTATCTTGACTCAGCACCAACCTGGCCCCACTGAAAAGTGTCCTGCTTGAAATGCCATTATGGACCATGGACATTTCGCTTGTGAGGGGCTGGACCTTGAAGCCTCATTTGCTGCGAGAGAAATTCGCAAATAATTTAGAGTTCCTGGAATCAGATCGGCAAAGTCCACTGCCTTTTTTCCCAAGTGATACGATTCACTGGGGACAGGAATGATGCGCTTGCAAATGACCGTACAAAAAGATTACAATTTGACTGTGTGCAGGTTAGGAATGCATCATCATCATCATACCACCCATAGCCAAAGCTCTCTGGGCAGTTCACCAGATTTAAGTCACTCATCTAGATTTCAAGCAGGGCTGACCCTCCTAGCGAGGAGATGTGTGTGTAAACGTGTGTGTGAGCGTGTGTGAGCGGGGATGCATGCTGGTTCCACCCCGACCTCCCTGGTGGAGCAGGCACCTACAAAGGAAGGCTCCCAGGCCCCATGGCTGAACATTGGCCCTGCAGGCAGCAGCTCTGCTCACACGAGATGCCCCGATGTGGAGGGGTTCCTTCGTGTACCCAGCTGAAGATGTAGGCAATCCATCAGGTCTTCCGCTCAAGAAGGGAAAATTGCAGGTGGAACCAGAGCATGTGGGAACCTCAGGGTGGAGATGGCCACTGCTGAAGGCCCTGATCCTCTGCATGAGTACAATTTCGTAACACCTGAAAAAGGCGATTTCTTTTGCATGGGGTTGTAGTGACACAGAGCTAAAGTGGATTAAATGAGCTTTTTTATTAACACCGAGATTGCTAAAATGATGGTGTTTGCTTGCTTGTTTGCTGTTTGTATGTCCTGCTGGGTATGATTTCTTTTCTCCAGCCTCTGGCCACCTTCCAAGTCATTCACAGCTTCAAGTTTAACACAATGCTGTTAAACTTTTCCCTCCCAGCCTCTGAACACAATAACTGCCAGGTCATGGACATTTAACCTTGAGTGTGTTACTTTTCATGTATTGAGCTGTTTGGCTGTTATCTTGTATTCCATTAATGTGCTATTAAACGAAATAATGATTTTTAAAAGAGCAAGGAGGGGTGGGGGAGAGAAGGACAAGGAATAAAAGGGACACTGCTCAGAAAGCAGGTCTCGGAACAGTTTTCACTCCTACTTACGAAGCATTCTGAAAAGCTACGCTTAATTCCTGCAGATGCAAACAGTTCTCTGAAAGAAGCAATTTGTTTTAAGACTCAGAAAATCCTTAGCTGGGAAGCTTCACAAACAAAGGCACCATTTTAGATTTCACTGGTGTGTGGAACCAAAAAGACGTTTTGGTAAATTGCAGCAAACTTCCAAGACCAAATTGTGGATGAGTTCATGATTTGATTAAACTGTACCACAACAGCACGTTTTAACAGCACGTATGTCTGTGGCTCTCCTTGTATAACTGACAACACCTGTAGCTAACACTATTATCAACACAGATGAAATGTTCATTTCCTCACTTGGCTCCTGTTTAAAGCAAAGGTGGCTGAGCTGCTCTGCTGGCCTAGTCTGTTCCTCCGAACTTTAGCCAGACTGCAGCTAGAACCAGTAAGCTTGTCACTGGTAGCCTAAAGCAGCAACAGGCAGAAGGGATCTAGCGTGGCTGCAGCATGGTCAATTGTAGGCAATGGTTTCTGACTTTCAGGCTGTTCTAACAAAGAAAATAGTCAGTCGGAAGGGGAGAGAAAAACTGGAAGGGAATGCTGCAGGAAGGGCTGTGAGCTCAGTTCTGGTGCTGAAGCAAATTCCTAGGCAGAGCGTGTGTTTGCTCCATCCTTTCCTACCAAGCACAGAGCCATCTCTCTGAGACCAGCCACTGTACTCCATGAATGCTGGGGATCCAGCAATGAACAAGGCCAGTCCTGCAAGTCAGAAGTCTGCCCAGCCCTGTTCTGAACACCAGGACCAAATACGGCTCGTTCCTAAGCTAACCCCGGGCCTTTCACCAACGTTGTTTTGCTAACACGATCAATGCACGTGGTGCTTTAGAGCGGCAGGAGCAGAACGAGGCAAAGACAAAGGACTGTCCCCAGAAGGATGCTGCTGGAACGTCGAGGGTGAAGGAAACCTAAGGAGGGCAGGGGGAGAGGATGGGGTGAGGCAAGGGCCCCAAGCAGCAGGGTGGATGGGTAGGAAATTAGAGGCCAAGGCAGCAAGGACTGAAATCAATCAGGTGCAGTTAACTGTAGTTAATTTTGTTTCAAAATCTAAGGAGGGGTATTAATTCATGGGTAAAGATCTCCCCATTGAGGCCTGCCTGGCATCCACCCTGCTGTCTTTTAGCTGCCAGGTTAAGATTTGACTTTTCTTTGAGGCCTTCAATGGCATTGAATGGCATATGGGAAAGGGTGTCAGGCTACTTGAACTGGTGGAGGCTGAAGGACTATTTTAGCTACTTGAATTGTGTGCATATATTGGAAATGTTGTGTTGCTTTGATTGTGTTGCAGTTCTGCATTTTAGGAATTGTTGGGAATTTCCCAAAGAGCTTCAGCTATTGGGCAGTAGAGAAATAAATAAGTCACAGTGATCCAAATGTTCTTGCACCTGTTCTTTCTGTAAGCAGGGCAGCAGCATCACCCGCCCACAGGAGGGAAGCCCACCCTCCGCCACTCACTCGCAAGACTTGGGGAATCTCCAGGGTGTGGAGTGTCTGCGCCTGCCCAGCGGCTAAAGACTGGCGACTGGGTTTAGAGGCAGAGGCAAATGGAAAAGCCAGAGAGTGGAATGGAGTATCCTGGCAGAAGACAGGGTTCTGGCCAGCCAGTCACAAGTTGGCGCAATCCATACCACAACACCAGTCCTTGTGAATCTTTCCCATCACACTCTTTTGTTCCGCTCCCGATTTCTTTCTGCTTTGTGGTTTATCTGAAGCTCCCCTGGACCATCTCACAACACAAAATAGAAATTCAACACCGACAGGCTGGTGCTGTTTAGATGATTCCTGCATCAGATGTACGTGAGCTGCAGCAACGCCATCATCCCTGCAATCGTCTTGCTGAATCTTTTCATGATAAACTTGGGGAGGGGGAAAAGGAGGCCGAGCATCGTCGCACCACACCTGGGTCTGGAACCAAGATGCGGAGAGTTGCACACAATGCGGAAAAGTGAGCAAAGCCGCCGCATCAGAACATCTGGTGTGCTAGCGTGCAACTGCTTGTAAACCTAAGGGAATCTTGGCTCAGTTTGGTTTTTTACAGGCTGTGAGTCCATTGCAGCAGGCCCATTTAATTAAATCTTGTTTAAAGGGGCCACGGGGAAAGAAGTTACTCGCTTATCTTGATAAATATTAGTGGCATTTTTAATTTCTTTTCCCACTTCAGGTAGGCAAAGAGAATTTCCAGGCCATCTTTGCTCATCAGCCATCATTCCGGGGCCAGGCAAACAGAGAGGGGAAATAGTATTTGGGTCATGATCCAGATAAGGAAGGATGCATGTTTAGACAGGAAAGACCTGCAGCGGCCAGCATTTCCCAGCCGGCCCTTTTAAAGTCCCATGAGATTTCCATAGCAGGTCTTAGGCATGTGCTGGACTCTCTCCATTGGTCATGAGATGAACTTCACATGTTCTCTCTTTGAAGGGCATGCTGTGTCCTTGGACGACCAAGTATGCCTAAGCATGTAACCACACAGATGTGCCCGATGCAGGGCTCCACGTCTATATAGTCATCTGGGAGCTGTGCTTGGCTGCCATGCCTGGTCCCGCAGACACTTGGGTGGCCCATGCATTAGCCCTTTTCTTCAGTGCTTTATTTCCCTGCTATGTAACGGAAACATGAAATGTTTCCATGTTGAACCTCACACGTTTGTCAGAGCTCATTTGTGCAACAGTTTGGGCACGCAAGTCAGTTGCAGCTAGGAAAGGAGTGCTCTTTCCTTTCAATTTCTGGAAGTTTCCTCATTTTCCCACTTCTGGGTCTCTTCTGTCCGTGCCCCATATGAAGGGGGGATCCAGATGTATTTTGTGTGCATTTTTCTGGTAGATGCATTAATGGATATGTTCATGGATTAAAGTGTATCCATGACCACTGAGTAAAGTGTGCATTTTAGAAATCCCCCACTAAGAAAAGTATACATTTTAGCAATCTATATAATGTTTCTCGTTCATTCTCCAAATGTGTACTGGGTTTTTTTCCTTTTCAGAATGCAAAGCAAGTGTGGAGAGGGGTTGATTCCCAACAGCAAAGGGTATCTGTTTCTGCCTTCAGGAGGTACAGATGAGATAAATCCAGGGAAATCCATTTACAAAAAACTGAGAGAATGGATTTCCCACCCATCTGCAGTTGCACGGCCACCCAGTCGCGCAGGGACCGGTGATGCATTTCTGCACGGTTTGTCCATGCTGTGCCCCAGTAATATTGACACAATAGCTATTTTCCCTCATTCCATTACAATAGCTAGAGCTTAACGTAGTGGCAACATTTTTCAAAACGCCCGTGGTCTTGGGGCCCTCCGTCACAAGAGCGTAATGCAGATGAAAATAATTTCTCAGTTCCCTTGGTGTGATGTCACGGGTCAAAAGCAAACAAATGAATCATAACAATGCCACTAATGAGAAGGTGGGTGATTAAGGGTGGTGCTTTCGCAGGTGCTGTAGTGAGGCTAGAAGAAGCGCAAATATGGCATCTGCCTGTGTGGGCTTAGTCGGAGTGAAACCTGTGAAGATGTGATTTGAACAAAATGTCTTTGGCTAGTTTCATGCAGTTATATAAAAACATTACTTTTTTTGTGGGTTTGGTCATTTGTTTGCATCCAATATGCTAATAAGCAAATATAGCAGTTTGAGAATATTCAGCACAATTCTGGTCTATACAGAAACCAATGTTGGAGGGAGCATTCAAAGAAGTGTTTCAAACATTCAGAGCTCCCCAGAGAGGTCCACCTGGCGCCGTCGTTATTTGTTTTTCGGCATCAGGTTAAGACCTTTTTATTTCAGCAGTATTTTAATAAGTTTTAATATTGTCTTTTATATGTTTTTAACTGCAGCCAGTGTGGGTCGGTAATTTATTTATGTTATATTTTATGTTATTTCATTTATGTAAGCCGTCCTGAGGCTTTCGCGACAGGATGGCATATAAATATCTTAAATAAATAAAAAAATAAATAAAATGTCCTGGATATGTGACTAGGCAATCAGTTCTACACCTGTGAATGCAGGAGATCAAGACAAGAGCACCAGTTTGAGTGCAGAGGGCCGGGGAAGTGGGGTATACTTCTATGGTTTAGGACCTGGATATCTGACGGAATGTCTCTACCGTACACACCTGCCGGGACCTGCCACAGATATCCTGGTGTGAAGGATATCAGGAAGGTGGTTATGTGGAGAAGGGCCTTTTCAGCTGTGGCACCCTGGTTATGGAACCAGCTCCCCAGAGAGGTGCACCTGGCACCAGCCATCTACCTTTCCGTGCCAGGCTAAGCCTTTTTTATTTTCTCAATATTTTAATTGACACTGTTATATCTTTTAGCTTATTTTATATGACACTGTGTTGCTTGTTTAATTTTTTAAAATTAATTTTATAATTATTGTTACTGGAAGATATGCTTGGTTTATATTCTGTTTTATGATTATTATGTGATATTTTATTGGTTTTGCCTTGAGATTGTTTAAATCTATTTTGGCATTGTATGTTATGTTTTAAACCTTTAATGTATTATAAACAGTCCTGAGAGTAGTTTGACTAAAGGAATGGTAAAGAAATGCCATACATACATACTGGTTTATATTGTTAGGGACCCATTGAGATGCATCTGGGTCTAGTCATATTTGCTGTACACCCACTGAAATCAATGGGACTTAAATTAGCAATGACTTACTGATTGATAGTTCCAGTGATAGTATTAGATGAAATCTACTATACATGTGAATACCTCTGGATCCAGCCTACTGTTTATGCTTACATCACAAGTTCAAACTAATAACAAGGAACAGAGGGTCCACACCTGCCTATATGCTACCCATATTCAAGAAACTGGTTTTGCTCTACAAAGCTGTGCATAGCTTGGGACCAGAATCCCTAACAGAACACCCCTCCCAGCCACAATATACTATGATCATAATCTGGACCCTGCCTCTGTCTGCCGCCTCCAAGGGAGGGTCAGTTGGTGGTGACAAGGAGAACAGCCTTTTCAGTGGTGGCCCCCCAATTATAGAACAATTATAAGACTTGTTACCGAGACTCTCCAATTTTAGTACATTTTCTGCACCAGGTTAAGACTGTCCTCTACCACAGTGCATTTAATTAGTTACTGTTATATTGGGCCGTTACCAGTTGTTAAACAAGTTGAACTTCTAATGATGTTACTGTAACTTTTTATATTC
Source organism: Varanus komodoensis (assembly GCF_004798865.1). Taxonomy (NCBI): domain Eukaryota; kingdom Metazoa; phylum Chordata; class Lepidosauria; order Squamata; family Varanidae; genus Varanus; species Varanus komodoensis. The sequence goes on along the minus strand of NW_025335269.1, from coordinate 29,199,611 downwards.
ATTTTAGATTTGGTTTTTAAAATTTGTGTGGTAATATTTTATAGTGCTTTATTGTTGTTTCTATTTTATATTGTATTAGATGTGTTATAACCCATCCAGAGAGCTTCAGCTATTGGGCAATAGAGAAATAAAATGAATAAAAAATATAAACATAGAAAGTTATGAGAGTAAATAAACTTTGCTGAAGCAATTAACAGAAATGATTCCATTAAAGCAGCATTTTTTAGTAGTTCTGCTTGTTTCATTTCTGCCCTGGTTCTAAATGTGAACTCTTCTCGCTCTGTTTTCCCTTTTGCTGGCTATAATGGGGTCTCTTTCCCTCAGAAATACATGACCAAGCACAGCAGTTTTAAAACTCTGTTTGAGCTATGGATTCTTCTTGAAGGTGGTGTGGCTAATGAAAATTGAACCATAATGTAGATTTAAAATCCTTTTGGACTCTTTAAAAGTGAGTGTCCAGTGCTTTTTAGAGAAAAGGCAGCAAATGTTTGAGTGGTGTCTCCTCCTTGAGCCTCATATCCTTTTTAGGGAAATCAGGAGTTGCTTTAGCCCGTCCATATTCTGCAGTTAACTGGATAATACAATGTAGGTGATTACCTTTTTGGGAGCATAGACAAATCTCCTTCTAAAGCTGCATGTTGCTGAAATGGATTCAACAATTAGTTTGCAAGAGCTGGTTTTCTTTAGGGGGTATCAAAGGAATTTCTCAGCTGTGGGGAAAATTAGTGGCTCCCCTCACCACCCTTGGGGGCTTTCTTCCTACTCACCCTGTATTTTAAAGATAATGCTTGTCCCTTTAGAAGTCAGTGTCACACCTTGAATAAATTGGACCCCACTGAATACCTTCCCATGGCGCTTTGTGTGTCACTGGATCGAAAGCATTTAAGGGTTTTCATGCACATGGTGGGCATGTTGTGAGCGGAGCCAGCTGGAGCCGGGGGTCAGACTAGATGGCCCGGGAGACCCTTTCTGACTCTCTGTGTCTATGTTATTAGATTTTTGTTTTGTTTGGCATTGCTTTATGGTTTGGGGGGGGAGGGGTGTGCATACGTGCATGAGTGTGTGAGTGTGTTTGCTGGGTTTTGGGTTTTTGTTTTTTATTTTTGGTTTTCAAATAAAAACGTAATTTGATTTTTTCATGATGCATTTCAGGTTGTTTCTTTAATAAAACGGGGATTGCAAATGTCTTTTGCATAAACCTCACTTCCAAATGGAGCATCCTTCCAGATAAGCCTGCACAGGGTTCAGTGGTCCAGTCCAGCCATTTTAGACCCTGTATTTATGAAAGCTCCTTTAGATGGCCACGTACATTATTTAATGGTGATGCTTATAGCTAATACTTCCCTTCCCCTTCTGCGGACACATCCCAAGAAGGTAGAAGGAGCTGTGGTGCCCTTTCCTTGGATCAGGACCCACCAAGAGCATTGCGGCCTTACAGCCATTTCTTCTGGGTCCAGATGTTTTGCCTAGAAACAAATTCTGGATTGCCATCTTGATTTCTGATTGGGTGATTTTGAATTACTTTGAAGGTCCTTAGTCATGATTGGAAGAAAGGGAGCTAGTTTTGCGGCAGCGTGATGGGGAGAAGCACACAGTTCCTACTTCTAGAATTTAATATCAGGAAGCATTCATCTGCTCTCATGGCTTGCTCTGCTCAGTGCTAATGGAGGAGGAGCCGATGTCCGTTTCGCTAAAAGTGCACAGATTCAAGGGTATTCTGCTAAGATAGAAGCACCTGGAGTCATTGCAGAGTTGTTTGTCACACAGCTCTTCCACACTGCACACCTCCACATTCCTTCCAATCAGATCAGGACAAAGGCTTTTCAGCCAAAGCCTTTATTATGTTCGAGCTGGCCAGCCAGGCTGGCTTTGTGAAACATAAGAAAGAGTAATGCAAAAGTCAGTAACAAGAGAAGTCAGAATACTGGCCAAGAGGGACAAGAGACTTAATGAGACCAAGCTGAATCCAAACATAGTACCTTCTTAATCATTACAAAAAGCCTCGCTGCATGTGGTTGCATGTTCTGTGGTGAAATAGAAAATACCACATTACTTGGGTTGCAATGTATTTCCAAACTTCATTTGCATTAAGTCAATATAAAAACATTTGAAATCAAAATGCTTTTCTATAAGATTTTAATAGAATTTCAACTGTGCCAACAGGGTACAAATACTCACACTGGATCTTTCCAAATGTGGGAAACAAATTGATTTTTAGAACTGATTTTGAACTACGTGTATGCATGTGATTTTGTTCTATAATGCATCCATTACCTTTTTGCAAATTTGCACTAGCCTTTGCTTTGCTCCTGCTCCATTTCCGACCCAAGGCAACAGTCTTTCGTGGTGAGGACAAAGAAAGTTGCTGAGACAAAGAAAGCTGTACTTGTTACTGTTTCATTGTTTTAATTCTAAGCAGTCCCGAGATGCTCTAAGCAGTCCCGAGATGTTGTAAGCAGTCCCGAGATGCTGAGGCATGTGGTGACGGCATATAAAAGTTTTATTAATAAATAAATAGGTGCCTGACATTTTGTTTTGGCTTGTGAGGCTGGAAGAGTCCAGAAGGACCTGCCACTCCCTGGACGCTGCCATGATAGCGGCATGAGAGCAGATGAATCGCTGCAGAAACATGGGCATGTACACACACGCACACACACACAGAGTGGGTGGATTGTTCTTCCATCCGTTCCTTTACTCCAGAGGTGTGAAACACCCCTCCAAAGAACCTCACAGCGAGAGAAGCAGGATAGTTAAAAATATAAAGTCGCGGTGTGCTGTTCCATGAAACTCTATTTTTAAACATGAACTACTATGAAAACATATTCTGTGTTTCTTTTTTCTTTTATTTTAGAAGAATGTCTTGCAAAATGCCCAGAGATGCTTTATTTGAAATAAAACCTGAAGAATGTCCATTCCTCTTCTTCTTTTTCTCTCGAATATTGCCAGATGAGACTTTTTTATAGGGTGGCTTAGGACTGGGGGCCCATCGTGCAAAGCTTAATCATTTGGAACATGAGTCCAACCTGCCTGTGCAGGGGAAAAAGTAGAAATTAATACCTGAAGATGCATGCACTCAGCTTGTAGGTGGAAAACAGCCCGTGTGTGCCTTCCGAAGAATAACTTACATGAGCCTGCATAAGCACGCTGAATTTACTTCACTAGTAATGGTAGAAATGTCTTGCCCCATAATTTGCAGCTGCCTGAAGCAATTTTGCTAGTAGCTTAAGCCAAATTAAAAAAAAAAATTAGTTACCACACTGGGCAAAACCAACGAGCACTCTCAGAACAAGTTTTTATCTGTCTCGGCATCTCATGGTAAATGCTGCAGGACTTCATTTGCAAATCACCTTGTAAGAAGCATGACTTGGACTCTAAATTGAGGTGGACAAATTTGTGCCCCTCAAGGACCAAAAGTATTTCTGACTTGGGGCTGGAGTGTGTGCAAATGCATGCACAGAACTGAGAGTTTCATGCCAAGAGAGTCACACACAGAATAATTCCTTGAATCTAATGTGGAAGAAATATCCTATATCCTGTTTCTAGTCAGGGATGGCCGGATCTGTTGAGTTGGCTTTCTCTCCCTTGATCATTCTTCTGGGATTAAGTTCCATTTGCCCTGAATATTGAGAATTTTTCTACATTCCATAGTCCTAGCCGTTTTGTGCATATTTTTCCTAATATATGTCTGTTTGTAGCCACTTGTGCCTAATACATGCATTTCCCCAAATCTGGTTCATATTGCAACTTAGCTTCTTCAAATATAGGCCTCTTGCCACATTATTATTATTTTTAATTGGAGGGCTGCATTGCAAAATTTTGAAAGTTTGTGTAATGGTCCAAAACGATGTAGATTTACATTTGAAATGCAAACGGCGCCATTTTCTCTCTCATTGTGGTATCTGGATATTGACAGTGGTTGTGTCAAGAAAGGCATATTCAGAATTTCAGCTGAAGTCGCCCCCAGCCCCCCATGTGTACTGCTCATTGACCTGTGCATGCTGGACAAGCATCCTTGGCAAGAGTCTGTGTAGCGCCTTCATCAACAGGCCTGAGGCACAGGTTCCTCTGATCCTGGTGATTGCAGGATTGATTCTGAAACAGGCTGGGGTAGATCCATTTGCAGAAAGAGTCCGTCTTCTAGTTCTGAGTGGCTCTTGCAAGGATTTCTTCCCTTTCCCCTCCATTACCACCCTGGGGATAATGCAGGTCTGATTGACCAAATGGGGCAGGACTGGCAGGATCGGCTTAATACTGCTCACAGGTGTGCTTTCATTTCTCTCGCTCTCCACACACTTCCCCTACTCAGTCTCTTCTGTGTTCTCCCCATGGACAAACCTTCAAAGCCCAAATCTCCACCCTCCTACCTCACCTCAAGAATAGGTGCCTTCCAGTCAACAAGGTCTGACCCTTGTTCCGAAGTGGAGGTATATCTTTTTAAGAGCAGGCAGTTTTGCTCTGGAACTTGAACAAGGGACTGGGTGGAAGAAGCCGGAGTGCCATCCTGTGTCTCCCATTTGCTTCCCTGGGCTGCTGAATGCCTGCTTCCTAATTTTTCCATCTCTGTGTGCATCTTCCACTGCCCAGACCCACTGGAAATGGGCTTCTCTTGCACATTTCTCTTTAGAAAGAGAAACAACCAACACAATTCTTTTGTTTTGCCTTTTAGACGCAGATTTATATAAGGGATTTAAACAAACAAACAAACAAACAAACAATCTGCCATAATGACTGAGTTGCGAAGCGGAGTTCCTGCTGCTCCTGTTTCTTGTTTCTCTCCTCCTGGAGGTTGAGCATCCTCTTGGCTACACTATCTTTCAATGTGCAGTCACGACTCAGTCATGAGGAGAATACTTAGAAAATATAATGTGGCAGATTTCTGTTGCCTCCCATATCACAGTGCTCTGCCCAGTTATGATGGCTACCATCTTACCCAGAGCTTTCCACACCAAAGCCCCTTCAGCGTCCCTCCCCTTGATCTCTGGTCATCATTAATACTACTGCTGCCCAGCCAAGTGGGATCTAGAGGCTCTTTAGTTCCCCAGGTCCCTCCTGGTCAAGCTTCTCTGCCCCAAACTCTTGGCTTTCCCAGGGTTCCAGTTTATCGAACTCCCACCCAATACTTGGAGCTGTTGCAGGGAAGAAAAAGGGAAAGGGAAAAGAAAGCAGCACTGGTCTCATGCATTTATTCATTATATTCATTAAACACCCCATTAAATTAATTATCTCATCATTGTGCAAACAGTTCAAAACATAATAACAATACAATGAAATGCACAATGATTATTAAGAACCAACGCTGCCAAAGGCATGCCAAAAAATACAGTAGCGTACAATAGAGAGCACCAAGCTAAAAGTAACCAGCAGGAGTTCAACCCAACTCCAGGAGCCAAAGTTATAGACCTGAAATGTTAAAAGAGTCTTGGAGGACAAAAGGGGCTGTGCTGGAAAGATAACAGTATGTGCACCAAGGAAACCTCCCCAGGGGAGTTAGTAACAAAGGTAGCAAATTTTCCTTTGCTGGGCAAGGAAAGGTGTTTACCGACCAAGGAATTGATGAGACTGGGTCTGGGGAGCCATTCCACTGGGGTTCAGGCTGGGTTTTGTCTCAAACAGCTTTGGTTGCCCCGTTTGATGCCCAGTGGCAGGAGAGAGATGGGGGAGTGTGGCGTTTAGATACTCTTGGATCTCTCCGAAGCCCTCGGTGCCACCAAACATGGTATCCTTCTGGGGTGATTCTCTGAGGAGCGAGGGTTATAATACTTCAATGGTTCTCCACCTATTTGGAGAGCTGTCTCCAGAAGGTGGTGCTTGGGGAATATCGCTCAGCATGGTGGATTCTCCCACATCTATTGTCAAGAATCCATTCTGACTCTCATGCTAGTTAAGATCAACATGAACATACTGAATGGACTTTTGGAGTGTGCTGCCATCAGCACACTAATGACACGCAGCTCTGTTCCCCCTTTTCATGGTCAGCAGTGAGGGTGTGGATGCGCTAACCAGTGTCTGGCTGTGACGATGGACTGGATGAGGGCTAACAAAGCAAAGCTCAGTCCAGACATGCTGTTAGTGGATGGGTCCCCTGGCTGGATGGAGGGTGTCCTTCCTGGGCTGGGCGGGGTTGCACTTGCTTGAAGGGAGCAGGTGTTCTGTTTGGGGGTTCTCCTAGATTCATCGTGGATGCTTGAGGCTCAAGTGGCATCGGTGGTTTGTGTGCCTCCTACCTGCTCCATCTTGTGGCCCAGCTACAAGCCTACCTGGACAGAGATAGCCTGCAATCAGTCTAAACTAGACTACTACAGAGCACTCTACATGGGTCTGCTCTGCAAACTGCTTGGAAGCTGCAGCTTGTGCAAAATATGGCAGCTAGGCAGGTTCACATCAGGGAGCAGACGTTCCGATCATATAGCACCAGTTCTGGCCCACTCACACTGGCTGCCTGTATGCTTCCAAGCCCAAGTCAAGGTGCTGGTTTTAACCCATAAAGCCTACATGGCTTGGGACCGCAATGCCTGATGGAATGCCTCTTCCAGCCAGCATCTGTCCAGACCCAGCCTTTGACACCCAGAGTGCCAACTCCGAGGGAGGCTCAGAGTGCAGCGAGAGACGGACAGGCGTCCTCTGTGGTGGCTTCGCCATCCATGGAATGACCTCCCCACTAGGCCCACCTGGTGCCAACCTGGCCATCTTTTTGGTGCTGGATTAAGACAGCCCTTTATGCCAAAGCTTTTAAAAATAGGCATGGTTCTCCAAGGACTTGGGAGGGTTGCTCATCCTAGTTGTTTTCATAGGACTATTCTTTATTGTGTGTTGTTTTAGTTGTTTAAATTTATTTGCTTTAACATTTGAGTATTTTGAAAATATTTTGTGTTTGTTTGTTTGTTTTGAAATGTTGTAAACTGCCCAGAGAGCTTCAGCTACAGGGTAGTATGGGAGGGAGGGAGGAGGAGGGAGGAAATTACATGGCTCTAATTACATGGCTGGAACATGGAAAGTTACCAAGCTCAGGGGCTGGTCTTTAAACAGTCTCCAGGGCGAGCCGAGTCCCCCTCATGGCCTCTGAAGTCCACCTACTGGCAGCACTTCCTTCTTCTGCAGACTGAGCTTCAGTTCGTAGAATCTCTTCTAGTCCATGACTGCAGCCAAGCAGCACCTCCTCAACTTCAGCTGGCCCAAACCAGAAGGCAAAATAAAGCAACCTGCCTTCTACAATCTGATGACAACACACCCAAACACCTCACTCAACAACTTCATGAACCTGCCAAATAAGGTGGCAGTTTATGGGACCCTGAAAATAAGATGCCACAAAGGCAAACAGAAGCCCCCTCAGCTCCCACAGAAAGATCACCTGAAAACAGTTTTCAGGAAAGAGCAGAAGCGCTGCCCAGACCAAGTGCACAGAAAAGCAGGATTTCATTCTGAGAAGGCAGCTTTGCACCTCCCATGGCAGTGCAGTGGAGCAGCATTCCCAGGATCGAAGCACCGGGATGGGACAGCGTGTGCCGCCCTCCTCTGACTCGGTCTACGCAATGCCAAGTATTAAGAACCTGTCACTTTACACAAGACGTCCGTAACACACAGTGACCTGTTTGGAGTGTCACACAAACCCACCCCAGCAATGAGCCACAGCGAGAGTAATGCTGTGTGTACCCCATATCAATTGCCCCCCACAATTTCTCCCTTCTTGGTTCTTTGGTCGCTGTCAAGGTGACCCTTCCTGCTTTGGAAACAGACAATGGGAACAATCTTTAATTTTCAGCAAGAGACCCAGAGGGGACCCTGGACAGGCTGACTCTTGCCGGGTGGGAAGAGGCAACTCTGCATCTGTTAGGGGGCACTATTCTTGCTGGCTAGTGGAAAAACCATTTGGCTACTAAACCCAGGCATCATTTGTGGACCTCGGACTATGGCAGAGGATATTAATATTTCCAAATAAAATGTCCATCTATAGAAGTAGCAGTTTAATGCCGTGTATGTTAGCTTAGACATCACAACACACTTTCAAGATGAAGTACCGCTAGAGTCATGTTGCTGAACTAGCTTTGTCATGTAAATCAACCATCCTCCCTTCCCACTAGGATGTCAGGCTTCTCAATCAAAGATATTAAACATTAACTGGATTCACAGCATCTCCAAAGTCCCACTTTTTCTCTTTTCAAGCAAGGGACAAAGAAAATCAGTATTTGGCTCAGAGGAAAGAAGCATTTCCAAGAAGTCAAATCTGCCTTGTAGGTTAATGTCGCTTACACGATGTCAATTGATTGCTACAACACAGAAGTGGATCTAAACGAAATTGCAAGTCAGCTGTAATTCCCCTCCCATTGTTACATTTAGACTGTAAAATCTAAGTTAAACTCTGCAACTCCGGATAACAGAACACTGCTTAAAAGTAAGCCAACTCTCTAAGATAATCACCAGCATCCAAAACAGCTCTTCCTTCCCTATCATAATCAGAAATATGTATTTGAATCACGGTCCAGCAAAATCCATGCTTTTCAGGCCCCGTTATGCAGAAAGGCTGTGACTTGATCGATGCCTTGCACAATTCTGAAGAGGCCTTTCGGTGTGAGCTTTGCATGTCTGCTTGGAACCCCACAAAGTTCAACAGGGCTTCACACCCTGGAAAGCGAGAACAAGTTTGGAGGCTCCAGTGTCCTTCTTCTGTGGCACCACAGAAACGCTTGGCACTTGTTTGTATTGTTAACGGCCCTGAGCTTGTATGTGCTCTCCAGTGATGGATGGTTGCAAGGTAGCACTTGACAAGATTGCTTTTTAACTGTGTTGGTCTGGATCCTTAGAGCTCAGGAGCAGAACTCTTCTCACAGGTTCTTCCCACTGGGGGAAGGGAGAGCAAGCCATTGTCACTTATTTGTCCTGCAGTTCCCTGAAAATCTGCCCCAGAGGCGGATTGGGAAGCTGTCTAGACCAGCAAAGGGGGCAGGGCAGGGCACGGGCCAGTGTGGCGCAGAGGGCAGGACTGGGACTCAGGAGATCTGGCTTCAAGTCTCCACTTAGCCATGGAGTCCACTGGATGACTTTGGGCCAGTCTTGCAGGCTCAGCCCAACCTTCCTCACGGGATTGTAGTTGTGGGGATAAGACTGAGAGCAGTAGGAGGAGAATAACATAAGTGGATATGAGTTCTTTTTAAAAAAGAAAAAAGCAGGGAAGGTGGGAATCACCACCGGATCAGAATTATTCTGTTCCTGAAAGCATTTGGTTCTGAGCCTTGGATTGTTTCAGCATTTTGCATTTATGTTTATTTTCATTGTTCTGTTTCACGTTCCTCAACTTTTTGTGGCAAAGCAATCCCACAAAACAAACATGGTCACACAAGACAGCAGGCCTCACCAGACGTCACTCACCTGTTCCTCATGCCTGTTAGAACAGATGTTTGGTATGCCTTTCCCCATCATAACAAAATATTCATTGACTATTATAAAAAAGATATGTTGAAATGAGCCTCAGACTAAGGCTCATCTCCCACTGATAAATAGCTAATTGCTTAGATAAGTAGCAGCCCTCTGTCAGTATTTACAAGATCAAGCCCAGAATAGATTTTCGCTATGTTGTAGTAGTGAACATAGAGCTCCAGCTAGCATTAAAATCTTTCTTTCCTTCCTTCCTTCCTTCCTTCCTTCCTTCCTTCCTTCCTTCCTTCCCTTAAGCATTTTCTGTTTATCAGTCTCTATGTGTCTGGCAGGAAAGTTATGTTGCAACAAAGATTATTGTAGTCTGCACTGATCTATCAGCTTCCTTATTCATCCAAGATTATAATTATAATTATAAATTTGGATAGACTTTGTCATGACACCAGAAATACAGACTCTCTCCCTTATGCATTCCAAATCCATTTGAAATCTATTGGGGTGTATTTCCAAGACCCAAGAAGATGCAAAGAAATGCTGAGGCAAATGAATGAATAGATTTTATGCAAACCAATCTAGTCTAGACAGAGGCCTGTGAGAATCCTCCAAGGCTGTCTATCTTTGTCCAGCTAAAATGTGCATGAAGTTTGTCCAGATTCCAAGCGCATTAGTACTACCACAAAGCGAGGAAGCAGATTTTTTTGGAACAGATTTCTGGATAGTGGAAACATCTATTCAATAACGGAGAATTAAGATAGTTTGTTGACCGCAAAGCGATCAAACTGGTCAGTCCTAGAGGAGATCAACCCTGACTGATCTTTAGAAGGTCAGATAGTGAAGACGAAACTCAAATACTTTGACCACCTACTGAGAAGGAAGGACTCCCTGGAGAAGAGCCTAATGCTGGGAACAACTGATGGCAAAAGAAGGAGGAGACGGCAGAGGATGAGGTGGCTAGATGGAGTCACTGAAGCAGTCGGTGTGAGCTTGGGTGGACTCCGGGGGATGGTGGAGGACAGGAAGGCCTGGAGGAATGTTGTCCATGGGTTCGCGATGGGTTGGACACGACTTCGCGACTAACAACAACAACAAGATAGTTTGTTAGCAATCCATTGAATAACTGTGTTTAATTATCAAATGCTGTCAACTGGGAGAAAGGCTTCAATTAGTCCAAAGATTCCAGTTGTTGGAAACAGGACCCAGCCTCCAGGTTTTTACCTAGCATTTCTGCTGCTGCTGTGTCTTCTCCTTTGTTTACATTGGGGTGTGTGGCAACGGAATCCATTGGGTTGTGTGGAAATCTGATAGATTTTCTTAACTCAGTCACACAGATTCCATTCTCTCAATCCCAAATTTCCATTCTGTCAATCCCAAATATTAGATATGCATAACTGATGCAAATTGCAATTAGAAAACTGCAAAATTTGCACAAATATTTTGAGCAATTTCACAGTGGCCAAATGAAAACTAACATACACAAACAAAAACCAAACCCTGACTTGGCCTGCTTTTCGGTATCAGCTCAGGAATTGAAAGTCCACTGAGCTCACATGCAAAGACTTTTTCGGCATCACACATCCCTAGCATTATCTCTCCTAGAATAAGAACTGCATTTTGGAGACACTCGAGCAGCTGTGTCCCATTGAGGAGGTGAAGGCGCAGGCTTCACTCCAAAGGGGCAGCTTATTTTAGATTAACTAAGTTGGAGGCAAAATACTTCAGCCTTTTAAAATGCCAGTTTGGCGTGGTGGTGAAGAGTGTGGGACTGGGACTCAGGCAATCCGGGTTCTAGTCCCCGCACGGCCATGGAGCCAACTGGGTGACTTTGGGCCAGTCACAGCCTCTCAGCCCAGCCTTCCTCACAGGGTTGTTGTTGTAGGGATAAGATGGAGGAGGAGAATGATGTAAGCTGCCTGGAGCCCTTTGTAGGAAAAAGGCAGGATATAAATAAAAAAAATGGACAAAAAACCCCAAGAAGACAGAAATCCACCAAAAAATTAGCAGTTCAAGGGTGAGAGGGGAAAAGATACCACAGCAGTCTGGACAACATTGTAGGGTTTTACTGGGAACCCTGAAGGCAATATTTCAACCCGAGGCCAGAGTCCTGCACTCCTACACCTCTCTAGTTGTTCAGAGATGCTAAAAGATTATTTTCAATTACTCCAGAAGACTATTTTCAGTGCATGTGTTGCCCCTAAATGCCTTTGTCGTGCTCTTAGGAGCCCAATATTCTGTTACACTATACAGTAACATATCCCAGCCTCGTGCTCCCCAGACTTTTTGGACTTCAGCTTCCATCACTCTCGGCCAATATGCCCAAGGTCAGGAATGATTGGAGCTACAGCCCTAAACATTTGAAGGCCACTGGGTTCGGGAAGGCTGTTCTTCAGTCCCCAAGATATGTCTTCAGAGGTAAGTCCTGTCGAGATTGGTGGGGCTGGCTGTAATATATGAAGGACTGGAGTCTTAGTTGCACCCCAGCATTGCACCAAGACCCAGAACCTGGGGCTGGGGAAGGTGGAGATGAAAAGCTGGGTTGCATGTAGAGAAAATCCAGGATAAACTACTCTTCAGAGTGTCGTAAGGGGACAAAACTTGCACTCCAGCCCTGCCAGACAGAAGATGGATATATTGGACAAATAATGTGTGTGTGCAGGGAGACCCTTGCAGAGAGAGACTCTGGAACCCCTCCTCCTCTAAGGATTTCCTTTTACACACACACACACACACACACACACACACACACACACACACACACACACGGGAGCGGGGGGAGCATGCTGTTAGCAGAATGAATTTATGGATAAAAGGATTGCTGGACAAATTACTCTGTTATTCCTCTCTGCCCTGTTTTTTCTTGAGGGATTCTTCACTGTGATGTGGTCAGCTGAAGCGTCTTCTGGTCTACAGGTCAATCACAAGGTTTGGAGGCAGAGCAACAGAATTATACAAAGGGAAAAATCATAATCCAGAGACAGAGGACAGGCTTTGCAAGCAAAAGGGTTTTGGTTCACGTCTGAGTATCTTCAGGTATAGATCGGAGGAAAACAATCTGAAGAGCCATTGTCAATCACCGAACAAACTTTCTCCAACCTGGTCTCTTCCACAAGTGTTGGTCTAAGCCTTCCGTCATTCATAGCCAGCATGAACGGTTATGCTGGCAGTGATGATGGGAGCTGAACTCCCAAACATCTGCTACATGAGACATCTCCCAATGTTTTGTTATTCAGCCTCACATCCTGTCCTTCCTCTTTACAAGTGAATTCCCCATCCACACAGGTTACAAAAAGCCATCAAACATAGAACAAATAATATTTGATTGTACCTTCACTTGGTAATATTCTTGAACTATTGGCCCAACCAATAACCCATTCCTTTGTCACATCGTATCTCCTGTCAATTAATTCTTAATCTCCTAAATGATTTACAAAGCCAGGTTAGCCCTCTTACTCAGACATGATAAATAGCCATTGCGTGAAGAGCATAGCCTCTATACCTTCATTCCCGTTGCTCTATGTCTAACAATAAAGTCCAATTCTTAGTGTGTGCCTCAAAAAATTGGCAATTTCACACTTGATTTTCCACTTGCTTTACTTGGCAGCTTTCATGCTTTTTGCCTGTCTTCATATACGGTGGAAAATGGGAATTATTTTGGACCAAGCCATCAATAACTCTGTGGTATGCATACATGTGGTGTGAATGTATATAATAGATATATCCGCAGTGCAATCAGGGTCTGTATCTCACTTCAGCTTGATTAGATTAGCCTTCTGCATCGGTGCGTCTAAATTTTTTTCCAGCACAGTGACCTTCTCCTAGTGGAGTTAAATTAGGAATAACTGGGATCATCTTCCAGATTTTTCACAGTAGAAATGGGGAGTTGAAACCCCTGCTTGATAATGTATATGATTATGCAAGGTTGACCAAAAGTCATCAGCAAACAGTAGAATAAAGATAGCAAAGCACATAGCAGCATCAAAATTGCACAAATCACCAACTCCAGGAGGCCCTCTTCCTCTTCCTCATTATTTTATGTCAGTTCTTATACCACCCCACAACCAAAGCTCTCTGAGCAGTTTACAACAATAGAATGTCAGCAGAGTAAAAGAATTTAAGATTAAATGAAAAAAATACAATTAGAAAGTCTAGAAAGAAAAGATCTTCATCTGGTACCGAAAAATTTGTTCTGTGCAATCAGGCCATCTCTAGATTATGACAACCTTTGATTCGACTCTCCCAAGTTCAAGGATGTAGCTTGCTTTATGGATTTAATCCATCTCATATCTGGTCTTCCGTTCATCTTCTGCCTTCAACTCTCTCTAACGCGATTGCCTTCTCCAGGAAACCTGGCCTTCTCATGATGTATCTGAAGTATGACAACCTCAGTTTTGGCTACTAGGGAAAGCTCTGCATTGATTTAGTTTATGACCTACTTGTTTGTCTTTCTGCTGGGCCAGGGTATTTATGAAATACATAATACTAAGAATACAATGGTATGGATGATCTTGATCTTGGTCTCTAGTGAAGCATGCTTACACTAGATGATCTTTTCTAGTTCTTCCATTGCTGCCCTTCCAAGGCTCAGTCTTCTTCACATTTCTTGGCTGCAGTCTCCCTTTGAATAGATCACTGAACCAAAGTATGTGAAATCTTTCGCAATTTTGATTTCTGCATTATAAACAACAAAGTTCTGTAATTCTTCTATGCTCTAGTCTATCACTGAAATTCTTTGGTGTGCTCCAATAGCCAATGTATATTTTCAATATGCTCTCAAGTGCCTATTCCTTTTTGGGATCCAGCTGGGACATCTGGTCTTTCTAGCTCCATGTAGGGTAGTATTCTTCATGGCAAAGCATCACTTTGCATGCCTGGGAGATGAATGCGGTGGTCCCAGAGTTGCTGCACCCTTTTGCATCTCCTTTCTTAGGGACTGGAATACATATTGAATGGTTCCAGTCTGTGGACCCTTGTATGCTACCCCATAGCTGGAGACATTCTGGGTGGCTTACAGTGCTCTCTCTCTCTCTCTCTCTCTTTCTCTCTCATATATATATATATATATATATATATATATATATATATAAAATAAACAACCCCAACAAACCATAAAACATAATAGAATTAAGATACAATAAAATATAACCAAATAACCATTTTATTATTTTTAATTGTATATATTGTGAGCCGTCCCAAGATGCCAAGGCATGTGGTGACAGCATACAGAAGTTTTAAATAAATAAATAAAAATAGGAAACAGGAGTAAAATAAACACAATATAACCAATAACAATAACCAATAAAATTAAATTAAAAAATCAGTAGCAAACCAATAATCCAATCTAAAAACAGATACTAAACCAAAAAGTCTTCACTTGGCGCCAAAAGCAAGGTGAAGTGGGTGCCAGTCGCACCTTCCTCGGAAGGTGAGGCGAGATGACCAAGAAGGTCCTTTTCCTCACCAACACCCCCTCACCAAAACTGGGGTGCGAGAGGAGGTCCACGAAGGAGGGCCTCCATTGATGACCTGGGTGGTCTGGCAGGGATATATGCAGACAGTTCCTTTAGATATCCTGTCCCCAAGCTGTTTAAGGCTTTATATGTTACGAGCATGAGCACTTTGAATTGGGCCCAGGTAATAACAGGCAGCCAATGCAATTGGCAGAGGACCGGCGTGATGTGTTCTTTAGGGCCGGTCCTAGTTAGTAACTACACTGCTCTGTTTTGGATGAATTGAAGAGTCCAGACTGTCTTCAAAGGCAGCCCGACATAGAGTGCATTATGGTAATCTAGGCAAGAGGTTGCCAGCTCATGGATAATTGTGGCAAGGCTCCACTTGTCCAAGGAGGAGCATAGCTGGAAAATCAGCCTAAGCTCATAGAAGGTACTCCTGGCCACCAAGGCCACGTGAGAGAAAAGTGAAGGCTCAGGATCCAGGAGCATCCTTTGAGGGGGGAGCCGCAACCCTGAACAAGATTAGTTGAAAATTTCCCAGTTGGACAAACGGACTGCCCACCAACAGAACCTCCATTTTGTTTGGATTGAGCTTCAGTTTATTGGGCCTGATCCAGTCCATTACTGAACCAAGGTTCAGGACAGTTACTGCCTCACCCGGGTTAGATGAAAATGAGAGACAGAACTGCATATCATCAACATACCAATGACACTTATTTATTTATCTATCTATCTATCTATCTATCTATCTATCTATCTATCTATCTATCTATCTAAAGCTTTTGTATGCTGTCCTATTATACAAGATCTCAGGATGGCTTACAATTTTTAAAAGGACAATTAAACAACAATATCAATAATAAAACAGAACAAAACAATAAACCAAACAGATCGACTAAACTAAAAAACTATTAGAGTTTAAAATACTGTTTAAATAAAAAGGTTTTGACCTGGTGCTGAAAAGAGTATAAACTTGGCACCAGGTGTACCTCTCTGGGGAGTACATTCCAGAGTCTGTGTGCCACAGCAGAGAAGGCCCTAATCTGAGTTGATAACCTTTTTACCTCTCTTAGAGAGGGTTCCTGGAGTAGGGCTTCTCCCATAGATCTTAAGGGGCATGAGGGCACTTCAGCCCATAACTCCGGATGACCCCACCCAGCAGTTTCATGTAGATGTTAAAGAGCATGGGGACAAAACGGAGCCCTGAGGAACTCCATGGCACAAATGCCATGGCACAGAGTGACAATCCCCCAGCTCCACCCACTGGAGACGGTCAGCCATATAGGCGTGAAACCACCGCAAAGCAGTGCCCCAACACCCGGCCCAGCCAGGCTCTCCAGAAGGACACACCGGTCGATGGTATTGAGCTCTGCTTGTGTTCTCTGCCCTGTCTCTCTCCTGGCGTAGGTCATCCCACAGGGCAACCAAAGCAGTTTCTGTTCCAAACCCAGGCCTAAAGCCCGATTGAAATGGATCTAGATAATCCGTTTCCTCCAAGAGTGCTCGGAGTTGCCCAGCCTCAGCCTGCTCGAGCACCTTGCCCAGGAAGGGAATATTGGCTACAGGAATTATGTCCTCTGGATCCAGAAGTGGCTTTTTAAGGAGTGGTGCAACTACCGCTATCTTCAAGGGTAGAAGATGCCCTCTCTCGAGAAGGCCTTCACCACCTCCTGTTGACATATTTTTGTTAGGAGTTGGACTGTTTCGTTTTCTGCAGCTTAGAGCAGTTCTGTTGGTATCCTCTCTACTACAGGTGCTTTATTCTTTGCAAATGCGTGCTGGGCAGCTTTCACTTTGCTTTCTAATACTGAAGCTTTTTGTCATAGGATTCTGCTTCAGAAAGATCTGCCATCCTTTCATCTCTTCTGTACAGTTCTTCTGAATGTTCTTTCCTCCTTCTCTTTATTGTCTCCTGGTCCGATAGTATGTTTCCTTGTTTGTTTTTTTAGCTTTCCTAATCTAGGATTGGGTTCTTTGAATTTTTGGATCTTTTAAAAGAGGTCTTTTGTTTTCTCCCTTTTGTTGCTCTCTTCTATTTCTTTGCACTGATCACTGTAATAGTTCTTGATATCACTATGTGATAGCTGCTGAAAAATAATATTCGGGATTTTGACCCTATTTTTGCCCCGTTTTGATTTTGCTTCTGTTTCTTGCCTGTTCTTAGCAACTTTGAGTGTTTCTTCTGCCACCCATCTAAGCTTTTTCTTTCTTGTTGCTACAGGAATTATCTTTTGCCATTCTTCCCTAATAAGATTTCTGATTTCAGTCCAGAGTTCTTCTGGTGCATGTACAATTAAGCTGAGCAATGCAAATTTGTTCTTTATGTGGTCTTTAAAATCTTCAAGGATGTAACTTATGTTATACTCTGGCACAGTGTTTCTGTTATTATCCTTTTTTGGCTTGACTTGAGATTTTAGTTCAAGAGCTTCTGCTCTTGGTCTTGCTCTGGCAGCATGAAAACAGCTTCTTCACCTTCTGCTTCCAATTACATAATCTATTTGATTTCTGTATTGGCCATCTGGGAAAGTCCATGTATACAATCATTTGCATGGTTGCTTGAAGTGTGTATTTGCAATGAACAGGTTGTTGGCTTCACAAATACCAAGTGAACATTTCCAGAAAAGGACGATGTTCTTATATGCAATTGTTACAACTTTTGTATATTTCTGTTTATGCTTTCATTGAATACATTTTAATATTCTGAGCCTCCTTGAATCACATTGTTGGGAATAGCTGTAATATAAATAAATTAATCTATATTAATATTAATTATATCATTCATATATTAATTGATTGCTATATTAATTTATTATATTAATTAATATAATTATATTAAAAATTGTAAATAATATCAATTGGTTCCCAACCATGAATCTATTTCCCACAACCCTGTTCTCAGAACCCTAAGCATTCATCAGTGCCAATGAAAGGGTTCCCCCACCCCACATCTTAGTTGCAAGGGGCAACTTTCAAGGGGGCTGTGGCTGGGGTGGGAAGAGTTACCCCCTTTTTGACTTTCCACATACTGCAATGTCACCAGCATAAAAGATTTTATAAGCTTTCTATTGCAATTCAGAAGCATCCACTGGGGAGGTTCTTCCTAAGTTTTGCAGCTTTGCTGCTTTGCAGTAGCAGCAGGGAGAAGAATTTCTAGGGGATCACAACTGGGGAGAACCCCTCCCAGTGATCCCAATGGCAGGATTTCCCCACAAAAAAAATAGATCATGTACTTAGCAACACCCTTGACTTTCAGGTATGAAAGGAAAGTGCTATCTAAAAGTAAGCAAGGTATGAATGAACTGAGAATCCTGTGAATGGCTCTGTAAATATAGAGGATTTAAGTAAATGAAGATAAAAATCTATCAGTCAAATGTACTGAAAGAGCTACCCATGTGAATGCAGTTAAAAATGTTTTCAAATATTTAAACAGTTCTTGAAAGTGCAATGTTACCAAATGTCTTCTCCTATAATGCCAGCTTTCTACAATCAGCTGTGGGATGACATGCCTCTTTCACTAGATCTGGAAATAGAGTTTCTTATTACGAACATTCATCGTTTTCAGTTGACAATTCAGAGTCGAAGCCATTAATGACAGGGAGTTATCACTGCATAATAGTTCCATGAATATGCAGCTCCTTTGTACTCTCATAGCTTTATGCATGTTGTGAATTAATGGTATTGGTTTTTTAACATTCCCTTATCTTCATTTCTGTGTGTGTGGATTTTACATTTCATGTCCGTAGAAGGCTTTCTACTGAATTCTCCAATGTAAGTGCTCAAGAGACCAGATTCTGGACACTGACGAAAAAGTGACATTTAACATTCTGACCTGTATCCAACTCCAAGGCACCATGGGAAAACCTACTTGGGCCAAAAGGTGACTCATGAATCTGTAAATGAATGAATGAATGAATGAATGAATGAAGAAATTAATATAGTTGTAGAGGAGGCTAAGAAAAATCCTGCCAAGTTAGCTATTTTAAAAGAAGTAGGAAAATGGAGGGGGGAACTAGTTCAAGGACAGATTTTCTCCTCACAAACTGGGAGTTACCCAAACTTAAACTGTTTTGATTGTCTTGAGTGAAACCTCTATGCACAAACCAGTTTCCAGCTGAAAATAGCTGATCTGATAAGCAGCTTAGACTGTAAGAATGGGCCATTTTCTCCTCCAGTGTTTAAGAATCAGGCATAAGAGACTATATTCTGGATAATCACTGTATAAAAGAGGGATGAAGTAGAGTGATCTGGAATTTGGACATTCTGTCTCTTGGGTTCCAAGTACGAGCTTCTGTTCTCAAAGGGGAGAGGATGCCACACCGGAATTCACTCTTTGAGGACCACAATATGAAGACAAAGTTAGTATTTCTCCTTTCAGATAAAGCTCCTGTGAGACCCAGAACAATTTGAAAGCAATGCAATGCCCTATAGGCAGAACAGGGGCTTCTTGTGACCTGAAGATTTTTTGTCTGACTTTAGCATGTTGTTCTTGCGCAGCCAACACTTCAAACAGCGCTCTGAAATCCCAGCTCGCATAAGAACTCTCCACATCCCATCAGGTATCTTCTCTGGGCACAGACACTGAAAAATAATGAATAATATTTGCTTCAGGTACATTTGGCTGAGCAGAATTTGGTTTCTTTATTTCAGATTTTCAGCTCCTATGGCACTACAGTTTCTGTTATTTACAATAATCCTTGAAGCACAGTATTCTGGTAGGGGGTAACACAGAGAGAAAGAGCACAAGAAAATGAACAAGCAAAAAGGACTTTGGTCTATAGAAACTTTTCTGGATGAATGCTACATAAAATGTTTGCCCTTCCCCCTTTCTCTTCACTGCTCCACCTTTGACATCTTCCCATCCGAAATTTTGTTTTGGTATGAAGTTGATGAATGGTGATGAATAGATTGGCAAGTTGCTCGTAAAAAAGCAAAATGCACCTGACTGTAAACACATAGAAATGAATGTTTTATCTAGCGCCACTATATTCTTTTGGTATATTTTCCCTGAATGCAAAAATGGGAAGCTTTTGTGTTAGGATAAAGCAGACTTCGGAAAGAAACATAGAGAAAGGCTGTTATTAGGTTGCTGTGTCTTAGAGCCTCTTCCCCCAGCATTCACTTCCTGAGGTGTACAAAATGATGCATGTCTTGGAGCCCCTCTTCTCCCTCTCCTGCAATAGCAGAGCCCAAAGGGATCATCTCGTGAAGCTGATTGGTGGGAGATTCGGGTCAGAGCTGTCACACAGCGCATAGTTCAACTATGAACTCGCTTCCACAAGATGGAGCGATGGCCACCAATCTGGATGCTTTCCAAGGAGATTCATGGGGGACAAAGCCTTCAATGGCTCCTAGTTCTGATGGCTCCATGCCACCCCTAGTATCGGAGGCAGTGTGCTTATGCACACCAGCTGCTTAGCTGCAGGCAAGAACTTTTTTCCCAGGTAAATAACTTGGATGGCATCCACTTCCTGTCGGAGGAGCCCACTAGAAGGTGTGTTCCTTGCCAGGAGTGGGCAGCTTCCACATGTTTTGGCCCACCTCACAGGGTTGTTGTTGTGAGGCTAAAATGCATCTGTGTACACTACCCTGGGTTCCTTCTTAGAAGTAAAAAGGTGGGGTGTAAATGCAGTGCAACAAGAATAACATTAACACCACTGCTACTACAATTCCCATCAGCCTCAGCCAGCCTAGCCGATGGTTGGGGATGATGGGGGTTGTAGGCCAAAACATCTGATGCGCCACAAGCTGCCTGGTCCTGTTCCAGACTTTCTGCTTAGGCGTCTAAAATGCCATCATCTGACATTCCCTTCCTGCACCTTTTTGAGATTCAAGGTATTATTGAACGGTGCTGTCCTGAACTATCCCCATAGGGTTCAAAATGTGGCTGCAGCATGGATTATATAAGGCCATTTACACCTGTTGCTTTTCTCTGTGTGACAAGACAAAAAAAAGAAAGAGCTAAAATGAACTAAAATTACATTTTTGGTTCCTGCTATGCTACTCGAGGTAGAAAATAATATTTAGGATCTAAAATTCATTCCGTCCACTCAGGTGTCAAATATGACTGACAGAGTCCTGGAGGCTGTGCATGCAAGCTGCATTCTTTTCCCAAGGTTTTTTAAATTTGTAATATTTATTGCAAATTCATTTGATAAGAGTTATGTTGTAATTGTAAAGGTTTTACCTGAAATATTGGCCAGGTCCACTGTGTTTGGTTTTCATGTGGATGTGCCTGAAAGACAATCAGGCTCATGGTGGTAACTCTCTCCCCATCCACTGTTCTCTCCACTCTTGGACCTCTGGGAGGCATCCCAGAAGGCTCTGCCAGGAGGAAGGAGGCTCCCCACTTCGACTGCTTCTATCATAAGCTGAGCTTGGCTCATCATGGCTGCCAAGCAGTCTCTGCTACACAAAGTTGGTGCATGTCCTGAATCGCAGGAAAGGAGAATCAGCTGAGCAGCACTGCCAAAAGGATCTATGCCCCTCCCACAAGTGGCTGAGGGAAGCCCCTCCCATGCCAGTGGGAAGAGCCAGACTCTTCCGGATGCCAACACCCCATTGGAGGCTGTGCACGTGGCTCCACCCCCTTCCATGCTCTGATTTGTCAGAGGGGAGTCCCAAACCATGTTACTCCCCACAAACACCGCCTTGCCAGGTCTCTCTGGCAAGCCAGAGCCAGAAAGGGGGGGGAGTGCCCCCTCTTCCCTGGCACCCAGAAAATTCTGGCTCCTCTTGCTGATGCGGAGGGACTTCGCTCTGGCTCACAAGGAAGGGGTGGCTTCCAATGTATGCCCTTCCTGGAATTAATCCAGTCACATTCCTTGAACGATCCTTGGCAGCATTTTTAACTGGCAAAGACAAGTTAAAATGTTTAACGTGTTTGCATGGCAAGTTATGCAGTAGATTTCTCGCAGAGTTATATTGACAGCAAATTTACGGACGGCAGCACGGGGATACACTGCATATCGTGTCGCTCAGTGGCACACTCCGCATTGTCCATGTAGGCTTCTTAGCAATTAGAAGACAGAAAAGCCTTGAACCACAGAAGGGAAGGGGGATATCCCAGCTCAAAATGCCTTCCTCTTCTTGGAGCACCTGGAGTGGGACAGAGCAACCTGAAGAGTTAAGGGCAAAAAGGAAGAAGTAAAATATTAAAACAAGGAAGTGCTTGGTTTTCTGCTCTCTTCCTTCTCCTCCTGGCAGCGGCCTTGTGATTTATTAAAACACAAAACACTGCCCATCTACTGGGTAATATCATAGTAACTGATCTCTCAAAACTGTGTCTATGCCACTACGTGAAGGTAGAATCCGGGCTCCAAAGTGAGAATCCAACACACATTTGCTTGTGACAAGTGACTGATGCTGTGGCATGCATGGCAGCAAACAACAACCCATGGTGCTTTCTTTTCCTGTGAAAAGATTGGTGCTTTCTTTTCCTGTGAAAAGATTGGTGCTTTCTTTTCCTGTGTTTAACCAGGAGGAAGATAAATGTATACATGTCTCTTTGCTAGATCCTTTTACGTTCACGTGTAACGGTCCCTCTCTGGTGAGCAAGAGAGGCAGTGCTGGGAATCCGCTGCCGGTCATGGCCATTTCTTGCCCCTGCCTCTGGCTTGTTCATGTACCCATGGCAAGTGAGGGGGTATCCGCAGAAGCATGGAGCTCAAAACCTGGCAGATGCTCCTCACTCCAGCTTGCATGTGATCAGCAGCAGAGCAATCCCCAGAGCAGCGCTGCTCATCTCCGTGCCCCAAGCAGCTGATCTCCCACAGCTGCCCCAAAGTCGATCTTTAGGGCAACTCTAAAGGTGGCAGCTGGCAGCGGTGCTCCCTGGTGAACTGCTTTTAGCTGCTTGCAAGTGGCTCTATCATTCTCACCTCGGTACCCAGTGAATTGTGTTTTCTGGATCAGACAACACGACAAGCAATGGAGGCACCAAGAAACCATTGAACAAATTGCTTTTCTGGTTTTTGGTCTCTCCTACCACACTGAAACACCACGACGGGGTTCAGATGACTCAGCAGACCAATTGCAAAAAAAGCCCCATGGCTTGCCATGCTGTGTGGCTGAAACCTGCCCATTCTGTATCCAAGACCTTGTGGAAGTGCCTTGGGAATTTTTCCCTTTTCTTTTTTGCTGTGAGTTTGATGTAGGTGAGATGTTTTATTCTTAGGGCCATTAACACAAAGTGTTTAGTGAATTCTTTAATGTAAGTGTAATGTTATTATTGGTACTGGATATTAACTGTCCCACAGGCATGTCTTATGCTTACTTGCTTTTTAATATGCTGTAAATGAACTTTACTTCAGTTACAATATAAATATACCTAAATTGCTTCCAAGCTGCTAAATCAGTTACCTTTTTTAACTCAAAGGAGGGAGGTGCAAATTTCTACCTTCCTTGTGCAAATACATTTTCCTGAAAAATGTTTCCAGGGGCCCCTGATTCTACAGACCCAGGGCATGCAGCCCCAGGCAGCCCTCCCTGACCTCTGGCATCTGTGCTTGCTCCCTGGAATCTTGGCACTGAGGTTGCCATCCTACCTTGGGTTTTGTTTCTACAACGCTGCTGCTTGCTGAGTTCCTGAAGCTGAGCACCGAAATTTGGTTTGGATGTTGTTATAAAAAGCCCTCTTAACAGCAACAACAATCATCTTGTTCAGCTTGCAGGCACTCTGCAACATGCAGGACTGGAAAGCTCCACTGATGAAGTCCTGGGCAAATCTTGGAGTCTTTCCAAGAAGCATAAACAGCTGGAGAGGCGGCAAGGAGAGAGCAAAGTAAAACAGTAAAATCAAGAGCACACATGCCTACGGGTGTGTGAGGAATTTGTTAGCGGGGCAGGAATCCATTGGATTCCCTGGGGCTGGCTCCCCGGACGCCCGCCCACTTTCTCATGGCCATGGGCCTGACTTCCTGGCGGGTCCACCAAGCATTTGGGCGGGTGTCTAGCAGGAAAGGAGCCCCTTGAAAATGCAGCACAAGCAGCGTTCCTCTTCCACACAAGAGACTTGCAGCCTTTGTACCGCACATGCATGGAGGAGATTTTCCAGTTGTGCAGCGACATTTCCACAATTGTTTGTGGACTTCCTCTCAGCTGGGCTCGCTTCCTAAGCAAGGGCTGAGCATAAGAAGAAGTCCTATGGAAAAAAGGAGCTATGCATCCCAGGGAGGACCATCACAACCCAACATACACCGCCACCACCATCATCCTCACTTGCCTCCCTACATTAAAGTTAGCATGGAAGCCCTGAATGCTGAGAAGTATCTCCAGATTTCTCAGTCCTTCCCACGGTTTTTCAGTGCCATTTTTTTCAGCCAACTCAACAGTAAAAATAAATAGATCAAAATGTTTGCTAAGGGTTTGTTTATTCAAATTTTAATGCCTTTGAACAACCAAGAACTTCAGGGCAGCCTACATGGCCATCCCCATGTATTTTCACAACGGCCCTGGGATGTAAATGAGTCTGACTAGTCCCAAGTCCCAGTACAGATTGCAGCTGAGCAGGGTTTGAGCTCTGATCCCTGCAGCCCAAATCCAATGCTCAGTCCTTTACACAGGACTAGCTCCAAGCTGAGTCTCCCACTGGCTCTGCTAAGTTGACGAAGAATTTAATATTCTTCCGTTATCATCTGCAGGAAAAAGAGCACAGTATACAAACTGCCGGAGCACTGCAGAATTTTAAGGAAAGCCTGTCAGAGAATTGTTAAGCATATCACATTCTGCTTTTATTGACTGAGGTATGCCATGGCTTAGGTGGTATGTCAATGCCAAAATACAGCTTGTGATAAGCCTTTCATTTCACTGACTCATTCCGCAAACCACAGAATGCTTGTTAATATCTTCAGCAAAACACACCATCCAAGCTGAGAAAGTAAGATTCTGAACTTTATGCAAAGCCTGACCAGACAGGAAGATAGCAATCATTTGGATCCTGTATCTGGGAACTTTATAGCTAATTGACACCTGCTCTTTATCACCTCTGCATCTGTATTTGCACATGCAAAAGGTCCGGTACAAACTTTGCAAATTAAAGAACAGAAGATTCTCAATTCCTTATTGTGAACTGTCCTGAGACATTAGTGGTGGATGGGGCAGAAAAGTTTTAAATAAATAGATGCATTGATTTCATTTTGGAAACAATACCAGATAATTCAGATTTGCACAAATTGTTCAGAAATGTGGATGAGAAGGTCTTTGGGAACCTCCCTGTTTAGGAATAGGTGAGAATTTCACTTAGTTTGTTGCTATTGTCATTTAGAAGAACTTGCCAACATTTACAATTTCTTGAAAAGGATGTACCATTTATAAAAAGCAAAAATGGAAGAAAGCAAAAGTGACAGTTTTGCTGTCCATCCTTACTTATCGACCTGCTTAAACGACATCAGAGTAGATGCCAGTTTAACTTCTATTGGCTGTTTTTCCACAATCAAGGCGATACCACCGAAAAGGCCCTGCTTCCTATCCCCAGAAACCACAGCATGGCTAAACTGGGGCTCCAAGCTGTGCCTCGGGAAAGGGGAGTACCTGATGGGCAGGTTCCCATGAGTAGAGGCTGCCTTTCCCATATTCTAGCCCGTCTCATTTAGGACAACCAGTACTCTGAAGTGAGCCCAGAAACAAACTGCAAGTCCTATGGACTTAAAAACACTGAATATAAGTTAAATAAATAAATAAGTTGATTTTTGAAAGTCTGGTATAATACTGTCAGGAGCGCAAATGACAAGGATTGCTCTGCTTTTGCAACACGTGCTGTTTGCAGACACTTCTCAAGGGCAGCAGTGCAATGATCTACTGTGGAAGTGACGAAGGCACAGCCAGACCTGCCTTCTCCAGGAAGTGGTGCCACCGACAGACCAGGCAAAGCCCTTTGCAAAGCGGATTGCGCTTTCTGTCCTTTAGAGGGATGCCCCCCATTCAGTTCAGCTTGTCCTTCTGATCAGAAGTCAGCATTTCTACTGATGGAAAGTACTTTATGGATCGAGCCTCAGCTTCTTATCCCGCATCCAGTTCATCACTGTGTCCAGGCAGCAGACCTGGTCTCCATATTCTCCTTGGTACCAACTGAAAAGAAAAGTTAATGCTATGGTCTTACTGAAAGGGCCTCCATCTGAATGTTGGTGTTATTTATTTACACAGTCCATTTCCTAGTGGCCTTTCAGGACTTCCCCCTGCACAATTCAAGATCGTAGACTTTCCACAGCACATTCAATCACTCTTTAACAACCACCGACTTCCCTCAGCCCAATTAATCTCTGCTCTTGAAAGTCACCTTTCAGGACCATAGACTTCCCCCAGCGCCATCAGTCAAGACCGCGGACTTCCCTCAGTCCAATCAAACTTCCCCAGCACAATCAGGCTGGGTTAAGAATCAAGGCTTTGCCTTCCAACAGCTCACACCTTCCCCAGTCAAGACCACTTCACCAGTTCAGTAGGGAGCTCTCTGGGCAGTGGGGTGGCTGGTGTATCAACAGAATCCCACTCTTGTGTTGATGACCCAGCACCAGCTGCGCATCTTCACAGCATGATCCTTGAACTGCAAACCTGCCTCGACCTTGCCAACTCCTCCGTTTGGATTCTCGGAAAGTCACAACTGGACCAAAATGACCTGTAGTGAAGCCACCTAGTGTCACACAAGCAGAAGTTCCCTCCTTTTTATTTTGACATGAGCCAATAATAAACATTTTGACCTGGAACAACAGAGAGAGAGAGAGAGAGAGAGAGAGAGAGAGAGAGAGAGAGAGAGAGAGAGAGAGAGGGAGAGGGAGAGGGAGAGGGAGAGGGAGAGGGAGAGTTGTAGTCCCAAGAAATGTATCCATTATTAAGTTTTGTAGACACTGAGCAGTCTGCCTTGTATTTCTTTTTCTTTGGTTTTCTCATCTGAGAAATACAAAGCTGGTGAAGCAGAGATGCTCATGGTAGACAAAGTGTGCGCAAAGAAAATAAAACCAGCCAAACTAGTGCTAAATAGATGTAGGAATGAGGAGGAAATCTAACTGGACCACTTTTTGTCCAAAACAGAAACAAGGACCTAGAAACCCAGCCCACAGCCTGCATATTTAAATCTGCCAAGTTAACAGCACAATCCATACAGGATGTAAGCTGTGCTACACGTATAATTAATGCACCTCTGCAGGCAATTTTTCTTTGTTATATTCCATTTGAACCAAGGCAGCGATAGAGGACAGAAAACAAATGACTATAAAAACATTCATTTGCAAGCATTCCTACATATGCTACATTGTATAACTCTGGTGTGGTCACCCTGTGGTTGGAATGATTTATTAAATTTATTTGAAAACACACTTGCAACATTCAAGAGAGATGGAAGATCCAGGGAATGCAATCCAAGGCTCACATTAAGCATATTTTAGCGCATAACTGTGCTCGACAGTGAAATACAACAGGGGATTTATTGAAATACCATATTTTCTTAAACAGCTTTGAATGAAGCCCATGGACATAATCTTCTAAAACTGGCAAGCAGGACATAGATTAATGCTGAAAGATGAGGCAAGCATTAATGTTTCTTTTTTACATTTTACTATTTTCTGGATTTACGTGCTAGGACGCAAACAAGTCAGAGATAGAGTGTTTTGGATTCTTGGAAGCTTACAACACCTGCTCTCTGAGCTCGCTCTCTCCCTCTCTCTCTCTCTCTCTCTCTCTCTCTCTCTCTCTGGCTTGCAATTTGGGTTTTCTCACCTTAAATCAGAAGGTTGGTCAACACACATGCAAATCCATGCATATTAAACGTCTGATCGATCAGAAGCTTAGCTGAGGTGCTGGCCTCTTTGTCATTTGAAATTCATCAGGTAGCTGTTTCCCAGCGGTGTGGAGGAAGGAGGCTCACGCAAGGATTATCTAACTTGGAAAAGCATTAATAAAGCCGATGCACTTTCTGCATTCTTAAGCACAGCAGGTTTATCAGCAGCGCTAGAGATCATTAAAGAGAAATAGTTCAAATATATCTTCTAATTGTTATGGGAAGGGATGGAAAGGGGCAATGATCAGTGAAAACGACAGCGACAAAACAGGTTTCTAAGGATCAGAAAACTAGAGGAAAACGCCAGAAGGGCAGGAGTCTCATTTACAACAAGAAGTATGGCACTAAACAGCTGCTTTGCTTATATTTCCAAGATGACTGACTGTTGAATGCTGGAAATGCTACACCATCATTCTTCCTTAGCAATGCATATGAAATTACATACAATTCTGGAATCATGGTTAGAGAAACTCTTTAAATCTGTGGCTCCTGAATGCTATGATTCAGGCAAGTATGTTTTCTTCCTCAGAAAATAGCAAAACTAAAGAGAAATTCCACTCTCCCCCCACCATTTTAAAAACCTATTTGGGGGAGTTTAAAGCCATTTCAGAGATTACCCAGATGCAAGTTGAAGTTTGCCACTCAGGCTAAAGGAAAAATGCCATCCTTTGCAGAGGGTGTTTTTGGTGTAAAGGAGGTGCAGGGACCCTGATTCCGATCAGGACCTCAAGGCAGAGGACTTTAGGTCCCCCACAGTCCCACTCCAACCCCACAACTACTCTTTGCATTGGAAGGAAAATTACTCTTTATGCCAATGAAGTTTGGAAAATAGGAAAGAGGATATAGAGCGGGGGCCCAGTTCCCACATGTTAACTGCCTGCTCAGATAGGTTTGTCTGGTTTTGAGAGGAGAGGGGAGTCATTTCGAGGTTACTGAGTCAAGATCCTTATGAGAACCAGCCTCCCTGAGAAAGGGTGGTGAACTTTCAGAACTGGGGGGCATGGGAGATTGGGGGGGTGGGTCTTGACCCAGTATGGAGATGAGAGGCAAAGCAAGTGGGCCAAGTTGAGAAGTGTTTAGCATTTCTGCTCCCTGGCCTTTAAGCAGCAGGAGCCACACTGAGGTTGGAGCCAGAATCTTTCCAAGAAGGAAGGAAGGAGAGGAATTTCCTTATTTGTTTTTTGGCACCAGGCAAAGACCTTTTTATTTAAACGTCATTTTGATTGCTAATATTATTTATTTATTTTATATCTCTGGCCAGGTCGTCTCAAATTATATTGTTTTTATATTATGATTATTTATTGTTGTGAGCCGCCCCGAGGCTTCAGCGAATGGGGCGGCATAGAAGCGTCCTAAATAAATAAATAAACAAACAAACAAAATGTGCAGTTTGGATTCAAGGCTTCGTGGGGCCCACATCTCTAGGAGAATTGTGGATAACTTTGAATTGTGCTGTTTCGCAACCTGTTAAGGTCGAGTGAAGGACCGTGCTTCTCTGCTCTTGACTAAGTCTGCTGGAGAGGACATGAGGGAGGGGGAGAATGGCTCACGTAGGGTGGACCCAGTCAGGACTGTACAGACTGGGACTGTACCAGCATTCCAGTGCAGGTCAAGGACCCCGCATCTGCTATGCTTTAATTCCGTAATGACTAACAGAGTAACAAACGGTCTGCACTCACACGGAATCTACAGCCAGCCATAGGGGTGTACTGATATGGTACGTGTCTTTGACATGTGCATATTTAACCTTCTTTTGCAAAACGAATGAAATGGGTTGGATGGAGACTTCACGGGTCTGCTCAAAATATGGGCCAGTGCAGATCCAACCCAATGTATAATATGGCCAGCTTCTCATATTGTAATGCAGCCTTTCCCAACCTGGTGCCATCCAGATATTTTGAACTACAGCTCCCAGAATGTCTGACCATGGGCCATGCTGGCTGGGACTGATGGGAGGTATAGTCCAAACCACAGGAAGCGCCTGTTTTAGGAAGCCTCTTCTTTCAAAATGACCTCAGCATCCAAAGTACACATGGAGTGAGTGAGATATACAAAGACAAGAGTATCACCATGTCATTCAAAGAGTGCCTGTAGGGTTGGCCACCTCATTAGACAAAGCAAGACAGAAGATGCTCAGGTGTATGTAGAGAGGCAGCCGGTCCCTTAGGTTGGAGGACAGAACGGTGTGCACCACATGATTTCTCTCCCGCTCCCCGCCCCCCAAGTGAGCCTCCTGTCCTCAGTCTTGTTGCCAATATTAAGATTAAGCTGCCAGTCCAAACAGCTTCTGCATATGTGATGGAGACAGGGCATCGTTTTGTCGTGCCTCATGCAATATAATGTTTTCAGATGGTCACCCTGCAGTCATAGGGTGTTGCAGCTGTCAATATTGTCCCTGTTGTTAAGGGCCAGCAGGAGGAGTGTGTTCGTCTCCTGACTCTGCAATTCAGACCCATTACCTGGGGAATACTTGTCAGATTCCTCCTACAGATAGCAGTCTTCCCTGCCCTCCTGCCCTAACAGGAAACAGAAGCTGTTTGGTGCACGGAAGAATTTGCCCAAGAATGCGCCCCTTCGCTTTGTGCTGAACTACTCAGAGGTATTGATTCAGCATGTGCCATGAGTCACACAAAGGTGTTTCATCAGCAGTGAAACTCGACCTTACTTTCCAAGTGGTGACCTGGCGACTGTTAACATATTCCCATCTGACCACGCAGCTTGGTTCTTGTCCTTCACTCCTGGAAAGGTCCTCAGTGGAATTCACTGCTTGCTCGCTCCCTCCCTCCCTCCCTCCCTCCCTCCTCTTTCTTTCTTTCTTTCTTTCTTTCTTTCTTTCTTTCTTTCTTTCTTGGCTTTGAGCTTGAAAGGCAGAAGCACCATTGCCCATTGGTTTGAACGGTGGAACCCATAAAGGATTTGCCATTACTGAAATTGACACTAGTAGTTAATTAAAGCTTTTATCTCTGTCAGAACTGACTTTTAGTTGAGACTTGCACTCCTTGGTCTTGCACTCATAGGACTCTTTGGCCAATCACTTGTCAAAAGGAAATTATTCCTTTGCTCAGTGACTCCTGGCCACAAGCCACAATCTTCTCTTTCAGACAGGCTTTTCTGATTTTATTTGAGCTTTTATCCAAATCTGAAATGCATTCCCATTCTGAACAATCATGGAAGGCCAAAAAGAGCTGAGAAAGCAAGCACTTCTGGTCTCCACAAAAGCCAGCCTAATACGAAAACCTTGCAGAGCCTTCTTTATGCCACATTTGCAAAAGAGGCAGCTTCCTATGCTCACTGTGGGATCGCTGGCGGAGGCTATTTTAGTATTCTACATTTTCTGTACCTGGTTAGTTTAAAATTGCTGCTTTTCTGTTGTTTTTCTTTTCTTTTGATTTGGGGCTCAGGTTATGCTTTCAAAATATAATGCCAGATAAATGATGCATTCATTTCTGCCAAAATATTACATGGGCAGAGCAATCCTACGGCTGTGAGGGAAAGTCTAGAAGGCCATAGGATTTCTCAGAGGCCCAGGTACAAAGTCAGAAAAGCTCTCCGAGGCCA
This sequence comes from Varanus komodoensis, assembly GCF_004798865.1. Lineage (NCBI taxonomy): Eukaryota > Metazoa > Chordata > Lepidosauria > Squamata > Varanidae > Varanus > Varanus komodoensis. The sequence goes on along the minus strand of NW_025335269.1, from coordinate 29,168,471 downwards.
TAGCTGGCTTTGGGGGCTCAGAGAACCTTCCTTACTGTGGGAAGAACCACACCAGCTGAACCTCCGAAGCGGCCACCTGGAAGTGAAGCAACCCAGGGCTGCCCTGCCTTCTTCCCTTGTCTTCCAAGGCTTGGCCATTAGAGATCCCAAAAGGATGACGAGTTCACAGGCTGGGAGGAACTTAGGGCCATCCTCCAGCACCATGCTCCTTCTGCTCTGCATACTGTACACCCAGAATCCTCTGAGTATCTAGGGGCACAGGCTTCAGACTGGAGCACAGATCAGCAAGATTAATAAATTTAAAAAATGACAAGAATAAAATTTGCATTGTGCCATTAATGTGATTTTCTGAAGATGCCTGTGATGTATTAAGCTGTGACTACTATGCTTTTAGTTGCCTTGAAAAGATCATGGTCTTTAATATTGGTTGAGGAGCAGATACAATAAATACATCAAGGAGGGAGTATTAATTACATAAAATCCAGTCAAGATGAATCTTCTTTTACCTCATTGGCTCTTTCATTTAAATATCAATTTGAATGTCAAGCCTTTCAGAAAAAGAACAAAAATCTTTCACCTCTGCAACTCTGCTTCAAGTGTTTTCTGGCTTGGTAGTGACCCAAAAGCTTTTATAACCTAGCAGATGTTTTCTGGCCTTTGGGAAATCAGTTTGTGTTGAGATTCGGATACCGGCAGGCACGTACCCACATCTCAACGGTAATTCTTGTTAACTCAGCAGTCAGGCTGAAGCAGGGGACTTTGACCTTGCAGTGTGCTGAATGTGAACAGGAGTGGAGAAGATTTGGAGCTTAACATAGGTCTAATCTGGTTGCTTTTTCCAAACTTGTCCCTGGGCCAGAAGGGTTGGAGGCATGAAAGAAAGCAAGAAGAGAGCTGGGTTACATGGTTCATATCAAGTTCTCCTTCCTTCTCACCATGGGCTTGCCAGTGCCTGAAAGTGTGAACCGGTCCACCCACAAGGAAGGCATGGGGAGTAACTAACAACCACAAGATTGGATTGAGATCCTGCTGTACTTCATAAAATGGGCCTGCATTGACTTAGGCTTATCCACAGGCTGCCGGCTGCCAGAAGTCAGTCTTCTCCCTTTCATCCTTCAAAACAAAATGGAAAGGGAGGATTCTAAGTACGGCCTTTACTATGTCAAATCTGGCCAGCTGGGCTGGCTTTGTGATACAAAAGCGGAAATCACCAGGGGAAGTCAGAGTGATGGCGATTAGGTAAATGCAGCTTAATGCTAAGAAGCTGGTTCCAAACTGGTTCCAAACTGGGTCCTTCCACCCCGTATTCCCAACCTGAAGGACTTAACCTCACCCTCATGCTAGTTTCTTCTAATTGGCCAGAACTGGGCAACATTTGCATGTCTAGTGTCTTCTTAGGAAGCAATTATGCCTGCCAATTTAGAATTAAAAAAAAAACAGGTCCACGGGTCTTTGTCCTAAACATCTTCATATTTTAATTGTTTTAAGGAACTGTCAATAACTTTTCAATTTCTTGGCAGGAAGTGAATAAAAATGGCTGATATGGTTGCCTTTTATGGGTTAATCAAATGCATCACGTTTCAGAAAGATCACTACAGGGTTGTTTACACAAGAAATTATGCAAGTGGGCTTTGCTGTTCTTAGGGCATCCAGATGATGGGCTTCTCCTTCTCTGTCTCTCTGGTGGATATTTGTACTGACATATCCCACCGAGGTTGCTTTACATCAGAAACCAGTGAGATTTCCGAAGGACAGGTGCATGGAATTATCTGCAGGTGGAATCCATTTCAACTTTCCCCTCCACCTATTGTTCCGGAAAATCTCTACGGAAATGGCACATGGCAGAGAGGTGCCCTTGGGAAAGAACCCTGCAGTGAGTCAAGATGAGAGTTTTATGTGAGGGATTTCTGATGCTTGAAAGCAATGCTAAAACTTTCCCATATTGAAGCATGGTAGTCTAGGAAGGGCGGACAACTCAGGGCGCCATCCTTGCCCTGTGCTGTTGGATTGAACTGTCTGTCTGAGATGCATGGAAGCAGAAGAAATCTCGAGAGAAAAACTGATAGATACATACATAGATAATTTATTATAAATTATAATTAATAAATGCTGGTGTTATTCAGAATATACTGAATGAAACCAGGAAGAAAAGAAGAATGGAAACAAAGTGATGGCGATCCGGTAACAACAACAACTACAGCATGTTTCAAAATTCAGGAACAGATCGGAAGAAGTACAGTGGTACCTCGGCTCACGAATGCCTTGGTTCACAAACAAATCGGGTCACGAACAAAAATTTCTGGAAAATGTTGAAATGGGTCGCGAACACCGCTTTGGGTGGCGACCAAGATCGCAGCCATCTCCCCCCCCCCCCAGGTGGGGAGATGGCCACGATCCCGGTTGCTTTTGTGCAGGGAAGGTGTGCTGCTGCTCTAAAGACGGGTGCAGCGGAGCAGAGCCGTGGGGGAGATTGCCGAGATTCTGCTTGTCATTCGTGCAGCCGCGCGCCTCTGATCAGAGATCGCAGTTACTTTCATGCAGGGAAGGCGTCTGTGATCAGAGGCACGCGGCTGCAGGAAAGACGGGAGCAGCAAAGCAGAGCCGCGGGGGAGATGGCTGAGAGTCTGCCTGTCTTTCCTGCAGGAGTGCGCCTCTGATCAGGCACACCTTCCCTGCACGAACAGAACTGCGATCGTGGCCATCTCCCCACCCCCAGCGCACCGTTTGCGCCCATCTCTCCCTCCCCCAGTGCGTCCGCGATCACACCCGTGTCTCCCCCCCACCCCCCAGCGTGCTGGGATGACGGGCGTGTGCCGGGATGACAGGTACGATCTCGGTTGTGCTGGGGGGGGGGAGATGGCCACGATCTTTGTTGTTGTCACTTTGCTTCACATTTTTCTGATTTAAAAAATGGTTACAGAACGGATTAACCTTATTTACATTGAACCTTATGGGGAAATTTAACTTGGCTCGTGACCAATTTGGGTCACAACCAGAGTCCTGGAACGATCAAGTTCATGAGCCAGGGTACCACTGTAAAATGTACTGAAATACCACATGAGGAAGAACAAAAAGCAAGAGATACAGACAAAAATAGGAAAATAATATCACACGCAATCATAAACATTGCAGAGCAATTCAAACTATTTAATTTCATTTTTTTAATTCCACATGGAAAATAGATTCACTACCTAATCCTACACAAACGCACAAAGAGACAACAGCACAGAGCAACTGAGAAATCAAAGAGATCCAAGAAAAGCATTCTTCAGGAAAAAGTATGGAAGAACTATTGAGTTAAAGCAGAAAGAATTAAATCATGAACTAGCAAACCTCGGGGCCAAGCAACCCCTACTCCTTGCAAGCACAGAACCCATCACTTCACTTTTACTCTCAAGATGCTGCACTATGCAGAGAAGAAGAAAGACAGATACAATTTTATTGAAACACTCAGTAGCCTGGAGACACGAGGATTTGAAGGTGGACCTTTCAGTCACTCACCTGCATTTCCTCCTTCCCTCTCCCCCACTCAGCACTTAAGAGAAGTGAAGCTGAAAGACACTATATGACACATATATTCTCAATGTTTCTCAAATATCGAAGCCACTTTTGGCTTCAGTTTCAGTTCTGATGGCTTCTGAGGGAAGCTCACTTTTCTGGGGAAACATCAAAACTGAGCCCAGGTGACCCAGTTCTGCTCAGTCTTCACATGGGTCTGATGTACATTTCCAGTGGATAAGGGAAAGCTTCAGGTGATTGCTGGACCTTCAGTTGAATTGATCTTGACTGGGTACAGAAGGAGATCGGTGGAGAGTGGGGAGGTTATTTGTTTTGTTTAATTTATCCTTCGGCATCTTAAAATATGTTGCTGTGTGCCTTTGAACTCAGGATGCTTGCTGTATCTTCTTCTTCTCTATCTTCTCCTTTGAAGTCCCTAAAGCTAAGTGAATGCAGTGCGCTTATTTAAAATTGTTATCTAATATGATTTTACAGCTAATGTGTTTTTATGAAAATGTTGGTAATGTTGAATTGCATTGAGCACATGCTTTAAGTCACCTTGGAAAGACTGCGGTGGCTAAGAGTGAATGTTGCAAGATGGCTCTGCTGCGTTGCTAGTTTTGAGGCAACCAAGGATCCTGGTCCAAATGCAATCTATTCTGGCTTTCTGCAAGATGATGTGTGTTGATTCATCAGAAATATGGATGGCTTGCTTCTTTTCAGAGCAATTCTGATAAAATATTTATTTGCTATGGGCCAGATATTCCCAAATATTCATGCTAAGACTAGGAACAGCCTTCCCCAAACACCAGATGTTGTGGGACTACAACTCCCATCAACCACAAAGGGTACAGCCATTGTGCCTGCTGATGAGGGTGATGGTCCACCATATGTGGGTGCCACCAGGTCAGGGATGGCTGCACAAGATAATATGACATCGTTATGGTTTGTTTAATGGGTGCCCGAGGCTACTGATGTCACCTCCGGGGAGGAGACATCCATGGAATCAGTGTACAAGCAGCTTGATGGAAGCTACATGCCGAAATGTATGTAGCTCTGAAGAGCGGAGGCATTATGCATTCTACTTTCCCTGGACTTGAAATGGCATGTTATTACTTCCAAAGCAGCCATAAATTGGAATAATAAAAGAAAATGTGGAATTAAATATACCCTTATGTTAGAATGGGGCTGGGGGCTAGAAAGTAGGTGACTATATACCTTTCGTGGCAGGGCAATTCATTCACAATGCTCTCACCCATAATGAGAGTCTGAATATCTGGGAACTAAATGAAAACCGAAAATGCTACAGCAAGTATATTATCCATAAAAATAAATATAATTACAATAAGTTTTATATATTACTTTTAGAGTTTTTGGCACTCTGTGCCTAGATCGTTCAACTGCCCTGTGCCAGGCAACATGCAAGGGAGGGAGGGAGGGAGCTGAGGAATGAAGCCCTCGTCCAGTGGAGCCGTCTCCTCCCCTTTCCCTCCCCGCACTCCATGAATGATCATCCGCACTGTAGGAAGGATCCAAATGAATGGGTATGCTTTGATTTCGTCTTCTTCGGATTTGATGATTGCATTGTGGTTTTACTCAGAAGCACACTTGAAGGATTTTCACCCGGAAAGGAGGAGATACAAAATTAAAATAAATAATGTATCAATAATCATTACACCAACCCTGAAATCTAGGTCAGCATCCTCATCTGCATATTGGGAAGAGATGAAGCACTCAAAAGTTGGGAGAAGAGCACTTTTCTTCAGCTGCTATGGGGCTTTTCTACGCAAGGCATTTATCAGACACTCGTCATACCCTACTTAGGGTTGTTGAAGTGTTCTTCAGATGATATTGTGACCCACCAGTTTTTCTTCCATGTCTAACTAGCAGTTTCAGCAAGAGTTTTTAGAGCACAGAAACATGTTTAACCTCTACAGTGAAAGAACTTTTGTGTATTTGTGCTATTTGGCTCTCAGTTCTGTGACAAAATGGAATTTGGATACTGCAATTAAATGGTCAGTTAAAAGCCTTGTGTAGAATAGCTTGTATAGTGTGCAGAATTGGGTAGATTCCTAGCAGGGGGGACTCATTACTCATACACAAACCACAGTCTTATTCATACCTGCTCAGAAGTAAAGTTCCACTGAGTTCAATGGGGCTTGTTTCCAGGTTATTAATTTTAGGATCACAGTTTTAGCCTCTACATTTCATGGGAATGGATGAACTTTTCATTCCATTTCATTTTTTAAAAGAATTGCCTGAATTCTTAAATTTCTCCATACTTGGGATAAGAAAAAAAGAGATTTTTACAAATTCAAGTACAGAAGGAAGTGAAACTGGCAAGATTCATCCACCAGCTTTTGAGTGCTTTGCTCTTAAAAGTCTGGATCAAAATCTCTGTCCATTCAACCAGGTTAGTAATTTGATGAGGTTGCCACCATTTTTTTTCTGGCAGATATTCATCCTCAACATTTACATGGCGAACAGGTACAACATGGTCATCTCCTCCCTGCAAATAGCTGTAGCTATTGAATTTGGCTGTAGCAGGTGGGTAAGTTTCATTTCCGTTTGGTTTTGGTAAGAGTTTACCCAAGATCATATTTGCAATGGAAAGAACTTGATTTTAAAGAAATGAATACAGGCAGAGACAAAACTGAAGGCTGATTGAGTCATTCATCTCTAACTCTACATCAGCTCTTGTTTACATTATGTAGCGATGTCTTCTGTATCAGAGATACAGGTGCGTAGGATCCCTCCCATCTAGGGATGTGTGAGGAATCTGTTTGTGGGATGCAAATCTGTCAGGTTTCTTTAGCTCAGCCCCCACCCCTCCAGATTCTGCTTCATCACCCACACACTGAGGATGACTTGCTGTAGGGTGAGATAAGCTGGCTTCCGAATCTCCTTCTATAGGACAGGCCACAATTTTCATTCCCCCCCCCCCAACTGACCAGTACATTTCTCAGATTTTTGAGAGAAATTGTGAAAGGCTCATCCAGAACATGATGCCTTGAGTGGAGTTCTGCCCAGGGTTCTCTAGCCCAGCCTTCCCCAACCTGGTGCCCTTCAGAGGCATGTGGACCGCAACTCCCAGAATTCCCATCTAGCAGAGCCATGGACTGGGAATTCTGGATGTTGCAGTCCAAACATGTCTGGAAGGCACAAGGTCAGGGAAGGCGGCTTTAGCCAATGAGAAAGTGGGAAGGAAGCAACTTTGACAAATCCCCCCTATCCCTTTGAATCCTAGAGCTACTTCCTTCTATTCCAGATCTCCCAAAGCTCCAGATGGAGGCAGGGGCAGGAGCATGGCATCAGTAATACGCCCCTCCTGCCATGCTTCATCTGTAGACCTGCTTCCAATCAAAAGCCTTTCACTGTTGTGCCATTCAAGTGTGTGTGTGTGTGGGGGGGGGATCCCTAGATGAGGGTGCATCAGGGTCGAAAATGCTTGCTGCAGGAAACATCTGTGCGCTGGCGGTGATCTGCGTGCGTGAAGCTGTCCTGAAGAAGCCCATTCACAGTCAGAACTGATCCAAGCGCCAAGGCAGTCACTGGATATTTATTTTTATTTATTTTATTTATTTAAAACATTTCTATGCTGCCCCATTGCAATAAAGCCTTGGGGTGGCTCACAAGCATCGCAGTAAAGCCTCGGGGATTTGTATCTCCCTCATGCACACAGGAATCCAGTTGTCTCATTGCATATGACAAGCCTCGTGCTAAGAAGAAGCATTTAAGATGTAAGCCATTCTCATGTAAAATGCTAGTCCAGGTAGCAGGCAGGAGGGGAGATGGGCCACTGATACATTCTTTTTTCCTGCATTCTGTTTCTCCAACTCTTTCAGATGTAGCTGCACCTTAAGCCTTTTGTTCATTGTCCTTCATGGCAAACACTGGCATTTTTCTTTAAAATATTGTTTAGAAAATAGGCATGCCTGCTTTTCTTTTGTAAGCCGTTGCCAGGAGCAATGCAGAAAGAGATTTAACAGAGTAATTGAACTTGCAAACACCAGAAACAAGAGCACATATCAACTCTTGCTTTCTTGTGAGGGTACCAGTGGAAATAAATTCTACAAATGGAAAGTGGACCTTTTTTGTCCAGGTTGTTAAGAATCTTCCAAGAAACCCTGTGAGCTCTGTTGTCGCACAATTCCTCCTTATCCAAGTGGCCTGAGTGTGAGTCAGGGTCAGTCTAACAAGGATTTATTTATTATTTATTTATTAAAACATTTTTATGCCGCCCCATTCGCCGAAGCCTTGGGGCAGCTTACAACAATAAATTACAATAAATATGAACATTAAAAATCCAAAAAATACATTATAAAATAAGCCACCCTGGCCAGAAAAGATCAAATAATACTAACAGTTAAAATGCCGCTTAAATAAAAAGGTCTTCGCCTGGCGCCGAAAAACAAATAACGACGGCGCCAGGCGGACCTCTCTGGGGAGCGCATTCCATAAGTGGGGCACCACCGCAGAGAAGGCCCTCCTCTGGGTGCTCACCCTCCTAATTTCTTTCACGGAGGGTTCCCGGAGAAGGGCCTCTCCCACCGATCTCAAGGGGCGGCTGGGCATATATGGATGTAAGCGCTCCTTCAGGTATGGGGCAGGTTTTGATCAAGGGCAGGATGAATCGCAGCCAGTCACTTGTATGAGACAAAATTGAGGTCCGAGGGAGCTAGAGGCTGTTCTCTGACCCTAATCCCATCACCACTGAGGACCAACCCTGCTTCTAGCAGTATAGCCCCAATGCCGACTTAATTTCTTGGTCACTTTAAAGTAGTCTTCTCCAGATGTTTTGGACTCCTGCATTGGGCATGCTGGATGGAAGGCACCAGGTTGGAGGCTTGGGGAAAGCGGTTCAGGTGCGGCAGATTTTTGACCGTTGACTTAGAGAGAGGCGATCGCTTTGTTTTTAAAGCTACGTAGCCATTTCTTCCTTGAATTCCCATTTTTCCATTGGCGAGATGTGGCTTCTCTCTCGACTTCCAAAAGGAATGCTACCCAGGAGTGGCATCCCTCGTTACTGCTGCAGGAAGCATGGAGCAGGTGTGGGCCAACGGGCAGGCACAACATCGGGAGCGACACTGCCCCACATGGAAAGGAGTCTGGGGTGCCCTGCATCGACCTTGCGCCTGCCCCATCCCAGGCTCCTGAAGGCACTGTACCTGCCCGTCCGGCAAGCCGAGGTGGGCACACCTGAGCTGCCTGCTGCCCCGGGCTTCGCTTGCTTCTCACTACACCCATTTGAATACATATTCCTGCAGGGCAAATGGCAGTGTGCCTTCCTGTGCCATTTAGAAAGGGCAATTGCCACACACTTTCTTAGAGAGAAAGAACCTTTAAATACAAGGAGTAGGGAGAAACCTAAAGGGGAAAGGAGGAGGGAGGGTTGGGTGCTTTCACTGGAAAATGAGAGAGAAAAAGAGTTAATAGTGATCTGAACAGAGACACACAACAGCACTGAGATTTGTTTTACAACTTCGATGAACCCTCCTTTGCAAAAAAATATTGCGGTATCCATATGCATGCCCATCTGCTTCCCCATTAAGACATGTGCAGATCTGGTTCTCCTCTCTCTGTCTTACTTTCTCTCGTGTGATAGTTTCATCGTGACGTTTTAGTAACTCCAACACCTTTTACCAGACTTTCATTTAGACTTTCATTTCATTTAAGGAGTGGGTGGAGGAAAACATTTGGGGGTTTGTTTGTAAGTTTTAAATGAGAAAAATTACTGCTAGAAGCCAGAACTCTGCTTTGCTATTGCAGAAAAATAAATTTCTGGAAGCCCTGGACGGAACAGAGTTGGAAGCCGTACCATACGGATCATAAGTTCAAAGGTTTTGAGGGCAGCTGAGTGCAAATGAAGTAGCAAGCTAACCTTGCCTCTTGGGAAACACAAGATATTACGAAATCCACATAGTAGTTTCTTGAGTTAGGAAAAAGCAGCGAATTTTCTTTGTCTCACAATAGCAAATTTCTTTGTCTCACAATAGCAAAGGATTGCTTGTTAGTTTGTTGCTGTTAGAGGAGGAAAATTATTCCCGATTTCATGCTTTTGAACCACAGTGCAAACTAAAACACAGTTGTGCTTTAAAATGTGCATTTATCCATATTCTTTGAATTTTGTGATATGGTTCTCCAATCAAAAAATGTTTAATATAATGTGTGTACATTAGGGGAAGCTATGTTAAAATTAGAGACAGTGAGGTGTGGGGCTAAGAGCATTGGACTGGGGACCCAGGAGATCAGGTTCTACTCCTCACATGACCATGAAGCTTGCTGGGTGTCTTTGGGGCAGTCACAGACTCTTGGCCAAACACACCTCACAAGGTTGTTGTGATGAGTATTAAATGGAGCTATGGGAGCAGCCTCGGGTTCCTCATAAGAGGAAAAAAGGCAGGATGTAAAAACAATGCAATGATAATAACAACAACAGTATTCTATTCAATCACATAAAATGAAAATACACATACAAAAATTCAAGTATTTGGAGAATTATGGAAAAGTGTTTATTAATTTGCATATGAATTTTGTTTTAAATTAGATTTACTTTAATATAAGACTGGAGACATTATCAATGTCCAAGGGAAAACCAATTTAATATTCAAAAATTAGAAACTGGAAGAAAATGAAATCAACAAATGCATTCATTGCTAGTTATACTCTAATTGCAAAGATTATTTCTTGCCCACCTCTACTTGTTTTACCAAGGGAATGATTAATTTAAGTATCAATACCAGTCTTCCCCTACTTGATTCCCTCTAAATGTTGAAGTGCAACTTGCATCATCCCCAGACAGCCCAGTCTCTGGCTGGAAAGGACAGGAATTCTAGTCCAACACATCTGGGAGCCACTAGGTTGGCTGAGGCATAGCATGGATCTTCTGAGAACATTTAATGAAGATAAAATGTATCAAATATGCAGACTGTGTGAATCCAAAACCTTTATTCAAGACAGAAATGCAGAGTATAATTTGGACAACCACTATTCTATTATTATTATTATATATAATATATTATATATTTTAATTTTTATTTATGTGTTGTAAGCCGCCCTGAGGCTTCGGCGAATGGGGCAGCATAAAAATGTCTTAATAAATAAATAAATAAATATTCCGTAACCAGGCTTCATTCAGCAAGTATAGACTGCTGCCCTGGAAGAGTTCCTTTCCTCTCTTTCCATTTTATCATACATTATGTGCATATGGGTTGTGCATGAATCAGAAGGGCTAGGTTGCATTTCTGGTGGTAACATGAGAAAAGAAAACGACGTAGGCAAAGAGACCGAGTCCTCTGAGGAGCTGATCTGAGCTGTTTCCCACAGACTGGCTTTCTGAAAGAGGACTCATTCATTTATTAGTTTGCTACAATTCTGTCTGGTCTTGTCCTCCAAGGAGCCCTTGATGGTTTATATGAGCCTCTTCTCTATTTTATCCTGGTATCCCTACCTCAATAAATACACGAGCACTGGATCTACTCTTTTTAGTGACTCTGTTGTGGCTGGTGAAAGGGAGGTGGCCATCCATGTGGAATTACAACTTTAGTACAAGCAATATGGGATGAGGTGTTATACAGGTCTTGCCCTAAATCTTCTTCTGAAATCTCAGGAGACCAGCAAATTCCATTCCCCGTAAGATTTTGCCTCTCCTATTCCCATGGGCTTGTAACCACACGCTGCACACCCCAGCCAGCCTTCCCCTGGGGATGGGTGAGCACCGCTGATGCCTCCACACGCCCCACACCCTCCTTTTCACCCCAGAACTGGAGTAGGGTGGGTCAAGTTCTTCAGCTTTAGGTTCACTCGTGTGCCTTCTTAAATTTTACATCCTGTTAACTTTCATCCAAACTTGATAATCAGTAAAATTATGTGATTTATCAGGTGCATGTCTTCTCATCCCTATTTCATTTCCTAACTCCTATGGCGTTCAACACAGTCCTCTGTGAAAGACACCCCCCCGCCCCCCCCCAGCAAAAAAAAAACTGTGGCTGCATATCCTGGACAAACAGAACAGCGAATGTGCAGGAAAGCACAAATGAAATGCTGGGCGGGATGGAGCCAGAGAGTGGAAATGAGAAGGAAAAGACTTAAAAATGACAGGGGGAAACAGATGAAGGAAAGGAGAAGAGACAGTGGGGGAATTAAACACCCAATTATGTTCAATAAAGTTTTACACTGTATATATTTCTGCCCAATTTCCCCATAACCCTTGGCATTCTGTGATGGAGACCACTATCTTTATATCAGCAGTGTTTAATGTTAGAGCCAATCTTTCTTCCATTGTGCTTTCCAGTTTCAACTTGTGGGTCTTTTCCCCTCACCAAATGGGCAGAGCTTATCTTGCGCAGTTCCCCAGCAGACCCTCGTGCAGCTGCTCATTTCTGTAATAAAGATAAGCTTGTAAGTGGATGGCCCTTGCCTAGAGTCTACGACCACAGTTTCCATTGCCTATAAATCGTTTGCTCGAATCATTTGCAATTAGATAATCTGTTATCAGGAAAAATGTACTTTATAAAAAGAAGTTAACAACTTTTAATGATACATCGTGAATTAACTATCGGAATTTTAGAGAGGCATTCCATTTTCCATATTTCCTGCCTTGCTTAGTTTGGTTTAAGGTCAAATAGTTTCTTTGCAATAGTTTTCCATGATTAAACATGTGGTGGATTGAATGCCTGGCTTGGATTTATTAGGAAGATAACTTTAAAATGGCCCAGGTGGTGGATCTCGAACGGGTTCTATTTCCCGTCAATGCTTCTCCATGTGCAGGGCTCCTATTTGCCCGTTCCATGAATCTGAGCAGCTAGTTTACATAATATACTTTGTCACTGTCACCTGCCATCCAGTCAGCTCAGACCTGCATCAGCTCAATGCATGGATTCCCTCCAAAAGTGCGGACTTGACGCAGTGCAATATATTTTGGGGTGGCTTACTCATAAATGGGCAATTAAGGTCCATTAGCTCTGCAAAGGACCTGCTCCTACAGATGGGAACTCCTAGGTCCATTTTTTTGGGACAGCTGCCAGATATCCTGGGATCTCCTTCGTGGGTGCAGCTACATGGGCCATCATGATGATCACCTGCGCTTTAGAAGTGACCAGGACATCACTGCCTATTCCTGTTCAGGAAGCAGCCAAGCACAGGCCTTCCACTGTGTGCTTTCAGCCATTCCATCTGCCTCTCTTTGTTTGGTTATATTTCTTGCAAGGAGCTGAACCAGCTTATTTAATTTTCCCAGGGCTCTCCAGATAGGTTGGAGTGAGAGCCCAAGAGTCATCCAGTGAGTTTCATGAGTGAAGGGGGAGTAGAACCCAGATCTCCCAAATCCCGGTCTAACGCTACCCAGTATAGCATACTGCCTCTCCAATAATACATTTCTTGCTCCCCTTCTGGAAACTCACAGCCTTCCTGATGTTTTGACCCACAACACCCATCAGCCTTAGCCAGAACAGACAATAGTGACAACTTGAGGCAATTGGAGTCCAGGACCTCAAGTCACCTGTAACTGCTCTGTCCCAAAACAGTTCTGAAGTGGAAGCTTTTAAATCTGAGACAGGATGTACCTGAATGTTTACTCAAAAATAAATCCCACTGTGTTCAGGAGAGCTTCCTGAGGGAGTGTGACAAGAACGGAGGGACAAGAATCTGGTTTTGGAGCATCAATCAATCAATCAATCAATCATTAAATTTCTTCACTGCCCATCAGCTCAAGTCTTCCTGGGCAGTTTACAAAATCAAGCATACAACAGAGTGAAGGTGGGAAAAGGCAGCCTGCCTGCCCAAGGCTGCCTTCTCTGAGTTTGTGGGCTTTTCTCCATGAGATGTTTTACACAGCACTTTACTGAGGTTTCTGCTCCTGGAGTCTTGTGGGATTAAGACTGACTCCTTTGCAGATTTGGATGTGGTCTCTCTCTGTCTCTGTCTCTCTCTCTGTGTGTTTTTTCCTCCACCTTTCTATTTGTTCCATTATACAGCCACTAGATGCTGCAGTGGTGTAGTAACATTGCACATAATTGCAACACGTGAAGATTCCGTGCTGCCATTTCCCAATCATACCAGACTTGTCCTGATCTTAAGGATTAAAAAGAAAAAAGGCTACGAATGGGTGCAAAGAATGGGAAAGGCCCTGGAGGATGGTGGCATGGTGTCAACTACCCATGCACTGCTGTGAGGGAGAAAGCATGGGAACACAACAAATGCCTTGTGCAGAACGGAGCGGGGCTTTGGCAGGAGCTGCAGTGATTAGCCTGCTCTACCAGACAGTCTCTTGAGGCAGCTGAAGCTTGCAGTGGCTTGCTCAGCACAGGAGGCAGCAAATAAATTCCAGAAGAGGTTCCCACTAAGCAGGCACTCCCCTGGGACTGTGTGTCTCGAAGTCAGTCCCTAATTGCCCCGTGTTACAAGCCTCGGTTCTGGTGCTCTTCAGCTCCTCAAGGAAGTGATAACCCCACAGTGGCTTTCCACTGAAGAGGCTTTTGAGGGGGCCCTCTGTGCTTCGTTTCTCTTTCCTTAAATTTATCTACCCACAGCTGACACTCCCAAGCTAGCCAAGCCTACCGCACTGCTTCTTTCATACACAGCCCAAAGGCAGTTACCATAGCAGCTGCTTCAGCCTATTCACGCCACTGTACAACGAACGCACAAAAACACTTTGGGTCCCCTTTAACCCCTCTGGAGGAATCCGCAATTTAATGAGCAAGCACCTTCCCAGGCTCATCTGGAAGTGTTAAGCATTTTCGGCGCACGTATGGCTCGCCTGCCTGTCTCTACAGCTAACTCCAAAACTTGCTCAACTGTATCAGAGAGGAGGTGGAAGAAACTGACATTGTTTCATGGTTCCAGCCAGTCATTGCAATCTGTATAAGCAGTGGTTGAGCGAGGGGAGTACAGAGAATCCCCAGACAGCATCTTGGCTATGTAACCTTCCTGGCCTTAGGAGATGGGCCCTGACGCTGGATCAGCAATTAAGGCTGCTCTGGGCCACAAATGGGCTTGGCCTACTTGCTCAGCTTCTCCCAGTAGCACCAGCCCAGGTTTGTTGAGGTCTTGCGCCACCATGGTCACCAGCTGCTCCAGCTCCTTGTCCTCCTTCCCAGCATTGTGTCTAACCTGCTGGCCTGCTTGCCAAGCAGGAAGTGCGCAAGCTGCAGCGTCTCCTGCTTCTCTCCCTCGCCACCACCATTTCCTGGGCCAGGGCAGGAAGGAGGCGAACCAGCGGGTTGCCGTGGGGAAGAGAAGCCACATCAGGAGCTCTTGCCAGTGAGGCCTGGCCACAGTGTGGGCATTAGGTGTCCTACCAGGCCCTCCCTCTCGTACCTGTGGGTCCTTTCTCCTACTTTCCAGCCCCAATCAATGCCCTTGACTCACTCTCTAGAGATGGGCCAGTCACTCTTTCTCCAGTCTGTCACTTTCATATAGGTCCATTTGTTATTCCGTTCCATCCCATTGATCCGTATTTTAAAAAGAAACCTGCACAAGAATGTGCATTTAAATGCATATTTGAAATGGTTTTATTTCAACGTAATAAAGCATGCTATTTTAAGCTCCATCTTGGTGCTTTCTCTGATGGAAAACTAGGTCCCAATAATCATACCCAGCCTGAAGGAGAGGGCTGGGTCAGGCTGCATTGATTCGTAAAGGTTAGATTCCTCAAGCAGCCTGTATCCCTCCAAGCAAGATGCTAAGCAGGGCTCAACCTGCTCCTTGGCAAAACTGTGAGCACTCAGTCAACTTCAGCTTAGTGTGCAGGAATGTGTCATCTTTTCTAAACATGGCGCCCTCGTCCACCATGGATCTGCCACTGGTGATGTTTTGTAACAGAGAGGGGGCAATGGGACAGCCGCAGAAACAGGTGGTTCCATGTGCCAATTTTACCCTTTTCTGCTTTGAAATGACCTAAATCACAGTTGCTTCTTCTCCCAAATGTGAACAGCTTGGTGAGTTCGGATAATTAAAAGCAAACAGAAATAAAATGCTCATTGGGCAACTTCACTAGGGACACCTGTTCTTGGCATGGAGAGAATTATGCTGTACCTGCCTTGCCTCTGGCTGTTCAAGATGAGAAGCTTGTCAGGAAAAAAGAGATGGCGACTTTAATTCAGCACTCACATTTGTGAATACTTGGGGATTCAGATTCAGACTTGTAAGAACTGAAGCCCTGGGTGTAGGTGGATAAACCTGTCAGTTCGTTTCTCTCCAATTAGATTTTTCTTTTAATTTCAAATTCACTTTGTCCCTTTGTGAATTTTGGCAAATCCTTATCAAATCTGAACTGAAATGAAATCCTCACTCATCTAGAATAAAATGTTCTCTTATTAAGGGACTTAATCAGGTATATCCAACATTTCTGGGCACATGCACTGAAGTGGCTGCATGTTGCAATGGGCGGGATTAGGGCCAATACACCAAAGTCCAATCCAGACAAGACAGAGTTATTGCTAGGAGGCACTTTGCCCATGAAAGTTGCGCAACCTGTTTTCAGTTCATTTTGTTTTGTTTTTTGCGGGGGTGGGGTAATATTTCAGGTTCATACACAGTCCAGCGTTATCGTTGATCCATCTTTGCCACAAGTGGCCTCCATTAAAGTTGTAATGTAAGGATCTTCCACCATTCAGAATTCCAATTGTGCCCAAATAGGACTTAAAAATAATAATTTACATGTTATATCATTCAGTCAGGAGAAAACCCTATTGAAAATGATTCTCTGAATGTAATTTGACAATCCAGTATCCTTTAAGCAAAGGAAACAGGTGAGATAAACCAGCATATGTATTCTACCTTTGTATGCACATTTCATTAGGCATATTTATTTATGCATTTTTAAAATGTGTAGACTCTGTCTTCACCAAAAAGAACATTCAGAAGGATATAAACAAAAATCAAATACTCAAGCCAGTAAGCGTAAAATCTTAACATCAATACAACAAAACTGACAGATGTCAAAACTATTCCAACTTCTCAAAAAAGTCTCAATTTAAAATGCCCGCACAAATAAAAAGGGGTCAACCTGCTGCCAGAAGGAATATCGTGTGGGTCTGCTCTTTTTTGCCTGAATAAATGGGGCAAACATTCATAGAAAACCTTTCCGTGTATTAATCTGTTTAAGATGGCAGCAGGACAAAAACGCATGCTGGCTGTGGCAGCAATAGCACCAGTGGAAACAGATAACCACCGGTGGCAGTGTCTGTACCAATATACGCTGGTTGGACTCTCCTGGCCTGTTTCACTCGACTCTGGAAACCGCAGTCCTGCGAGGACGCTGGAGTTCCCTGCGAAAGAGTCCCTCTTCCCTGTCCCTCGGCCCCCAACGGGCAGCCACGGTTGGCCACGCCTGTTCCGTGAGGATGCCGTCGGTCCATAAAGCTCCAATCTCAAGCTACCCAAGGAAACACAGTGAAAACACACCATGAGAAATAATTGCGAACGTTTGTCAAGAGGAACATGCAGTCCTTTCTGAGCTTAGTCTTCTTGATGCAACATGTGAGGCCAGAGTGAAATTATTACAAAGAAGTGGAAAAGGGGGAGAGACAGAAAGGGGGAAGGGAGGGCAGGGCAGGAAGTGCCCTCTGACACGCAGGCAGCTGCTTCTGCTATTATGGGTTCTGAAGCCTATTAAAAAAAAATACCAGTTGGGAGAATGACTTCATTGTTTGATGTTTCACCCCTTTTATTTCTTTTGAGCTGCCATTACTGACAGACATATTAGCATTTCCTTTCTTCATATTTGAGTGCAGAATTATCTTTAATTGCCATGTATATGCTGCCTGCAGAGGAAGAAAAAGAAGAAAAGAAATAATAAACTGCTCCTGTCAACTTTTGTGCAGATATGTTCTGCTTACAGTGGAGGTATCAAAGACAGAGGGGGAAAAGAATTTATTACAAATAAATTAATCTAAATGGACCCAGGAGCTGTTTAGAATATCACTTGGAGTGCAAATTAATGAAAGATACTGGTAATTATTTTATTATGGGCTTCTCAGCACCTTTACTTTCATACCTCCTGTTTGTTTTGGAAAGCTAATAGGAAATGACAGGTTGAAGTTGGCATTAAAATGACATGTTCCACAATTTGATACCTACTCAGGGACACAAATTTTTGTCTCAGTCCAATTAAGGGGTGGAAATATGTTTTTGCCCTAGTTCTTAAGCCAAAAGGCTGAAGATGGGCATGCAAGCTTGGCAGCGCAACACTGTGCACGTCTAAACAGAAGCAAACTCCAGGAAGTACCACTGAGGCTTATGGACATGCTGTGTGCACTGGCATCGGATCGGAGCCTTCCTATCGTCACTTGATGGTGAAAGGAAACGAATGTTCCTATCTGTTGCACATACGGCATTCTGGTGAGCTTCTGACACTTTATTTTTGTTCCATACTTAAGCAATCTTTAATATTTGAGCCCTTCCCTAGGGCGAATTAATACTTCAGGAACTAATTAATTTCTGCCGCTATGTGCATTTCGAGCCTTTATTTTTACATAACACATTTCCTTGGCTGATTCATCATCCCCCGTGATTCACTCTTTTGTCTTCTGCCACCCATCCTCATTAGAAGTTCGGCCACTGTGCTCTACGCCGGCCTCAAGAAAGATTTCAGAAAGGGTTTAGGGGCTTTTCCATATGGACAACAATACCTAAATACAGCTCTTCACACATCCATGCTGAAGGCTGGACTGACATTCAGCACCCGTGTCTTGCTTGAGGTTGCAGAATACAACTGTGTTCAGACTACTGCACTGTCCATTCTTAAGCCAGGTCCTCTTCCCCCGATCAGACAGACGACCAGTGATCCCTGACCTCTGACCATGGCAAACCAAAGAATTATGAAATACGCAAGCAAATGGAGTCCAGGATCCAACAGAGGCTCTTTTGCTTTCCTTATCTTTCCAAGCCATGTCTTTTCCACAGTGCAATAAACGATGCGATTCCGTGAAGCACTTTGTGATACGGATGGTGGAAACATGTTGCAAAGAAGGAACCTTACAAATCATTTCACTTAGACTTCAGATCTTAACTCACCAGGGGCCAGTAAATCCAAACCTGCCACAGTTTTCATGTTAAGGGAAATGCAACGGATCCAAAGCATGTATAGGGATGTCCTGACATCTACAAGCGTCTTCAGTGAACCCTCTGAAGTCCCTGATGTAAAGTGACCCAGAGCGCCCTTTTGCCATAATTGACACAGAATATCCCATCATTGTGAACAATTCCGTTCATATGATTCAGCTGAATAATTCTATATATGTAACTGGGGCATTCAGAGCTGAATGCAGCTGTAGCATGACGATGAAAAATTAGCACAGAGGACCTTGGAAAAGGAAACAACTGCTGACAGTGTCTTTTCCTTTTCCTTTTAGATCTGGGCTGCAAGGTAGAAGTTGGAAAACTGTGGATTAAGTTCTTACTCCTTGGTGAAATAGTTCTGAAATTAACTCACAAATTAGGGCTGTAAACTAACTGGGGGTGGTATGGTGGGGAGAGAAATCCTTGATTGGCAGTTCAGCAGAAATCAGCAGGTGAAGGTTTCCACAATTTCTGGTGAGATGGTAGATCATTCTGAAGGCATAAGAACCAGTTTAAAAATGTCTCATCTCAGCAAGGAATCTCAGATCCTGATTTTTCATTCCCCAGCCCAGCCACCAATTATTGCATCCACCCCATCATTGCCAGTTTCTGGAAACAGTGAAACTGGAAATCAAAATCTGAACTGACATGAGCATGGCTTCCCCATGAAGCTGAAGTGTTAAGCCAGCCTCCCCCAAAGCTGGTGCCCTCCAGTATTTCTGACCATTGCTCATGCTAGAGAAGGCTGATGAGCTGAAGCCACAAACACTGAGAAGGGAAAGGCCATATTAAACCCATACTTACTACCTCAGAATAATACTATAAAGCAAAGGTCATAAAAACTACCATGACAGATCAGATCAGCATCCATCTAGTTTGATGTCCTATCTCAGATAGATGCCTCTGAGAAGTTCACAGGTTACGCTTATGGAGATAAAAAGCCATTTGACAGGTGCCTCTGCTTTGCATGAAGCCCAAATCCAGAGCTGAAATGGGCCACTTCTGGATAAGCTGGCACAAGGCTAAGCGACGCTTCCCCAAACTACCTGGAGTAAATGGGGGGATTCCCACAGCCTTATGTTCATGCCAGACATTTAGCAGAAACAGGCTGGCAAGATACTCTTAAACTGTCTATTAAAATTGATAAAACTTATTTTTCATTCCATGTGCTTTATTACATGTCTATACCACTCAATAGCTCAAACTCACTGGCAGAAAGATTTTAAATAACATAAAAATACAGTATTGTTCAGAAATGTGGCATGTTTGAGCTCAATGTATTTCCTGCCCACTTTCAATCCAATAATCAGAAGCAGCTGGAGGATGTGTCCCCACCTTTCCATCTCTAAGATGGACCACAATTTGTGCACATTTAAAAATGCTATTCCAATTTGTACAAATAAACACCCCAAACCCATGTGGAATCAGAGTATTTGCAAGCCATCCTGAGTTGTTATACATAAAGGACGGCATATAAAAGTTTTAGATAAATAAAAAAATAAAACCACAGATTGTACAAATTATTGTTTGCACAAAGTAACCAATTCCACACAAAACACAGTAGAGCTATGTATTGTTTGGTGCTGATCTCTGCAAATTTCATTATGTTAAAAATGTGTAAATTGAAATCTATCCTATAGGCAGACAACTGTGAGTTGGTTCTATTTGCATCGTAGCACCAGCACAAGCGCTGGTAGGGGTTAAGCTGCAGGGTACAGTTAGTAGTAGAAAAACTTGGATTCCTTTACTTGTCAGGGTACCTGGAAATAGCCTAGACAGAGCAAAAAATGAGCATTCAGCAAGAACACCCCAAGAGTTGATTTTATGCATGTTGTGAGAATGTATTAAGATTATAACTGCATGGCAGGGTTGGCGTTGAGCTTCAGATAGGATTAGAGCAGGCCTCCTGTGAACGTCAAGGGAACTAGAAATGGTCTCAGTGGAACAAAAGGACTTAGTGGCCAACAAAAACACCCTGAAAGGGTGCATGCTGCATGTTGTCTGAATGTACACTTGGGTATTAAGGTTGGGAATTAAGTTTCAGATTCAGGTAATGCTTAAGAAAACTTGGGTCTCTGTGCTTCTCCAGGGGCATAGAAATAGCCTCAATGAGGTGAACACAGTGAGCAGTCAACAAGAATATCTGAATATCTGCCACTAGGCATGTCTTCTGAATGCTAGATTATGCCTGGGTGTCAGGGTGGGAGTTACAGTTCAGGTTAGGTGGACAGTTGGGAAATCATGGGCCCAAACGAGCACACATTCTGCAGATCAGATTCAAAAGAAACCCGCTACCCTGAGTGTTCCTTTCTTGAAGGCTGTTGGAAAGCCTGCGGATTAGGCCTGAGTGTTGGCACAAGGGTCAACAATTCAGTGGTTGTACACCACCCAGATTGCTTTGGCTATGGGAGGTATAGAAATGAAATAAATGATGAACAATGAATGGCTCCTATAATCTTTTGGGAAGCAATCAGACTACTTATATGAGTTATTCTAAAAACAATTGAGCAACTCAGAGCCAGTGTGGCATAGTGGTTAAGAGCATGGGACTGGGACTCAGGCGATCTGGGTTCTAGTCCCCGCTCAGCCACTGAGCCAACGGGGTGACTTTGGGCCAGTCACAGACTCTCAGCGCAACCTACCTCACAGGGTTGTTGTTGTGGGGATAAGATGGAGGAGGAGGAGGAGGATGTAAGCTGCCTTGAGCCCTTTGTAGGAAAAAGGCAGGATATAAATAAAAAAAAATTGCTTTCAGTAGTCCAAAAATGTACTGTATTCATATACTAAAGCATCGTAATTCCTGGCTTCAAAAAGAAATGATAATGTGCTGAAAACTCTGCAATAGTTTTTTTTTTTCAAACTGATTTATTTATTTTATTTGCATTCTGCTGTGTTAGCGAAAAAGAAAATTCTCGTGGCAACTTGCACAATACAGCAGGTTAAAAACAGTGACAGCAATAAAAACCTACAATAAAAATCTCTAAATACTTGAGAGAAGAGTCTTCACCAGGCTCTGAAAGACAGTCGTATGGCCACCAGGCAAGCTTCTTTGGGGAGGACATTCCGTCAACAAGATGCCACAGTTGAGAAGATCCTCTCTTTTCCAGCCACCGATCTAACTTCATTCAGCATGACACCTGGAGGAAGAATAGCAAAGATGACAAAAAGGTACAGATAGGTAGCGATGGAAGGAAAGGTATGTCCAGATGCTTCAAGTAGACATGGTTGTTATGGGGTACAAAACCATAAAATGAGCACAATTAACACTCTTAAAGTATACAATGTTTATTGGGTTTTACTCTTGAAAGAACCCAAGAAGAGACCTTCCAACCCTGCAGTAAACCTGGTGCACACTGAGCCCTCCTTCTGAAAACTGTAACAAGGCTCCTGGTTCTAGTCATCAGCCATGGTTTTCTCGATACAGTCGCATGGATAAAACAAGAGTAGTCTATTCACAGTAAGAGTAATGACAACAACGGGTTTTTCTTTTTTTAGTTCTCAGACTTGGATCACCTGAAGTTCCATTTGCACTGTCTGGTCCATGCAGAATATCAGAAAGGCTCCAGCTATCTCTTTCAGACAAGCTGTGGCTTTCACAACCTCTTACTGAGGTATTTTCCCAAGCTGGGTGTGCAAAGCACCCTGACTATAAAGAAACAAGCAGCACTACCATCCTTTTATCAGATGCTCTGGTTGATTTCTCATGGATTCGGCTGAGATTCACACAACCACTAGGCTAGTGACAATGTGCTCTTTGACTTTAATTCTTTGCTGTTCTTACAGCCATTTAGATTTCAATGAGTGCACAAGACAATGCAAGTTTCCCATTTACACTAGCATCCTTGCCTGAGATTCCCAGCGTCAGGTCTTCAATTACCTGACCCAGGTATATTCGGTGTAAACCACCGAGATACCATTGGCTACTGGTGGCACAGAAATACATACATACATAACGTTTAGATCTCACAGTGTGCTTCTCTTTTCCAGTGGAGCCCAATACTATGCACCTTTACTTATTTATGCAGAAATTTAAGTTCAGTGGGACTTAGGTGCAAACAAGGCCTACCACCTTTATGCTGTTGCACCTCCTAGGCATGTTGTATTGATGCGGTCGCCGCATAGGCAACCTACTACGCAGAAGACAACATAATCCGATTGTATTCATTTACCGTATATCCTGTCTTTCTGCCAAAAAATGGCAGTTAGGCTGGCTAGCAAGATTACAATACAGATTAAGGACAAAATCTTAATTAAAAATAACATAAAACACATCCACTGAAATACCATTACAAATACAAAAATGAAAGAAATAGCACACAACCAATTACAATCCATTCACCAGTTTATACGGCAAAGGCTTGCCTGAATAAAAATATCCTTGTCTACCATAGGGAGGACAATAAATGACTTCACATTACCCTTTGCTCAGGTGTATCTATACGATATTATTGTCTTGTGTATCATTGTAGACCAAGAACGGTCTCTTGCCGGGCTGGACCGCAGGTCAATCTCATTCACCTCTGTCTTTCCAACCGTGCCCAGTCAGATACCTTTGGGCAGCTCAGACAGAGTGTAGAAAGGAAGCTCTGCATGATATTCTCCCACTGGGATTCGGATACATTCTGCCACTGAACATGGAGGGGCTCCTTGGGCTGCCAAGTCTAATACCCATTGACATCTTATTGGTCTAAACTCTATCTCAAACCATCCAAGCCTGTCTCCATCACCTCCACCACATCTTAAGCCGCCAAATTTCATGTCAAGTATGCACTGTGCAAGAAAGCATTTTCTCTGGTATAGCCTGCAACTACTTCCAATCAGTTCTGGGATTGTGAAAGACGATTCTCTCTCTCTCTTCTCTATATGCAATGTTATAAAACGTTCCTCTTAGCATTTTCAGGCTCAGGTAACTTGAAGAGAAGACTGCTAGGAGGGGACTCATAAGATATGCACACACCTCCTGTTCCCAACAGTGCTTCATTACTCCGCTTGTCCGTGGGCCTGCTTGGGGCAGGAAAGAAACGGAGCACCTCTGGAGCCCATGGGATGGCTGTGTCCTCTAACCAGGCAGCATCAGGTCTTCAGTCGGCTGACCCAGATATATTTTACCAGCCTATTGATATTAGCAGGTGTGCATTAATTAAATTATCTATTAGAGATGTACACTGACCTCACAGTTGAAATTTGACCCCAATTTGCCACTTTCAGTAAATAAGGCTTGCCTTCATTCAGATTGATTTGCGGTCTGTCTGCTCTGGATTGGGCACCGTGGAGTGAAGAGCTGGAAATCCAGTGCCATGTGCCTCGTGTCGACCATCCTGGCAATAAAGTTTGTTTCTCTGGCAGGCACAGCAGCCCCTTTAGAGGGGAGTGCATGGCCAAAAATCGAAAAAGGAGCTACAGGGATTTTTCTGCTACAGGCTGTGATATGCTGTGGGTCACTTTTATTGCAAGGGGACAGCTGATAATTCTTCATTTCTTGGCAGAGCTGGGGAAAAATGGTTGAGATTGTTCTGCAGAGATCACGCTTGCCAAATTTCAGACTGATCACAGCAGGGGAGTTGTGCAGGAGCAGCCTTGGAAGCTGGAGGGGATCCAGAAGAGGAAGTGCTTCTGATCCCATGTTTCTTATGGGACAATGTTCTGAAAATGAACAAAGGTATAAAGGCAACCCTAGTAAGAAACCTGCGAAGTTTCAGATGGGTAGTTACAGCAAGGATGGGTGAGGAATCTGCTGTGAGGGTGGGAATCCACCAGAGCCCAACAGCCTGGCTCCCCAGACTCCAGCCCACTTTCTTGCAACCCGCTCTGATGTGGCATCGAACAGACCAAGCATTCAAATGGGCACCTGCCAGGAATTGAGCCCATGCACGTGGGGCAGCCCTCTTCTGCACATGTGAGTTGTATGTGCTGTGAAGAAAGATTGCTGGCTTGCACAGAGTCCATGGACTTCTCCGTGACTTGGCTCACTTCCTAAGTGAAGGCTGAGTACAAGAAAGAATTCCAATGAACAGAAGAAGGCCAGTTTCAACAGGATCCTCACAACCCTAGTTGCAGCAGTTCAGGTAGGAGAGGACCCCTCCATGTGGGAGAGTATCCCCTCCCTCCCTGTGTGTGTGTGTGTGTATGCAAGAAAAGCTTGTATGAAGATTGGCAAATCATAGAGGTCTCCCCAGACAAGGAAGTATGTTAGGTTTCAGTTTAGGTACATGGCAAGGAGTGATACTGCTTGAACATCAGTCTAAGGCTCGTCCATGCAGAAATATAGTGGCACTAGAAGAACAGCTATCTCACAGTCCCATTCTTGCTTTACTCTGTTGGAGGAAATTGGCTGCCCAAGGGCACAGTCCTATGCCTGGCGGGCACGGCCCCACACTGACCTTTCAGCCAGTGCAGTTCTTTCCACTCCAGCAGAAGCCCCAAAGACAGAAGACCATCTCTGGGACAGGAGCAGGTGGCAAGCAGAGGAGAGGTGAGGAGAAGCCCCACCAACTTCTGCAAACCAGGCAATGCCTCAGTCTGTCTTCTTTGCAAGGAAGGGAGAAAGAGAGGGATGGCCAAAATGGCCAGTCTAAACGTTTATTCAGGGCAAAAGGAGCACTCCATGCCTCTCTCACGCTTGACTGGAGGCCCATAACAGGCACCCACAGAGGGCTGCGCCCTACAGCTCACAAACATGGAACTGCAGGAGAAGAGCTAAGGAAGAAATACATGGCATTATATATTTTTATTAAGAAACACTGGTATAATGCAAAATTAAAATAATGAAACTAGAAACAAAAGGAAAGCAGAATCAACATGTTGCAGAAAGTCCAAGAAAAGTACATTTTCAAACTTCAGCCAGGAAAAAGAACTAAGCCATGGTGAACCGTCTGGTGAGAAAGCAAACCAAGAGACAGAAAAATAGGGGGCAGTTGGAACACAGGCACACAAACAAGTACAGGACAATAGGAACCAAATTCAAATTATTTAATGTCTGTTTCCTAACTCAGGGAGGGAAAAATGGATGCGTTATCTAATTCTGCACAAAGGCACACACTGTGACAATACAGAACCAAAGAGTTTTTCAAAGAGAAACATCTTGCAGAAAAAACTCTGAGAAAAGGAATCAAATCATGAACACTACTTGAAGCTAAGTGACCCCAACACACAACAACCTAACACTTCATTTTCCTATTTCCAAGCTGCTACATTCTATACCTGGAAGAAAACAGACGATGAGGAGAATTTTACTCCACAGAACTCAAGGACAGTGATGTAGGACGTGCTGTGGGTGGATCTGCCACACCACCATACTCTCAACATCCTCCCCTGCGTCCTTTGTTCTGCATTTTGGAAAAGCTAATCCCAAAGATGGGATTTGTGGAAGAAATAAAGTGACTGGGTCTCCCCATCTCCAAAACATGAGTCAATACTGCAGCTCTAGCACTGGTGGCATCAGAGGGAAGCCGGCTTCACCCCAGGAAGCAACAGAAGAAGCAGAACTTTGCCTCCCTCTTCCCGCTCCAACTATTTGTTTGATGACTTCGCTGGCATCCCTTTTGGTTTTTTGTTTATTTGGCCATCGAAAATGACAGAATTTTTAATTGTTGCTGCCAGGTTTTCACAGGTGCGAAAGTGAACGTGCATGCTTATCCTGTCTTATCTGGTCAGCTTGTCAGTTCAGCTGTCAAAAGGAAAATAAGGCAAGTCTCCATCGCGGCTAATTTGTGCACAGCTGCTAGGAACCAAGAACCACGCTCTAGATTGAAAGGCAGCAGTAAAAGGGAGAGGAAAGTGGCAGCAAAAAGCACATCAAAAGGGAGGGGGAAATGTCTCCCCCTTAGCCATGTAATCCTTTCAATTTGAAATGTTGAATTGACACTCTCCAGCTACTCCAGAAAGGAGAGGTATTAATTCCCCCCACTTTTCAGACCACTTACTGCTGTGGGTACTGCAGTTCCCAGATAGTCTTTTTTTAAATGCAAAAATATACACAAACGTAATACCTGTGAAGTGAATGTGTGAGAGGAAATTTGCCCAAATTTAATGGCATTAAATAAATGGAAGGGACATTTGTGCACCTGCTTTAACTGCTGTATTACTGCAGGTGCGCAAATTCCCTTCCATTTACTTCCCAGCCCTTAAATTGGCACAAATTCCTCCTCCATTTGCTTCCCAGCCATTTCATTTGCATCTATGTCTGCTTTTTTGTTTCAGGGAACTCCAACCACCACAGTGGTAAGTCCTCCAAAGTGGAGCCAAGAAAAGCAGGGGGAGCTTTTGGGAACAGCTGGAGAGTGTTGAAAAGATGGAGGATACCGAGCTTTGACAGTTCAACATGTAAACGTTGAGGATTACGTTGGCTAAGGGGGAGCCATTGTCTCCCTCAGCACCACTTTTGGGACATATTCAATGGCAACTCCCCCCCCCCCTTTTCCCAGTGAGTTGTTGTTGTTGTTGTTGTTATTATTATTAGAACATTTCTATGAGTTAGGTACTTGCTCTTTAGCAACTGGGCACCGGGTAGCCTATATGAAGTCTTGCCTTTTCTCGCTCTCAGAAGGAAGTTCACCAGGCAAGACGACACATATCAGAGAGCCACAAGTGTGCAGCTGTGAAAGACGGGCAAAAATCATCATAATAATGCACAACTGAGACCCTAATTGCACAAAAAAGAAAGCAGGAGAATGAGTGACAGCACCTTCAAAGTGGTGTTTCAGCATCCGTGAAATGGCAGTGATGATGATGATGATGATTAGAACATTTCTATGCCGCCCCTTGCCGAAGCCTCGGGGCAGCTTACAACACAATAAAATACAATACAACACAAAAATAACAATATAAAATTAAAATTAATAATATAAAATAAATAAATAAAAAATATAAACGATATAAAAAAGTTATAAAAGAAAAGTTATAAGAGAAGAGAAGAGAAGAGAAGGGAAGGGAAGGGAAGGGAAGGGAAGGGAAGGGAAGGGAAGGGAAGGGAAGGGAAGGAAAGGAAAGGAAAGGAAAGGAAAGGAAAGGAAGAAAAGGAAAGAATGAGAGCATGAAGACAAGCAATAGGGCTCTGTTGCTCTCAGCAAGAAGCTTTGTAGCTATTCCGAACAGCCCATGATAAAGTTGTCCTGCTGGGTTCAAACCACACTACAAGCCATTGTGGGCAAGAACAACCCTAAAAGAAGCTAAGAGTTCTCTTGTGTGTGAAAAGTAAGCCACCCTGCAAAAACTGCACTGGGTTGCAAAAACAACCCACCATGGCTAGCTACCCACTGCTTGCAGTGTTGTGAGAATCACATCACTCATTCTTGTTTTGCAAAGTATATTTCTACTCCTAGCACAGAACAGCAGGTAAACCGCCATGCACACATCTGGGTGCTTGTTTCTCAGGATCAGATTTCATGTTTCTTTTTAAATACTTTTATTTGAGTGGATTTTCCTTGTTCATAAGAATTCCCTTTGCAGAGCAGATGAGATTTCAACTGCATTCTGAAAAGCAATGTGAAATAAATTACATTATGACCGGAAATTGAAAATCCAAATAATGTTTCTCTGTTTAGATATTTTAAACAGTCCTTGACATGCTTCCTTAGCCTGCAGGCAGGCACTGCTTAAAAAAACAAACATATAAACCTGGTTGAATGATAGAACCATTGTGGTCTGTACTGCTTGTGGTATGTTAACCTGACCCATTATTCTCTAGGCAAACAGGTCTTGCAGGATTTTGTAAAAATAATACAAAGTGTAGGAAGCCTCTTTGATCTGAAATAACTCTATGTGTACACTGTGGACTCTTGTCCACACCCCAGAGTAAATCTAGGGAATACAATTTCAGGTTTCTAGGAGAAGAAGAGCTGGAGATTGGAGAAATTCAGAAGCACCACGTAACTTTCTGAAATATTCTCTTGCAATGTTAGGTTAAATCAATTGCACAGCCTCTGAGAGAAATTCCAGCTTAGCCTGCTTGACCAGTTATAGCAACCTTTGTGCTGACTCTTATGCATAAAATAAACAGGGCTACTTGCTAAATGGCTGTGTCATTATGTGTAGCTACAAATGCCTTATTGTATTCTGTATTCCATCTCTTCAACGTGTGCTGTTGCTTGGTGGCAGGCATTCATAATGGCTCTTATACTTTATCTTTAACAACATAGCACTGCTTTCTTAGAAGAACTATGATCATTAAGGAAGTATTTAGCATTTATGTTCTCAGGTCTTCAAAGATAGAGGCTGTTAAGGTACTCAGTAATATGTTTGTACAAAGCACTGGAGGTGGTACAGAAATTTCACATAAATCAAGATTTGGGGAAAGAGGAATCAGGCACTGAGGCAAAATCTATCTATCTGTCCATCCATCCATCCATCCATCCTCTATCCTGCCCAATAGCTGAAGCTCTCTGGGCAGTTCCCAACAATCCGTTCAAAATACAATCTACAATGTGTGAGGAATGTGGGGGAAAGCCAAATTAATTTTGGAGTCTTGTGTGATAGTTACACTTCCCATGGCTTGTCACTCCATTACCTCTAAGGTGAAATGGAAGTAAATGGGGGAGGAGGCTCAGCCTCATGTATGACCTCGATCATTCATCTCACCCTCAGAAAATGCTCGCAGAATGGGGCTGTATCCTTCCTTCCTTCCTTCCTTCCTTCCTTCCTTCCTTCCTTCCTTTCCCTGCAGCTCCTCACCCTTCAAATCTGCTCCACAGTGTTGGGGAATCCTCCAGAGAAGCTGTGGAGGGCACATAGAAAGCTACAAGGAAGGGTAAATGAGTAGCCCCATTTTATGAGCTGTGTCTTCCCATTAGCAGAAAGAAGTATTTGGAGCCAATCAAAGGAAAACAGCTTTGCAATGCTGAGGGAATTCAAATGAGCTTTGAAAAGACTAGCAAAATGATTCAGAGAGGGTCTGTGCTTTCCTTATTTTTTACTGAGGAATCCAGATTATTGTAGCTATTTAATTTTAATTCATATTCTAAGATCTGTGCAGATGCTGAGATTCAATGCAACACTTCTAAGATAATTGGTTTACTAAAAGAAGCTACTATTATTTAGACAAAATGCATTTTCTTGAAGCAGTCCTAAATACCAAGCTCTATTTAGAACAGCAACACAACTGTGGAAATTATGTGTCATGTTCCTAGGAGCAGGTCTGCCAAATACAGGAAGAATAAGCAAGACCATTACTGTGTTGTTTGCTGTTTGATAGAATCTTAATAACTTCACCGGGAGTTCCAAATGCCTGATGAAGTAAATGTGACCCAGCCAGGTGAGATGAACCTCATCTAAAGGTCTTCTCCATTTTGTTACATTTTGCCTATAGGGCATTAAAGTGTGTGTAGGGGAGGAGGGAGGGAAGGAGGAGCAATTTTGCGGGAACGTGGTGCAATTATTAGTACCATAGCTGGGTCCAAACATAAAAAGGACAGTAAATGAAACTGTGTGCATATACATATGATTACATATGTGCTTATCCATCCATCCATCCATCCATCCATCCATCCATCCATATCTGCTCTCTCCCAAAATATCTGAGGCATTTGCCAGTCTGAGAAATGGGAAAGCAGATTTGATCTCATTTTGTAAATGTGACTTTCCTCTTTACTCAGTTGCATGTATGGCTAACAAATAAATTGGGGTGGAGAGCCAGGATTTTATCACTCATTAACAAGCGCCAGGGTGCTATTTTGGGATGCTGAAGGATGGAGAGCCATTCCCCAAGAAGCTTGAGATCATATGCCTATTCTTCAGCAGCACCGAAATCTCTGTACAGTTCACTGGTTCTAAAAACTGAATGGCTATAGGTAAGAACAATGAAAAGCCCCAGGGAGGCATGCTAAAAGTATACTTCTCTTTGCTTGAAAAAATTACTAAAAGGATGAGATGTTGGTCTGTGTTTATAACAATAATGCAGCTATTGTAAGCTGATTTTCCTTTAAATCACAACAGATGCACCTGATATACATTACTTACAAGTCATGTGTGTCTACACTTTCCTTTCCTACCCTAGACCCCAAAATCTAGCTGCTCTCCCTAGTGAAATCTAAAAGATTGCACCTTAAGAAGAGAACGTATCTGAGAATGATCCTTCTTCGTTCTCAGCTGTACCCAGTGTACTCTCATTCTTTCCTCCACTTTTTTCCTAGGCAGCTAGAAGAAGCTGTGATCCAAGCAGAGGATGGGGGTAGACTGCTGAACTTTCTCTCTGGTCACTTCCATCTCAAAATCACACTCCCCAAGCCGCTGTTTTCAGCCAGGAGGGAAGGCACACGAGCTCCCATAGCCCTGCATTAAGCAGAGCAGAGCAGCTTCCTCAGGGGGCAGAGGCAGGAATGGCAGCAAGGTGTTGGAAGCCAGAGAGGTGTGTCCTGTGTGCCCCTGTGCCCCCTAACCTAGCCTCTTGCCTCTGGTGCATATGCAGGCTACCATTTTATTTATTATTCTATTTATTTCCAGCTTTTTCTTTGCAAGGAACTCAAGGGGGATTACATACGTCTCCTCTCAATCACATGCTCACAACAACCCTTTGAAGTAGGCTGGACTGAGAATTTATGGCTAGTCCAGCCACCCGGCCGGCTTCATTGCTAAGCAGGGATCACCTGAGTCCCAGTCCGGCCCTCTTAGCCACTGCACTGTGAGAAATGAAATGTTACTGTTACTAAGTATTAAGGATGAAAAACAGGAATAGGACAAGATCATTGAAGCATCTTAAGGCCAAAAGGCCTGAGAATCAAAACATGCAAACAGTTGTACTAATAATGTCTCTTACTTCAAAGTCCTGAAAAATGCCAGGAGGGGTAAAACTGGGGGACAGTGGTAAAACTGTCACCTTCAGTGGAGGAAAGCAGACAATGGATTACTTTATAATGGGTGGTAAAGAGTCTGAAGAGAGGCCTGTTCTCGTTATCTCATCCTCCCCATTTTGATTTAAGGAGCAAACTGGCATCCAAGAAGACTTCTCAAGGCCATGTTGACTGTTTGAACCCTTAGGCCTACTGCGCACGCGTAATAGGTTCATAAATAGTAAATGGCACACCTCTCATAGGTAATAGGCTCATTAGCATGAACATGGGTTGTATGTGCAAGGGGGGGTTCATATCAAGGGGTAGTATGTAGTAGGTGGACGGAGAAGATTGTGCCCTCTGAGTAGCCCAGCCAATGGGGGAAAGGAGGTAGGGCCTGCGAGCCGGGGAAAGGGATAAAAGCGAATGTTGTGTGTGTGAACGGCGCGCTACCTGTGTGGTGGGCGCCCGCTCTTGCAAGAACGAATTAAACTTTTCTGCTTGGCACTTTGCCTCCCGTATCGTCATTGCTTGGATTCTATTGGATACATTTTTCTATATCTTACAGCACCACGCTGGCTGACACTGCGCTGTTACTAGCATTACAGTCAATCCCGACTGCCAGCGCAGTCAGCTTGCGTGTACAGGGCAGGTGCATCTTGGCTGTGGCCGCAGGCTGCAAAATATGCCCACCTGTCCACCCATGACTGGAAGAGAAGCCAGCACAGGGGAGGGGTGCTCAAACCTAACAAGGTGAGGGAAAATGACCACATGTTGGAAAAGCCCGTGATGCCAATGGTGCCCTTGTGAAGGATTTGTAGGTCAGTGCAGAATGTCTGTTTCTCCCCACTCCATCCAACTCCCTTTTTATTGGCAGCAAAGCAAATGGGGCAGAGAAGCATGTTGTTGATATAGCAACATTTACTGGGGAGACAGGATGCAATTTTATCGCATAAACTATTTTAGGAGAATTTTTTGCAAGGGTATTTCTAGGCAGAAAGCAAATACTTCCCCACACACTCATTTTTTAAAAATATGTTTTATTGTTGCCTGCAGTGGGAGCAACAAAGACAATGCAGGAGCAATTCTCAGTGACCCACCGAGCAGAATATTCCGGGCATTTGTTGGAAAATGGCAGCTAGTCCTCCAAAATGGTGGCTATCCAAGAGATTAAAGAACAATTAAACAAATGAAGTACTTTTCCTTTTCTGTTTCTAATGATGCTCCTCCCTAAAACCCAAATGGACCAATCAGTCCCACAAACCAAGAGTGGCCCTCCATTTCAGGGACTTTTTTTTCATCTCTTCCCACCAGATAAATGTTCACGACGGCACATTTCCAGCTCAACACCCATTTTAAAGGCTTCCTTTTTTCCTAGCTACACTTGTAAAAACAAAATTACTAATAACAAGAAATGCTCTTAAAATGCAACAGTAAAAAAATCCCCCTGGCTGTTTGCAAAGGAATGGCCTCTGTCCCAGAATCTCTTGACATTAAATATAATTTGATGTATCATCCAAGCTGGGTAGAATGGAAACATGCACAAGGGTTCCATTTGTGGTGCAGCCCTGGGTCACTGGAAGCTGGGCATGGATTGCTCTCACCTCTAAAGGAAGCCAGCATGTTACTCCAGCAAACACAAGTCTATTTGTTGAGGTAATCAGGTGTGTTTGATAATTGGTGTGTACAGTATTTAGAGATCCGGCTTCTAATTCCCACTTGGCCACGTGGCTTACTGGATCAGCCATTGATTCTCAACCAAATGTACTTCCCAGGGTTGTTGTGAGTATAAAATAGAAAACGGAAGGAGGGGAGGACTATGTAAGCTGTCTTGGGTCCCTTGATGGAGAAAAGGTGGGGTATGAATGTAGGGATGCTGAAGAAAAGAGAGGAAGAAGTAGACACAGATGCAAGGGGTGGATAACATTTGTGGAAGAGGTTCAGTTGATGTTAGAGGTTTGCTTGCTGTGTCTTCTCTTTCTTTCATGTAGATCCTAACCTCTCCCTCTCCCTCACCTACCCAATGCTTGATTCCTTTATTGAGCCTGAGTGAGGCTGGGCATTCAAGAGAATTACAAATGGCACCATGGAGCTTTCAGTGGAGGAAACTACTGGGAGCAATGTTAAGCATGCTCTCCTGCCAATTCTCCCTTCAAATGGCCCCCTTCTTCCATTGTTAGCATCATGAGAACAGGTCCCCATGTTGAGAACAGGTCCTAATGTGGAATTCTGTCCAGTGGTCACCAGGCAAGTTCTGCTTATACACAGAAAGCACTGTCAAATATGCACACTTCCCACCAAGGTTACACTACTAACCTTGTGAGGCCATTCACACAACAGGCACCAAGAAGCCACAGCGGGTCTTTAGCACCCAGCCACAGTGTGATGCCCAACACACCTGTCTACTTCATATTTTGTGGATCTAACACGGCCAGCATCAGTGTGCTTGCATCGACTGGACTGGATGCATCAAATGTGAATCAGCCTTATGAGCCCACGCAAACAGCCTGCCCCAGTGGATACAACGATCTGCACCATGCTGCCAATGGGCAAAAATTATTTTGCCATGCTCAGAACATTTGGACGTGGACCTGTGATGCCCTGTGTGGTAAAACAGATGCCTGCAATTTACCTCAAGTGAAAGCCAGCGCTTCATGCAAGGCGGGTACCTGGATGATCACTTGAGAAACAACACCTCATCTCTCAACAGTTCCTCCTGCTTGCTCTTGTCTGTGTTCCTACATCTCTTTTCTTTGTTGTTTGTCTTTACTGTGGCTCTTCCAAAAAATGGGGCAATAACATCATGCAAAAATAAAATGAAGAATGAAAGAAGGCAAGGTGTCCAAGCTTCTGACCTGACAATCATTCAGAAAAGTACCAAGTGGAGGTAAGTTGTACCTAAAGAAAGACCAGGCACTGGCTAAAAAGGGGGAAAGTGTAGCAAAGGGAGGAGACATTTAAACGGCCTTTAAATGACTGGCATAAATTATAAATGGTCCCCAAGCAGTAGCCATTTATTTATCCCCCACAATCCCTTCTCTTCTTCCTTCTCCCTTCCCCACTGACATGGACATTTGGATTTCAAAATACATTCTCTAATTGGCCCCATTAACCATAATCAGTGGAACATTTAATTGCCTCTTCTACAGCTCATCATCTTGTTGGAATTGCTCTCTACTTAATCTTCATCAAATCCCCACAGAAAGTGTCCAGATACGGCATTTTGCATTGCTGTTTATGACAGAAGAATATTTTCGGTGGCAGCTTGTGTTACAACACGAGGCACGCTGAGAATGTTGAGCATTCAGCCACAGCCAGTGCAGATAAGCTCCTGGGTGAATTGACTGGCGAGGCCATTCCATTGCAAAACGCACTGGCGGCGGAATCGGCGGAAATGAATTTGCAGCTGATTCCAATGGTGCCTCAAATGTTCCCATAGGGCTGGTCAACTTTCCCTCCCTACACACGCTGTATTTCAGCCTGCCGTGAACTGTCTTTCATAACAGGATTAAGTTATCCCCTTGACCTTTGTCTCACTGTGGGGGGATGAGAGCACGAGAGAGAGAAGGAAGGAAGGAAGGAAGGAAGGTGTTGCTGTGGGAATTAATAATGCATCTAAGAAGACTCCCTTGGTAAAATTAAAGAGGAAAGAAGCAGCACTAAAATACGAGGATGCCATGCACACATGAAGGTTCCAAATGAAAGCTTGTGTCGTGCTACAACTAAGTGGTTAAGCTTCACTTCCTATCAAAACACTGAGGCAAAAGGCCTCTCCATGCCGGGGAAGCTTCCAGAACCAATGCAGCTGAGTATCCATGCCTGTGCAGTGGGTGGCTTTGGTATTTGATACAGAGAGGCTAAAAATGGGGTCAGTCACACAGGGACTGCGGTTCTAGGAGGCACCTATCCAAAAAACAAAGGTTCGCAATTTTCTAGCATAAATCCCACTGAACTCAGCAGACTTTTTCAAGTAAATATGCATCAGATTGGAATGAAAGGCCTACTGGTACAGAGTTGGGTGTTTATTGTATAGGAATGTCTTCTTTTGAGGATGGCACCGGTTAGAAAGAATCTTCCATCCTGGTGCAAACTAAGACTCAATTCACCACTGAACTTCAATTTACCGCCACAATGCAACACTGAGACTGGCATTCTTCCATAGGCACGATAGAGTCTGAGGTGAGCAAAAGGTTAATTGACAACCTCCAGCAAGAAATAGACTTGCTTGCATAGCACTACACCTCTAAATGGCCTAGCGTAACCCTTTGCACCTTTCATCCCTTTGACATTGGCGCATGCAGAACAAAAGTTCCTGTGGAAGCCACACAGGAAGGCAGAACATGAGAGCTTCTCTCAGACACACGCGGAGCCCTTTATTTCTGAGTGCATCTATTCAATGGCTTCCCTAGAGCTCTAGAATGTTCCACAGCCTCCCAGCAAACTAGTATGCTTTTATTTTTGCCATGCCATGTTGTGATTCTCTCAGCTATTAATTCGATTCTTAGTACTTCTGAAGCATAACCCAGACTTCAGATTAAGCCTAACTACACAGAGCTCAGACAATCTCGCCTCGCCTTGCCTCGCCTCGCCTCTCCTACCGCACTGGTTCCATTTCATTTCCTTTTGTATGCTGTTCTCCACAGACCTGTATTATCTCTGCATCATTTCATTCTAACGTCGTAACACTGTCGCTCAAGATCTGCATTGACATCAGTTTAGCATTTGCTCGCTGGCATAATTTGGCCCGGCGGGTCCCCACCGAAGTGTTGCTAAAGCCAAGGAGCAGCTTCCCATGTAGATTTCCTTTGTGCGATTAGTCAGTGCTTCCAGGTCTATTATCTAACAACTATTTCAAGGCAGGTGATTAATCAACATTGCAACAACTCACAGTGGCTTCCTCCAGGACAGTGGCCATGCTTACAGCAGCTGAAACAGATGAGTTGGTCTAGAGATCCACAATAAACCTACCCCAAGTCTCACACCAGTGCATTTTGCCTGTTCTTCTTGTCCAGCTTGTCTCGTTCTGCAGTGCCAATAGATATTATTATGGGGTCTGGGTGCCAATCACAGCCCATGTATCCCCTTCCCAATGAAGCACTGTTCCTATTTTAAAGGAAATCTAATGTTCCCTCTTTGTCGTCGGTGTTCAAAATGAGAACAAGAGAGCTCTCAGTGCTCTCATGGAGTCAAAGTTGCACACTGATTGCTAGTTACAAACCTAGTCATTGAAGGGTGCTTCTGTCTGTATAACCAGCCTCTGAATTCTATGGTCCTACTTGAGGCACCAGCGCAAAACATGGAGTGCAAAGTTAGTTGCTCTTGAGTCCCATTCAAGTGAATAGGGCAAATTAGTCACAATGGAACTTAGGGCACCTTCCTATATATTGAACCTCATTATGTATAGGACTGCACTCTGAAGGATGATTAACATTTGAGAATCAAGGACATAATATAGGATGCAGTGTTTCTGAAGTTACAATATTCATTGTTCCTGTATGGGAGGCATCTGGGGTGAAGAACATGTGGCAGAGTCAGTGGATTTTGGATAACCACTAGAATGTTCAGAGCAGGGTTCACATGAAAGAAACCTCAAAACTCAACTCAAATCAAAGGCAGTGTGCTCAAGAGCACAAGCTGTTTTTCTTTATTCGTTTTATTAGCTTTATAGCCTGCTTTTTTCCTTACAACGAACTCAAAGAGGCTTGCATCATTATGTCAGCATCCCTACTCTATGCAGGAATGACATATTAAAGGCACAATCCTACCCATGTCTGGATAGAAAGAAGGCCTACAATTCCCAGTATGATCCATCCAGCTGTGTTCAGACATCTAACGAGATGGATTAAATAAGACATCAAATGTCTAAGCCCTAGTTCGGAGGAAGTGACACACATCCACCCAGCCGCTGACCAGAGAGCTAACACGGACAAAACCATCACTGAAGTCTTTGGGATTACCTAGGAAGCAGTAGGACATTCAGTCAAGTAGAAAAAAAAAATATGAATTCCTGCAAAAAAAAGGTAGGGATAAGAAGAGGAATGATTCTCATATTGGATTTGGTTCAATAAATCAGTCAAAAGGTTCTGCAAACACCGTAAACCTTGAAAGTAGGCCCAGAGTGCTTTTCTGAAACACAACTGTCACAGAGATTGAATTTTTTCTGCCTTGTTATTCAATCCAAAATCATGTATTATTTGGAATATTTAGAATATGGTTTTGGCGACAGTAGGCTGTGGAGGTGGGGGTGGAGAAAATCAAAGAGGTGCTGATAAAAGGGTTGGAAGCAGGAAGGAAGGAAGAAACAGACTATAACTGTCTCAAGGGTGGAGGGGGGCAATATCCCCATTTATATTATATAAAATATGTAATTTTCATGAGGAACCTTGAGGGCAGCTGGCAATTCATACATATTACAAATTGGAGGTATTATACCACAACACAATTACAGGGGAAAGATTTAATAAAGGATCCCATTATATGAGAAAAAGGAAAGAAAGCAGGGCAGCCAGCTCACCGAACAACAATCTGATCCCGGCTGCCTAATGCTTCTCACTTGAAATTGTGCATAATGGGTGTTTCCTCTCCTTGTGCTGAAAGAGGAAATCTATGAAAAGCAGATGCCTTGCAGTGCAGATGGCGCCTGCCCACAATGCCAATAGAGGGTGATGAAGGGGAAGGGGAGAAGAATAGGAATCGCGCAACCAACACACAGGCAATTTTTGGGCAAATTGACGTACCCATGCGCTGATTGCTGGCTTAGGAATAGGCCTGGCTCGTTGCAGGAAGAAGCAGCAGTATGTTGAAAATGCTATTCACATCAAGAGTGATGTACTATGGTACTTCAGATATGTTGATCCTAAACAAGCCAAACTCATTTTAATTGCTTTTCTGGTCCCTATGTCTTAACAGAGATGCAGACAGATATGGATGATGTAAGCAATGAATAGAAAACGGATCTTTGGCTGGGTACAATATTATTTATTTTATTTATGTATTAAAACATTTTTATGCCGCCCCATTCGCCGAAGCCTCGGGGCGGCTCACATTATAAAAACAACTACAGGAAAGCTGTAATTCTATGGACCCTAGGATGTCCCAGGGCCGCGTTATTTTTTGGACCTTCCTTCCCAAGGGAGATCTGACCTCTCCATGCCCTTCTGTGAGGCTGCATGCTGCTTGTGTAAAAAAGAGGCTATTCAACATATGCCAGGCACGTGCTAGGAGGAGCTGCAGAACCAAGCGTCCAAAGCCACCTGACAGTCTCCCATATGCTCCCATAACAAGTGAAAAATGCAACACTGGAACTTGTGGAGTTCGTTTTTTCCCATTAAAATCATCTGAGGAAGAAGCTGCAACTCAATTCTAGAAAGCTCCCAAATCAGGAAACAAAAGACAAGGAAAACACTCCCTTTCTTTACAGTTTTTCTCGCAGTGTCACAAATTTGGCAGGACATAGCAAAAAGTGATTCTCCCTTTCTTGCTCTATAGGATTGTTCAGCTCATCAGGAAGTTTTTGAGGGAAAGGGTAGAACTGCTTTTTCAGAGGTTAAATGTAACAAGATTCACATGGATGAGGAGTACCCAAAATAAATCCTATCCTACCAGTATCAGAAATGTAGGAGAATGCTGGGAGCTGCTGGGAGTTTGGGTCTAAACATGCATATGCTTGCACCCTTATTTATTAATGCCTATCCAAATGTCTAAATGTAGCTGCATCTGCAACATCTTGGATTCTGTGTATGTGCCTGCACAAAACCTTAAAGACTGAAATACATTTACAAGTCGGTGAGAACTTGAAGATGCCCTTCAGCTGCTATCACTCATTCAACAGGCCAAGCAAGCACATCTGACACCTGCTCACAGTTTTCGCCACAATGGTGATGTTTACTATGTTTCTGTTTATTCGTAGTCATTATTCTAAATTTGCATCCAAGCCTATAAATTAGACCATGCAAAATTTGTCCATGCAAAACTAGACCATGCAAAACTGCTGTGTTCTTTTATGGTGATGCCTAATGACCACCCTCTGTCTCTTGCACATGACTCCATTCACTGAGGCAGGAAGGTGTGGAAGCTGAAACATGTCTGATAAGGTACCACGAAGACCACAGAAGCCTCTCCCCCTCCTCGGAGACTGAGGCCCAACTCTATCTCTAGCACTGGTGGAACAAGCAGAGAGACTAACTCCTTTAGGAAACCTCTAAGCAAGGGCTGCAACAAAGTTCCACAGAATCTGTCCGTCTAGCATTTTGGCACTTCCTCTTATGCTTGGGCATGTCACAGAAAGCAAGCTGGGCCAAGAGGAAGTCTGTGAATGCTCACAGAACAAAGGCTGTGCAATCAATAACCTTGTTCTGTGTTATGTGCCTTGTGGCAAACAGGACACAGAAAAGGGACTGCTTGCACAGTGGTGGTCCGGTGCTCAGTTCCTGACAAGTGTCATGTGACTGGTGGGCATGTTGTCAAGAACTTAGGCTCACGGCTGCGACAAATTTGTATGATTCCCACCCCTAAAGTGGATTCCCCACAAATCCCTACTCCTGGCATTGGAAATGACTTGAACACTGCATGCCTGGCATAACAGCAACAAGGCTGAGCGAGATGACTTGCTTGTGTCCTGGGACAAGTCTCCTGTGCAGGTGCAGGAAATGAAGACCCAAGCGAACAGTTCTTCATAGCTCAGACTGTCTCCCTTTTGTTTGGCAGGGAAACTCTTGAAAAGAAGGCTAGTTTTTTTTTGTCATTAGATTTTTTTTGTCTACTGGTAAGTTGAACGGGTGTGTTGCCACTGATTACAATTTAGAAGAATACTGGGACGGCCAAGTGTTCTCTTTTACAGAGGACTATCTTCTGTTTGGAAGCTCCAACTGGCCACCTAATAAGAAAGAGGGACTCACTGGAGAAGACCCTGGTGATGGAAACGATTGAAAGCAAAAGGAGAAGGGGACAGCAGAGGTTAAGGTGGCTGGATGGGGTAACTGGGTGCAGGATTGGGTGGACTCCAGGGGATGGTGGAGGTCAGGAGAAACTGGAGGAATGTTGTCCATGGGGTCGCAAAGAGTCAGACACAACTTTGTGACTAAACAAAATCCTCTTTTTGAAGACATCTTAAAGATAAAGAAGTATAAGAACAGTTGTCCTTAGCAATTAGTATCTTCAGCAGCAGGAACATCAGTCACTTAGTCACAGACTTTCACATGATGCACAGATGCACTGAATTTCTATTTATGTTCTATATATTTGCATCTATACACATTAGCATATACAAAATTTTGAGCAGGCCAATGTCCTGACCAGGTTAGTGGTCAGAAGCCAGAAGCTGAACCCTCAAGGTTGCAATAAATCTATTATGTGTGGCCATATAAATCTTAAAAAGCTGACTCTACACTGAGCCCAAACTGAAGTTAGCCTTTTAAACATTATTTGTTTATACTCTTCCACCAGCTAGGCCTGCAAACTGGATCTTGTACATACATACATACATACATACATACATACATACATACATACAGCTATGTTCTGCTTTCGTCAATCCTTTCTAAACTCAGTTTGAGTTTAAATATGTGGTTGGAGTTTTCTTCAACCACTCAGGAATCTCTGTTCAAGCATTCACTGCTGGATTTCCCCCTTGGAATTTAGCTCACAACTTTTAAGTTTGAAAAGGGTTTCTCTTCTGGGATTTATCTCCCTTGGCTATGCCCTTGTTTTTGGCTTCAACTAATTTATGAGTTTAAATATTTTTTACAGTATTTCTTGTCGTGATTTAGTAGACAAATAAGTAAACAGCAGTGCCCTTTTCCATGCACAGATGTGTAACTCTCTCGGGGCTGAAATGTTTCATCCCTGGGGCTCCACACTGGGGCAGGGTAGCTGTTGCCTTTTGTGGGCTTCCCAACAGCATCTGGCTAGCAAATGTGGGGAGCAAATCGGTGGACTCGATGGGCCATTTATTCAATCTAACAGTGTTCTTATGATGTTTTCGTTTGAACGCACACTTGGCTCTCTTTCACCATTTGCCGCTGTTCTCCACTGTTCCCCTTGCTGATATTTCCCATCAAAATGAAGCGAGACACTTACACGAAAGGAAAAGGGGGAAAAAAGCTCTGTTTCAAGGTAGGATGTCACAGTGTGAAAAACTCCCAAAATTGCCAGAATAGAAATGCATGCATATTTTACATTTTTATGAGCAACTAAGCAAAATGAAGTTTAGACAGCACGAAGAATGCAATACCATATGTATATTAATCTTTTGCTTTGTCAAATGTAGATAAGAGTTATTTATGATAATTGAAATCTATGGAAATATCGTTATTGATTTCAGCAGCCTGAAGAGCACATCTACCTTTTCTTGCATTACTATAAGTAAACACGGATCATTCGGAGACCCTCAGCAGAAAGACGTGCCTGGCTGCACAGAGTGATGTGCTTTGAGTTTCTGTTTATTGTTCTATTTCTGCCCAAGTGTTATATTCCCGTCCTTTTTGAGGATTTATCTTTACTGGAACTTTTTTCTGCAAGTTTCAAGCCATTGAATTTAAATATTCCCACTCTGCTAATTAACTGTTCTCTAATTATAAATACATGTTTTGTGCCTCTGATTCAGAGCTTATGAAATTCATAATTGTACAGATCCTAAATCAATGCAAAACTGTAGTTAATATACACAAGCCAGCATCTTGAACATGAGAATCCTCCCAGGAATTCTTTGGACCCTATCCATGTAAATCTGCCACCTCCTGAGCCAACCCATTAGTCCATCTAATCTTGATTCTGATTGACAGTGACTCTCCAAAGTTGTGGGCAGTGGATTCTCCCAGTCCTTCATCCAAGATCTCTTTTAACTGCTGCCAGAGATTGAAATTGGCTCTCTATCTGCATGCAAAGCATGAGCAGAACTTCCCACTGAACTCTGGGCCCTTCTTGAAGAACCATGAGCACAGGAGAAGGCCATGTGGTTAGCTATTATTCTCATATTCCCATAAATTCTGTTTTTATGACAAGGCAACTGAGGCCCTCTGACTGTAGCCAGACTAGTATTCTATCAGGCCTGGCTAGCGTTACCAATGGTGAAATATGACTGGGGCTACTATATCAGGTGGACCGCCCATTGCCCTGTCATAGAAAGAAAGATCGGAGCTGGAAAGCAGATGCTACTCACAATGCTAGCACAGTGCTAGAGGCCAGAGAAAGGGGATATCCAGACTAAACAGAAATACCCTTTTCCTCCAAGAGATCGCTGATGCAATGAGATGTGTTTCTAAGTGAACCCTCCACAGTGCAAATAACAAGCGATTTGCGGTCCAGTTGTTTAGGAGCAAAGTGCAAGAAATGGGACTCTGGCCCAACATGCCATCTGCTGTCCTGACCAGTGTTATTCCCGTCCTGACGCTCGACTTGTGCTGTCATCAACGTCAATGCTTTTGGAGTCAAAGTGTTAGAAACATCAGATGAAGCAGGGGAAGTGTTGCACCAAAGCCAGTTCTTCTCTAGCTATTTCTTAATGAAAAATGATTTCCTCCCTTCTTCCTAACCCAGATGTGATACTACTTATCCCTTCAAAGGGAAGGTTCTGGATTAGAATCTAACAAACATTTGATTCAGGAATAGCAGTGACCCCTCCCAAAAGCAATCTGCTATTGGGAGTGCGCCGTCGTTATTTGTTTTTCGGCGCCAGGTGAAGACCTTTTTATTTAAATGTCATTTTAATTGTTAACAATATTTGCTTATTTATCTGGCCAGGGCGACTTCTTTTATATTTTATATTTTATATTTTTTATTTATTTTATATTGTTAATTTTAATTTTATATTGTTATTGTTGTATTTTATTGTGTTGTAAGCCGCCCCGAGGCTTCGGCAAGGGGCGGCATAGTAATGTTCTAATCATCATCATCATCATCATCTACCTCTGGAGGAACCAGGGCTGAGTGTCCAAGACGAGCTGCTGAATGGTGGACCTCCCCCCCCACACACACACACAGACACACTCACCACACCTGACTTTTGTGCACACAGAAGGATGACATGGGACTGTAGAAACCCCATTACTAGGTTGACCTTAAGCATGTGCATCCATTATGTGAACTCATGAAGCTCAATCGAACTTTCTCCCATAGGTGTGGATGGAACTGTACCCTAAATGAGTTAAATATCATGAAAGATACAATAGCATCTGCATAATCCATCTCATACGAGAAAACAGTTTTGAGACGAAACATCCAATTCATCCAGGCTGACCTTGTCACTTTGCATACACCTCAGTGAAGTTGAAGATGGTCACTCAATTCCAAACTTCCAACAACATGGGAAGCAGCCTTAACGTCTAGTTTTGCATCGACTTTTCATACTTACATATTCTACTTGGTTTGCAAGAAATGGATTAGAGAAGTATAACCGCAAGCACTTTGGCAAGTTGCTTAGCTCACAGAAATGGATTAGAAGTACAGCA
Source organism: Varanus komodoensis (assembly GCF_004798865.1). Lineage (NCBI taxonomy): Eukaryota > Metazoa > Chordata > Lepidosauria > Squamata > Varanidae > Varanus > Varanus komodoensis. The sequence goes on along the minus strand of NW_025335269.1, from coordinate 29,124,706 downwards.
TGGAATGCTTCAGCACCTATGCCTCCACCACCTGGTCTATGTATGCAGAGGAATAATTCTGAAACTGGACTGCCATATTTAAAAGGTTTTTGATAGAGAGAGAGCGTGAGAGAGAGCGAGAGTGCAAGCCAGCCAGCCAGCCAGCCAGCCCCTTATACTAAGAAGCATCTGATTTCTCTGTTCTGAATCTTATAGATCTAGATTCCAGAGAAGTAATTGTATATTTAGGAAATTTTCTATTATAATGTTTGTATCCCACTCTTCCTCCAGTTGAGGTAGGGACAGCATCTGGGGTTATCTGATTTTACCCACAAGCAACCCCGTAAGGTAGATCAGGTTGACAGACAGAAAACTGCCTAAGGTCACACGAAAAGTGAAGACAGGATAAAGCAAGATTGGATGAAAGAAAAAAAAATCCTGCTGCTATTATTTGCAGCAGAAGCAGGGGGAAAAGAAAACCTTGAGAAAATAAAGAAGTTGTGCTACCACTGCTATTAACAAGCCCTACCCCTGGGAAAGTTTTTCTTGTCCAACTGGAAAAACTCAGGTGAAGTACAGTAGCCCATCCAGCTTCTCTGCCCACAACTATTATAGAATTGTGGGTAACCATTTGCACATCATTCTTATCAAACTTGCACCCAGAGTAACCATCGTTCCACTACTTAAACAGAATATTTAAAGACAGCATTCTTGGCCTCACTACGAAACTAAAAGTTCCTTGAGGGAAATGAAATTCAAAACCTACTGAACCCTACTGAGACCATGCAAACACTGACCTCCCTTAGCCATGATCCCATCCTTCAGTTTCTTAAGGAAGCACCTGTGCAGACCAAGCACTACCTTGTAGTTCATGCTTACATTTCCACGAAAAACAGGAGGTTCCTGGGACTGGACCAGCTTCCTGATGAGGACAAAGAGGGTACTGGAGATGTGCCATAATATTTTGCAAGATCTGTTTATTTCCAGATCACTCAGATGGTGCAGCTGGGAAAAGCAAGCACTGTTCTGCTCAAGCAAGCAGCAGCAGCATTTATCCTAAAGCAGCATCAGCCCCCCCCCCCCCCTGCAAAATAGCGCATGTCTTTGCGCTCTCCCACAAGTCATGTTCTCACCAGCTAGAACCCTCTGGGCCAACTTTTCTAGCTGTTTATTTAAAGCAGAGAGGTGTTGTCCTCTCTGCCTATATTTGACACAAAGGAACACAAAGCAATCCAACAAGCAAAAATGGTGGATGCTTTTATTGGTGCAATGCTCCCAAACAAAACCCAGATCTCAAGAAAAATACGATTATCAATTAAGTAATTGCTATAAAGAAGTTTGGACTATAGCTACGAATAACAAATTAATTTGAGATATTAAAGTGAAAACAGGTTTGATAAATAATTGTGCTGATATTTGGGGACTGTGTGTTGAGTATGTATTAATAAAAGGGAAGGGTTTTGAACCAGCACAAGATACAATGCAGTTCCGGAAAAAAGTGTGGGGCCTCCTGAAAGAGCAAATGATTTAACCTGTAACCAAAGATTCCAGTGGAGGGATACACTATGAGGTTATTGTGTAGTTTTCATTGTTTTGATTTTTTACTTATATGAATTGTATATTATTTTGTGTATGCTATGAAATATGTTTGCTTTTGTTTTTAATAAAGATGGTTTTAAAAGGCAGATCTCACCCCCACCATGCAGGCAGATGCAATTGGTTTTCATGGGTGGCTTTGCCTTCGCATGAATTGAAATTCATGGCTCATAAGCAAGCCAAACGGAGGCTCTCAGATGATTCGGAACAATAGCAGAGCAGTAAGGCCAAGACCTTGGCATGTGGAAATCCACGCGTACATCCAGTAGTGCAATCAGCACCCCCAAATGAACATTTTCTTCTTGAAGCTGAAAACGATGAGGCAACCGTGCTAGAACAGCACAGGACAGCGGCCAAGAAAACATGAAAGCAACACCAGGCGTCACCCATGCTGGCTGAGAATGATGGGAGCTTTAGTCCAATACACCTGGAGGGTAGAAGGCTGGGGAAGGCCGTAACAGATTGCACTGATCTTTATAAGCGATGCCCAATTCCCATCACAGCAGTAAGAAAACAACGCCTACATGGATTCTGAGTGAAAACTGAGGTCAAAGATTAAACAGAATCTATTTACCCAGAGCAAACACGAGACTTTTTTCAAGGCGAAAATTCAGTCTGTCTAATATCTTGTGAAGAACAAGCAGAACAAGTATGTGTTGAGGGGTGGGAAAGGGGAAGAGGAATCTTCAGGGTAAACTCAAAAGGGATTGCTGTCCAGTTCTCTCTGGCTCTAGTACGTGGACGGTTGATTGTCCAAAAATAGTTAAAAAGGGCATTTAGAGACAGATAAACCAGAATGTAAGCAGCATGAACAATTCTTCCAGTGAGCAAGCACAAAAACCTCGCTTCCAATTTGAAGGAGAACAGAAACATAGGGACTTGGCATACCTCTTCAAACACAGGAGCATTCTTCCCCCACTTGTTTGCTTTGTCCTCCTTAGCTGCCCTTCTCTAATAACATGTAAAACTAGGACACTGTTTACAAAACTCTCCTCCATTCGTTCATTTATATTTAACATGGGGAAGGTGCTGCAACATGACTTGCCGTTCGCCTTTTCACCTGGTGAACTTTTCCTTTTGAATATGACCTGATTGGAGAGATCCACACTTAGCATACTCTGGAAGCGTGTTCTCTCTCTGATTTTGCAACAGCCAACGTATACACTTCACTTCATGGGGCGCACAAGCACACACACACACACACACACACACACACACACACAACCAATACACACAAGATGGGAGAGAACATTTCATGTGACTTAATAAACGCCCAATTTCCAAAGGTGGACTAACGCAATGGCGACTGCTGGCATCACAATGTGTGGGTTATCTCTCATATCGTGCCAGTGGTTTCCCTCCCACACAAGAGGGCTTCCCCTTGCTTTCCTACCTGCTACAGCTCCCCTTGAATTAGTCTTGAATTACACAGCAGGAATTTCCTTCCTGCTGCAGCTCCCCTTGAATAGTCTTGAATTACAGAGATTACAATGGTCTAGTGTTGCAGAAGGACTTGAACCTGGAATTGCTGGGTAACTCTGAGCTACTTCCAGAAAGAAAGAGAGACAAAAAGAAAGACAGAAAGCAGTAATACAAAGATTTAGATAGGTGACTGAGTAATCAAAGTTACACTGGAGGAATGGACCAGGTTCAGACAACAAAGTAACTCACCCTCAAAGGTTGAGCATGGCTAGAGTTTGAGTTGTCATTGAGCCATGAGTTGTTCTTGAAACTTGGGTTCTTCTGTCTGAACCCAGCTGAGCTAACAAGTCATGGCTTGTTAACCATGAACAGCTCAGTCATCCACTGTGGCTAATTTTGTGAACTGAGTTGTTCACCATGGTTTGTTATTATTTATTTATTTATTTATTTATTTATTATTTTATTATTTAAAACATTTCTATGCCGCCCTGTTCGCCAAAGCCTTGGGGTGGCTCACAACATAAATTAAAATATAGTACATTAAAAATAGAAAACAAATTAACAATATAATTTGTTATATATACAATATAATTTATCGCAGTTGAGTTTAGACAACATGGTTCAACAATAATCCATGCTCAATCTATTTGCTTGCTAGTTGCAAAGTCACATCTGACCATCCCATCCCATTGCGACCCCATGGATAACACTCCTCCAGGCCTTCCTGTCCTCCACCATCCCCCGGAGTCCACCTAAGCTCACACCGACTGTTTCAGTGACTCCATCTAGCCACCTCATCCTCTACCGTCCCCTTCTTTTTTGCCATCAATGGTTCCCAGAATTAGGGTCTTCTCCAGTGAGTCCTTCCTTCTCATTAGGTGGCCAGAGTATTTGAGTTTCATCTTCAGTATCTGGCCTTCTAAAGAGCAGTCAGGGTGGATCTCCTCTAAGACTGACTGGTTTGTTCTCCTTGCAGTCCAGGGGACTTGCAGGAGTCTCCTCCAGCACCACAATTCAAAGCCCTCAATTTTTCGGCCCCAACCCTTGAATGTGCACTATATTCCAGAGGGTTAATTCTGCCAACCGAAGCATCCCTTAGTGGAGTCCCACTCAGACTGCTCCCAATCACAGAGTGGGCTGGGAAAGCAGTCCTTGCTGAATTTCCCCACCAGTTCTCCAACCCTCCCGAGCATACTTTCCGAAGGAAGGGAAGAACTGCTAACCCACCCCCTTAGCCAAGGGTTAAATCAACATCTGCTGAGTGAAAATGCCCTCCATTCTGGGAAAGGCTTTTGCCACAGCAGATAGCCGATCTGTGAATATGAAGTAGTACCTCTTTCTGGCTGCATCTCATGTCTTGCTTTTGACTTCCGTAAAAAAAGCTGGAGTGTTTCGTAGCCTGTTTGCTTGCAGTTATTCACTTAAAGTGCTATGTAATCAACATTTTGATTATTAATCAACATGGGAAATGTAGCCTGTTCATGTGAGATGTGGGTATAGAAAGAAAAGGAGTGTGATGTGCCTTGGAAACAGAATTCAATTAATGATCTGCAGGCCCGGCCATAGAAAACTGGAGACAAACTTCCTCTTAGCTCAGCTTTTGCTCTGGGTGTCACCGTAATGATTTATATACGTTTCCAGGTAGTATAATTCAGGAATACAAGTAATTTAAATATCTGCTAGTAATATCTTAGATCACAGATTCAGTGGAGATGGTAAAATGGCCTCATGAAGAGGCGCCAGTTCTTTAAGAGGGTTTATGTGGGTCATTATGAGGGTCTATGTGAAGAGCTATTAAAGGTGTGTGAGGTTCTCAGCAACTTTTAAAGTCCTTCTTTCTAATATCATATATTATACTGGAATGCAGGGATGGTTCAAGAAAAGTTTTAGGAGAACTTGTTGTTTTTATTGTCAGATAAAAATTATTGCTTCTGTATTATCACAAATAACAATGCATTCTTAATACATCATCATCATCATTCATAATAAATGTATGTGTTCTCTTTTGGCCCAAATAGGGCCCCCAGTGTTAACTATAAAAGTATTATATTGAAGGTCGCTGAAGCAAAAGAAGACATCTTTTGGCATGCATATGCAGCAACAAGGGCCATCCAGTAGCTTTTACCAATGGCCAGCATGTTGAACCAGCGAACAGCAAACACACAGGAGTCCCGAGGAGTCATCACAGGTGCTGCAAAGCATGGAAGATCCACCCACAACACTAAAATAGGCTCCCCAGCACTGGCTCATGAGGCATTTCACTAGTAGCCAGACACTACTCAGTGATACACAAAGCTAGGGCAACCTGACATACACACCAGAGCGGGCTTCCCCAGTATAGTACCCTCCAGAAGGTCTGGACTTGAACTCTCATAAGCCCCAGGGAGCAGGGCTAATGGTCAGGAATTCTAGAAACATCTGGAGGGCACCAGGCTGGGGAAGGTGTGGGAAGCTGTTACTTCAGCCTCAGACAGGCATACAGCTGCTAGTGGTATCCAGCGTGGATTCTAACATCAGCAGCCCTTGGTGGATGCTGCTAGTGATGCAACATCTACCTCCACTGGCATGTTGCATTTTTTTTCAGTAAGGGTATAGGGTCTTCCGCTCTTTCTTGACTACAGCTTCATGGTGGTTGACTTTAGACCTCTACTGATAGTTGCCTAAATGAGTACACACTCTAATTACCAGGAGGTATGAGTGCAATTCTCAGCCTGCTTCTCTGGAACATAACCTGCAAATGTTTTGGTTTATAACTTTTGTACTCCCTGAGAAGTGGGATTATATGGGAGATTTAGTACAAACAATTTACGTTGCCTTATACAGACACACCTCATTCAGCTTAGTTCAGATACTTCTTTGTGAATATGGGGTTAGTTCTCAATTGGTTGGATAACCACAATGGTGAACTTCTCAGTAAGAAGGTGTCAGGGCTTGTTTGCCTGCCTAAAAGTAAGTAAAATGACCTGGAAGCCCAGTTTTATATAATCCCAGCTGTGGATGAGTGTGTCATGGGTTAAGCAATGTTAAGGAAAACACACTCTGAACATATTCGAGATTATTTTATTCTTGCTTTATTTTTCCAATTAAATGCTCTGGCATCATTCTTTTGCAGCTCCATAAAGTCTGAAGGGAAGGGGGAAAAACATAAAGATTTCCCCACACACATTTTTAAAGCCTCACATATTTTTATCATAATCCCATGAAACTTGAGGTTACCGTGCAACTGTTTATTTTATACATGCGTGCATATCTGGAGGTATCTTGAGACAAACAGTTTGCTACAATATTGACTAAAGCAGTAGATGGATGTAACACTACGCATATCTCTCAGCAAAGTCCTTTGCAGTACGCCCAAACAATAGGTGAGCCTCGGATTGCAGTCTTAACCACTCACTTGAAATTACTCCCTTAGACTTCTTAATTCCAACAGGATGCCCTTCCAAGTCAATGGGCTTAAATTTGGGTACGCAAGTCAAGGATGCTTAAGAATGCATGCACACACATACACACAAAGTCTTGCAACTACTGGCAAGCCCCAGTTTTAAAACTTTATTTCATTTATATTATGCTTATGCACACTTTACCTTTTAAAATTATAACACTGTTGTAATGCTTGAGTATTTTTAATGTTTGTGTGTGAGAGAGCTGTTCGTCTTGTTCCCCACCCAGCCTGATGACTCTGTAGCAAATGAGGTGGTATATAATTGTTAATAATAAAGAGATAACTATATGATGGTTTAAGCAGCAGGCGGGGTGAGTCACCCGTGCCATCTTTCCCATTTCTGGTGTGCAATCTAAGCAGAACAAACAGATAACAGCGATGAGGAATGAATCCATCTACTGCCATCAGGCATTCATTCTAGGGTTACAAGTGTGCTGTTTTTAATTAGCAACTCGTGGGTGCAGCATCTTGGAAATGCTCCTGCAACTGGAAAGCCAAGTAAACATTTGCTGTGTGGGGATGGATGGAGAGTAAATGAGGCCCCACAAGCCAAACTAAAGGCTAATCGAGCGACTAGGCAGCACATTTGCCCTAAGAGGCCAGAACGAGTGTGCACCTTGAACCTGCCACTGCAATGCATTCTGCTTATTTGGCAGCGACATGCAACGTCAGGGAGCCGGGGATGAACTGCGGCTTGTGTTCCGAAGTTAATTAAAAGAGTAATCTAAACGAGGCAAGTGCCAGATGAAATGCCAGCCATATACAAAGGAATCCTTATCCACTGATACTACAGGAGGGAGGGAGAAGGCGAGAGAGAGCGCTTGACACGTTAAACTAATTACAAAACAAGGTACTTCACAAGCTCTGGTCCTCAAAGCATTTGCCCAATAGACAAGCATCACCTGTTTCAAGGGAGATGCCACAAAGAACTGCAGTCACAAGCAGGTGCCAAATCACTGAGATGGGGATCAGCTCAGAGAGGCTCCAGTCAAGTCTCAGCCCACAGACCTGCACACAGTTGCTTCCAGATCCTATCATCCTGGACATCCTATCATCATCGTCTCTATAGCTGTCTGTCTGTCTGTCTGTCTCTCAAAAGAAAGAAAGAAAGAAAGAAAGAAAGAAAGAAAGAAAGAAAGAAAGAGCTGTTAACATACATACTGCTTTACACAGTGGTCCCTGCTCCCGTCTACACTTTAGAAGAAGGAAGGAGACAGACATAGGGATAATGGGGGACAGATGATGTGTGCAGATGAAATTACACGTGCTAATGCTGAGATTGGGTTTACATGGAGTGAGGACTGATGGTTTAAGCCAATTGCTTCACAGAAAAGGTAAAAGAAAAGGAAGTTGCCTTCTGCTGTTGAGCCAGAAGACTGAGATTGCATCTCCAGGATTTCAGACAGGGGAATTTCCCAGCTCTTCCTGGAGATGCAGGGGAACCAAACCTGGAACACTGCCACTGAGCCATGGCTCCTCCTGTGAGTTTTGAGGTAGGGCATAAAGAAAAAGTATCGGGGGAAGCACATAGAGCTCCCACATGGGAAAAAGCTCCTCCTTCCCTTCAGCGGAAGAGATGGCTCCACATGGACCCAAAAATGCATTCATAACACAGGTACAATAAAGTGAATGAGGAAGCCACCACATGCACTGAAGCTCTGTTTGTCTAGGTTCCCTTCCCTGAAGACACTTCACAATAAGTAAGCAAATATATTGACTCACACAGCTGAAGTTTACAGGTTGGAGCCAGATTTAAAACACTTTGAGCAGGCCCATCGAAATCTAGGTAACTAGCAACTAGCATAGATCCCTTTTATTTCAATTAGTCCATTAAAGTATGACTAATCTAAAATAACATGAAGGCTACTCAGACAATAACACAGAGATAAATACAAAGAACTATGTCTGTGGTAGAGAAGCCAGGACAGAATTCCACAGTCAGTGAGTGCATCTAGGGCAGGAATCTAGGACAGAAATCCAGCAAGGGCCCACTAATCAGGATGAGCAGGACTTGAAGCACAGCGAGACTCACACCCTACCATCTCCAGAGGAAGCAAGCATTATGCCCAGTAAGTCCAGATTCTCAAGTTACCTGACTGCATCACAGTCCACAATGGCGTTAGACATGTTGTGGTTATGGAGTTCTCACATTCTCATGACAAGCTGGCATCGTGAATATTACCTGGGGTCAGCAGCAATTGGGGTTAAAACAGCCCCAACCCCTGACACGCATTGTGGGAGGTCTTGCAAAAGGCACTGAAAGTCACCGTGGCTCTTAGGGCGCGGGGCTATCCACGCTCTCACGGAAAGATGCGTATCAAATGCGTGTATTTCGAGGAAGCACGCCGATTTCCTTCATCCTCCGGAAGTAGCTCTCCCTTTACCATTAGTGGATTTAGTAGCTAGTTGGGAGCATGTTACGGTAAGTATGCAAAGAAAGAAAAAGACTCACCACCTCCCCCTCTAAGCTTACGAGCACTGAAAAGAGCATCACGGTGACAAGCACAATGGCCAATCCCGAAGAGCAAGCACGGGAGCTGCCTGGAAACCATGCGCCGGGAGCACTCCCTGGTGGGACAGTGGGGAGGGCTGGGAGCGGGGCTCCTCTCGCCAGCAGCGACGCCTCGTCCTCGGCCACGCTGCCGCCTCGGGGGCCTCCGGGCGCACGCGGCTTCGCGGGGCTCGCCGCGGCCGCTGCTGCAGGAGGCGCTCAGACGGCGGGCGTGAGGAATCCCACCCTTGCGGCGGTGATTGACACCCCGGAGGACGGCTCGTGCTCGCCGAGCGCGGAGCCGGCCAGCCAATGAGCGCGGCCAAGGGCGGGCTCTGGCGGCAGGAGCGGCTGCTACTTTTATTTGACTCGCCGGCGCTGCCAAGGCAGCCCAGAGCGGAGCGGGACCGTCCAGAGGAGAGGCGCACGCGAGACGCGGGCGCGCCTGCCAGCCGGAGCCGGGATCGCCAGCGCTTGCACGGCGGGGCCGGAGGAGGAGGACCGGGCTCGACTCCTCTTCTCCAGCGGCCGCTGGCAGCCCCCATGGCGACAAGAGGGCTTTAAAGGAGTCAGGGGGCTTTGTCAGGATCTGGGCGACTCCGGGTACGCACAAGGCAGCGGGGCAGCCGTGCTGGTTCCTTCGTTCTCTTCCCCCGCGCCGCCCCGTCCCGTCGTGGCCAGTTGTCGGTTTGCCGGGAAGGTCACAGGCGGGGCAGGGGTCGCTTTGCGGCGACCGGGAACCGCTTGGGGTCAGGAGCGAAGGCAAGGGCGACAAGCCGCCGGCGATCCTCTGCCTCGCCGGCGCAGAGAGTGCTGGAAGCGAAGGAGTGGAGCCTTGGGAGCCCCTCAGCTCTCCTCCGGCAGTGGCTTTTCCTACTGGAGAGGAAAAAGCAGGGAGCGACCGCGGGAGACAAAAGGGAGCGAAACTCCCCGATGCTCCTCTCTCTCCGTGCCCGGGCTCCTCTTTCGGGGAAGGCAGCGCCTTGCTTTTGATGCCCTAAGCCGTGTCCCCGGCGCTGCGCTGCCCTCCTCCGCTGAGCCCCGTGGGGTCTCCGGGAAAGCCCCAGCCGGCTCGGTACCTGGAAGCGGTGTGCCGGCCAGCCGGCGGCCCAGCTGCTGCAACATCTGGCTCCCGGGGATCGGCCCTCGCCAGTTCCCAAAGACCCGCGGCGGCCGGGTGGGCGGATGGGCGTGTTGGGGAAGAGAAATCCGGATCGGCCAGCTACAGTTTTATCTTCCTTGGGAAGATGAGGCGTGGAGAATTCGTCCCACCTGGTCCCTCTAGGCGTGCGTCTGGTTTTGTTTTGTTTTGTTTTGAGAGATCGGTGCGTTGTTATAATCCTCCGCCCCCGGATTTTCCTTCCCACTATTCTGCCACTCTGCTTTTTCTGTGTCTCTCAGATCCGGCGATTCCTTCTCTCGCCTCGCCCTGTCATTGATGGGAAATCAACTGGATCGCATCACCCACCTGAATTACAGTGAGCTGCCTACCGGGGACCCCTCGGGCATCGAGAAGGACGAGCTGCGCGTCGGGGTGGCTTACTTCTTTTCGGATGAGGAGGAGGATCTGGACGAGCGAGGGCAGTCGGACAAGTACAGCGTGAAGGGCTCCAGCAGCCCTGCCCCAGAGACACCCACCCACCACCACCACCACCACCACCACACGCCTCAGCTAGTGCTGAGCGAGACCCAGTTCTCTGCCTTCCGGGGGCAAGAATGCATCTTCTCCAAGGTGAGCGGAGACCCGCAGGCTGGGGATCTGAGCGTCTACCCGGTGTCGGCTCTGCCTGCCCTGTGCAAGCCAGGCGACCTGCTGGAGCTGCTCTACCTGGGGCCCTCCGACCACCCGCCACCACCCCCGCACTGGGCCGTCTATGTGGGCAGCGGGCAGATCATCCACTTGCACCAGGGCCAGATTCGCCAGGACTGCTTGTACGAGGCGGCCGCGGGCAACGTGGGCCGGGTGGTGAGTAGCTGGTACCGATACCGCCCCCTGGTGGCAGAGCTGGTGGTGCAGAACGCCTGCGGCCACCTGGGCTTAAAGAGCCACGAGATCTGCTGGACGAACTCGGAGAGCTTCGCTGCCTGGTGCCGCTTCGGCAAACGGGAGTTCAAAGCGGGCGGCGAGCTCCCGCCGGCCTCAGGCTCCCAGCCACCTCAGCAGCAATACTATCTCAAGATCCACCTGGCGGACAACCAGGTTCACACAGTGCGCTTCCAAAGCCTGGAGGACCTAATCAGGGAGAAGCGCCGGATCGACGCCAGCGGCAAACTGAGGGTGATCAAAGAGCTGGCGCTCGTGGATGGCAAAGAATGAAAAGGGAGCCGGTGGGAAACGCAGGCCGGCGGGGCGGGGCGGGGCGGGGGGCTGCTGTGGCCCGGCCCGGCCCGCCGCCCGGCGCGCTCCTCCCGCCACGTGGCTGGCTGCCCCCTGCCTTCCCCTGGCCGCCTTTCCCGCCGCCCGCTTTCCCATCGAAGGGAAAACCATGGCAACATTCCAGGCGCGTCCAGCGCCGTCCCTGCCCGTGCCACTGGGCAGCGCTTGGCTCGCCGCCTGGGACCGACTGCGCGAGGAATGGCGAGGATGACCCTGACGACGGGGCGGGAGGGCTGAGGGTGGAACGAAAGAGCGAGGGGGGCAGTTAGCGAAGTCTGTGGACACAGTCACTCCTGGCTATCCATGTTGATCATGCTTCCCAGCCTGCTTAATAAAATTTGAAATGGAGATCTATAGATAGAGAGAGGTATTTCCCTCCACCCCCCCCATTTTTTTAAAACTGTTTATGGCTTTAATTCGTGAAGCGGGTGGGGGAGACTTTTTGGATCCTTTATTCGTTTGGGTGATGGTCATTCGGGCTCAGCTCTTCCGCCTGATTTCCTCTTCTGCCACTCAGTGGGTCTTACTCTTGAGTAGACATGTCACATCTACCTGTCCCCTCAGCTGCAAGCCCCAGCTGAATTCAGTGAGGCTTCCTGCCAGGTAAGTGGGCATTGCAGTGCAGCCTCGTAAGGCTTGATGTCAATCAAGCCAAGCCATGTAGAAGTCAAGGTGACTCCAGAGGCCAACCTCTCTGGGTTCGCTGAAGTAGGCATGCAGGGCTGCGAGGTCAGGTGGGCATCTCTGCACACCTACCTGAGAGTAGGCCTGATTGGACTAGGGACTTACCTGCGTTCTTGGCACTTACTTCTGCGTAAACAGGCATCAGATTATTCAGCATGACGGGATGAAGTGGGACTTATGACTAAACATGCATTGGATTGGGTGGCAGGATCCCCTTTAACACCTTCAGCCAAGCTGAATAGTGGTTTGTTTGTTTCCTGCAAGCGTCTTCAATGGAATTACACCCTCCCTGCAATTAATGCATGTTCCTGGCTGAGGAAGAGCTTCTGTGTTTATGACTGTGATTGCACAGAGCCAAGCCGCAGTATTGATCCCTGTTTAATGTGATCCGAGGGGTGTAATTTTGTGCCAGATTATTGGACAAGCAAAGGGATGGGCTTCATGCTCCACATTAAAGTTTTCCCTTGGAATCCAGCTGAAATTAGAAGCCGTGCTGGACTTATTGGAGCACAAAGGATTGGGTCCTCTTAGCTGTTGTGACTGGTCCTTCCCTTTTTTCCGATTTGGAAATGTCTCCAGGGATATAGTTTGCCTAAATGGGATAGGAGTTTGGGGCCTGCCAATGGCATTGAGGCCTTTTTCCTCTTTCTGCTGCCCCACCATTTAAGAACAGTTTACATCCATGACCATGTATGTTGGAAAGAGTCTCCCAGGGCTATCCTGTGCATGTGGACTTGGAAGTGGTTCCGCTCAGGTCAGTGGGATTACTGCTAGGTTAGCGTGTCTAGGATTGTGACCCAAATATAATCCATGGCTAATTCTAGCACCATACGCCTCTGATCTGAAGCAGAGCACTCCATACCTGACTGCAATTGCTATGGCTGGGAGTTTTAGGACATTTTTCTCCCTGTCTAAACATGCATTGGATTGTGCCCAAATATTCAGAAATAACAAAGACAGTGTTACCAAGGACAAAGCCCATTGTCACATAGGATACACTTGGGAGAGTTGGAGAAAACAGAGCAGACTTGACTTGAAAGGGGAGTCGGGGGAAGGCTACCCAGATACTTAGTGCTTGGGATGAGTTTTTCTTGAAAAATGATGTCCTGGGATCCTTAGCATTGCAATTAATTTTATAGGGAAAGGGTTTTTCTAAAATGCACTGGTAGTGGGGTGTTTTGATGCCACATTTCCTCATGGAAAGGGATCATATTTCAGTATTTGCTGCAGTCCCATTTACTTCTGAGTAAACAGGCATGGGATTGTGCTGCACTTTCATTTCGGCAGTACTCTCAGTGCACCCTGGCAGAAATCTTCTACTGGTAGGTGCAGAGAACTGAGAGATGGCGATTTATCTCCTTTCCAGAGACCAAAGCCATTCCTTGAAATAGCATGTCACACATTCCTTGGCAAATCTGCAAGACTGCAACCCTACACAAGCTTCCTTGGGAGTAGGTCCCATGAAACTCAATGTCACTTTCTTCTGAAGATCTGCTATAGGATTACCTGGCCATCAAGAATTGTGTCCCGTTGCATTCAGGGGCTATGTGGCTATGACTGGGCTACATGAGATGGGGGGCTGAAATCTTGTGCTGACATTTATGGGATTTACCCAGAATAAGCCCCACTGCATCCCGCAGAGCTCACTTCCAGGGATGTGGACAGCTGTCCATGTCAACAGCTGTGCATGTCAAACTCAGAAGCGGTTCCCATTGAGTTCGATGGGGCTTACTCTCAGGTAAAGGAGAATTAGCCTTAGTTAGAAATGAATCCCACTGCATACACTTAGACTCATGTCTAAGTAAAATGCATACAGGATTGGGTGAGCTGCGAGTATAATTTTCACATGTGCTCTGGAGATCATGCTTTAAATCCTCTGTGCTATTCCTCCAGCATAATCCTCTGCCTTCAGTGGGTCTCCTCTGCTTCAGTGATTTGTGGATCATTGCAGCTGTGGACTACTGCATATCACACAGCCATTGTACAGTTGACAATGTGTATTGCTTTATTCTTCTCTGCCTGCACAAGAAAAGCAGGAAAGGAGAGGGAGCTGAGGATATTCCTGACAATAACTGTTCATTATTTATAGTTCCACTTTGACAAAGCAGCAAATAGATTGGGGCTGAGTTTGCCTGAAAAATCAGAATGATTATAAACCTGAATCAGCTGAGTTCAGAAGAGTAGACAGTATATCCCCTCAAAGAGGAAAACTGCTTATGTTTCTGCTTCAAATCCTCATTCCATTTTGTTCAGCATTAACCTGGTGTGGGTAAGAACCAGGAGCATCAGAGGTAATAAAATATTCTACACTATATAGTAACAGGCGTTCCATTTGCATTCATACCATTAATAGTGATAAACAGTCTCTTGCATTAGCCAATACTTAAACAAAAAATGCCAAAGATGTTAGTTACAGAGGAACAAAAAACCCCATATATATTAACGAAAAACCCTTACCAAGCAATAGAAAACAAAATGCAGAGATATGCATTCGTACACTCTCCTATGTTCCTTGGTCTTGTCTGTTCCTTAGTCTTTTTGATATTACAAGGATCATAAGAAGTTCTGTTGCACTGTTATATCTTTGAGTATAATATGGCTGGTTTCCTTGGGCATTGTTATAAAGGCAAACAGTAGATCTGCTAAGAAGTTGCCAACATCAAGGGTCTGCTGGGAAGAGGAAAAAATGACCTATAATGCTGGGTTTTCATATTTTTTGATATATGAGGAAGGGGGGTTTTTTTCTTTAAAAATAACTAAGTGTGGGTTTTCTTTTTTAAAAAAGTTATCAACCAATGCACAGTTATTTGGAAATGTATCTCTGACTTGGATCAAGTTAACCACTGCTTAAAACCACAGTGTATGCCAGGTGACATTTCCCTAATTCCCACCCACACATGCCTTGGGCCATCTTATTTGAAGGGAAAACAACCCTGAGATAACCCAAGGCCTGTTGTTGGGTTCTTTGAGGGTTATCTCCCCCTTGAACAAGCCATGCTGTCTGGGTTTGGATGACACAAAAAGTAATGCATAAGTGGGTAATTAGGCACATCGCCCCTTGCTTAAGCCAAGGAGGTTGTGTGATCTACAGTAGGCTAATTCTTTAACTTCAGCAGGGCTGATCATACTTGCAAGTTGCTCATTGTATGGTTTGATAACTGCACCATTAATTGGCTTGCATGGGTTTATCTGTAATATTTTATTACTTCTAACACTGTGGGAAGAGCTGAGCACTGTCTGTGCAGAGAACACTGTGAGTGGACACTGCAGGACCCTTCCCAGCGCTTTTCAGTTATGTGTGAACAGACATGCAGTGGTTAGTTTTGGCCCTGTTCACACATGCATACATCACTAGATGCCAGAACCTTTAACACGTGTGTGTAAACTAGGCCTTGTTTCCTAGTGAGTATACATAATACACACACACACATCTTTAAATGGGAAAATGCTTCTTTAACATGTAAATCAGCTTCCAGGGATACCCATGATGTGCTTCAGTAACATCTAGAACTACATCTCTATCAAATATTTCCACGCACAATTTAAATACAGTCAGTGGTGACTTGCAGTGATCCTCTTATCATAAAGATGAGCAGAAACCATTCCATATCATCATAGTTGGTCTTGAGAAAGAGAGCATATGTGTTGTGAGAAGTTGAGGTGTTGTCACTTGGTAGCGGTTGTGTACTTCCTGCTGTACCCCAGCAGTGATAAATACCTGTATGGTTGTGTGAGTTCTCTGCAGCAGCACAACACTTTCTTGACATGCTTTGGAAATGGTTGGAAATGGTTTGGAAATGGTTTGGAAACAATAGGAAGTGGTGAATGGAATCCCTGTTGAGAGATTTCATAGCCAGGCTGACTTTGAAGGATTTCAGCTTTTATCCCTTATAATCTTTTTTCAGTGGAACTTATTTCCATGCAATCACTTGGAAGAACTTACGTGTAAATGTGCTGAGGATTAGAGCAGTGAATTATCTTGCATTTTAAGCATGCTGTCTCGAGAGGTATTGTAAATTGTTGGCCGCAATCATTTTAGGTTCATGTTGGAGACCCATTAGAAATGTCATTATCGAGATACAGAAAAAGGAAAGCCATTTTGTAAAACCGCACACTTAAATGTTTTGTTGTTGTTTTCGTTGGCCTATGTAGAGATGATAATTCTTGGGAGTTATCTTGAAACCCAGTGAAAATTACAATGTGCAAACCAGTCACTGAGACAGCCGTGGCTCTGCCAAATGCCTCTTGGATTTCTGGTGGATGCCGGTATTTGTCACAGGACTGGCTTGTAAGAACATGCTCATCACTGACAGTTGGTAGCATGCATTCTTGCACGTGTTTTGGTCCTGTTAAAAATGTGGAGCCCAGCTGACTTGGAGAAAACCTGTTTTTGCCATATGAGTAGCAACCAAGTTTCTTGAAGCTGTTCTGACATTTGATTCGGAACATATCTGTCATTAAGTTCTTTTGATGGCAGAAGATGTACAAATCTATATGTGCAAGTTTGTACATTAAGGTACAAATCTACAGTATATGTGTCTGCTTGGGTGTAAGTTCAGTGGTGCCTACCCCACGGTAAGTGGATGTGTAGGATTGCAGCTTAAATCAGTTTAAATCTAGGTATTTGGGTTTAAGTAGGCTTTGGAGTGGACTTACAGATGCTTAAGAGTTAAGCATATGTTTGAACTTGCTAAGTCCTTCTGATCGCATCTCTGTACTTGAACTAATAAAGCAACTGAAAGATGATTAACTCTTAATGTATCTGCATTCAGCCCAAGTTGGCATATTTGATGACTCGAGCAGAGCAGTTTAGCTCTAGATGGTAACAAGGCAACCCATCTTAGACTTCAGACAAGTCTGGGAAGCCAAGATGTGTTCATTCAGCTTGGTGGATCAGAAGTTGCAGAAGCTTTAACCCCTTTAAAATTATATATTCATATTTTTTCTCTTTCTCCATCTCAGCATTTTGTCACAGTTCGGTGTGACAGAGAAATAGCAACCAGACTTGGGAACAGACTTGATTCTGGCGGAATTAGCAAAGGCTTTTGCCTCTACCCTCAAGATGTCTCTAGCTCTGCAGTCATTTATTTCCTCCTATCTCAGGGAGAAAAATAAATGTGGTCCTCCGGACATTTCAGCATGGAACTCCCATCCTCCTGCAACATTGATTGTGCAGGCTAGAGTCAGGGGGCATTCTATGCCAAAATACCTGGAGCACCACAAGTTATCTGCTCCTGTTTTCATGTGTTGCTGCCACTTATTCCTATGCAAGGGGAAGATAAGTGGGCTCAGAGCTTCCACATCAACCCCAGGACTGTGTGCCTGAGCCATCACCCACAGGAACATGTATAAGGAACAGGCGCTGCATTTCTTTCAAGAGCCTTGGCCCATTAAATAGTGAGGTTCTTCAGTGAACAGACTAACCACGGTTTAGTTGGTTGGTTGTTTTTCCAAACTGATTATTATTCAGACCCTCTGTGGCCCCGACTACTTGCACAACTGAGAACTGGATTGTTTAGAATGGAAACAAGTTAATGCGAATTTTAATCTAACCAGGGAAAGTTAATATTTAAATTAAATTGGTTTCAACAGGAAAATTCACCATTTGCCTAAGTCTTTCACATTAAAAGCAACAATGCCTACAGTTTGGTGCCCAGTTACTTGAGGGTATATTTTTTTAGTATACATGCATAGAATTGAAGAAGAGAAATGTTTGGTTTGGTTGGATCATGCCTTAGGATGGTTAGTTAATTGAATTATATTTTTGATTTTTTTCTTAAAGGAAACAACACAAAAAGAGAATGATCGTGCCCTAGGTTTGTAATTTCTCCATATTATAAAATGTTAACTTATAGATAAAACAGTTCCCTTGACTTTAGTTTCCCTGGTGCTAAGTAAATCTACAGGACCTCTGGGCTTCCTTATAAGACTTTTTCAGTAATGGGATTTCTTTTTTTAAGTCACTTTGGTAAAATATTAAGGCTGTGCTGACCTTAAAGCATTGTGATTCCTTACCATTTCTAGAAAATGTTGCTAAACGTAGCTATCCAGTGTGGCGGATTTCCTGAGCCCATTCCCCCTCCCCTACATATTGTCTGCTGAGCCCTGTCAGTGAACGTACATCTAGAGTGATGCGGAGAGAACCCTCTAACTTCATAGCAATCAATAAGGTTATGGCAGACCTATAAAGCAGTAACTGATGGAAGCTTCTTTCTTTCCTGCTACAAATACTTTTTTTTCTTTTAGCTGATGTGGCTGAAGCCGAGACATGCTGCCTCTGGAATGATCAGCTGTTGTCCAGGTTGTGAATCCCTTCAACAGATCCTTCATAATGTTTGCTGTCTGTTTCCTTCTGAGTGGCTGAACATTACGTGTTCTGCAAAATCCCTGCTGTTAACAGCCTTTGTGGATTCCACTGCAGGCTGGATTGCAGGATTGTTAGAGCTGAAGCTCTTTCACACATCACAAAATCAACTCAAGGATATTACTTCCTTGCCAGTCAAGGCACTATATCTGAGCAGATGCTGTGGTGATCCAGTATTATAAGAAGGTACAGTGGTTTAGCGAATGCTGGACTTTGGGGTTCAGGGCCCCACAGAGCAGAGAACTGGCAAAAGGATCACCTAAAGAGCAGCAAATGACGAGGCCTTCAGCGCTGCAGAAGCCACCTCCAATTTATTCCTTTAGTCCTGATGTTGCTGTTAGTTAAGTGAGCTTAAAGTGCAGATGGCCTCATGCTCAAATGTATTTTTATTATTATCACAGTCAATATATTCTAATTTAGAAGCAGTGGCAAATCACAGCAGAATGGTGGTCAGTGTGGAGAGCCGAGCAACTGAAGCAGGGGAGGCTGTAACCGCTGGAGCTGACCATGGTGCTGAATTCCAGCCGCTAACTAAGCTCACTGTCAGGAAGCACCACGGAGAGCTCCCAGAAAGTTTGGAAAGATACGATGAATCAGGCACCCCGGTGACACGAGTCATCAGACGCAGTCGTACTCAAAATCATCTAGTGTGCACTTCCCGTAAGATCAGGGCCTAAAGTCACTAAGCTGAACCACTGAAACAACCAAGCAAAGTTAGGCTTAAGTATAGATGGCCTCCCAAGGTTTCCATCCAATCTGGGGGCAAATTTCTCCAATAGTTTCTTGGGGTATGTGGGTCATTATTAGCAGCCACACAATTCCCCAGGTTTATCTTTTGTGCATTTGCAAGCGGCAGCAGCAACTACTGTGAGTAGCCTGGCCGCCATTTTGCATTGTCTGCAACACTCCTGCCCTAGCCTTGTTCCAAGGCATTGAAGGGGAAGGATGGTAGCCACCCCCACCCCCCACCCCTGCAATCTCAATCTATCTTTCCTGCTCTGGGAGAATATTTGGAGAAAATTCTGCAATCCAATGTCTTGGATGTCTTCTGAGACATTTTCTGGCTCATCCACACCAATATTAATGTGGGATAGTGGCTAAGGGGTTGGACCAGGGATAGCCCCAGGATGAAAGTCATCTACAGTATGAAAAGTGGGATACAGAATTATATCCAGTCATCTTTAGGGATCTGAAAGTAAAATAAATTTCAGCACCCTCTTTTTCTTTCCCACCTCCCCATGACTGAAAAGACATTTTGGGAGGAAAGGGGAACTTTCAATTCATACTTCATTTCACAAGGAAGATCGGTATAGAAAGTTTCCTTTGTTCTTCTAACTCACCCTTCTGGTAAAATGTAAAATGGAAGCAAATGTAGATTTAAAACAGAAAATACAACATGGATTTTCATAAAGTAACCTTTTTAATCAAAATTTTGAGTAAGAAAGCGAGAACTGAATTAGTTGCAGGGCTGGGTAAGTCCAAAATCATATTATGCTCTCTAAAAGGAAAAAGATAAGACTGTGTAAAAGAAACTGGCCTTGGTGCTTTCAGGCAGGTAACAGTAGCACTTCTCATTTACACCTGTGTTTCTAGCTCACTGGCTGCAACACATGTGAAGCAGCTTTTGCAGGTCAACTCCAGAACCAACTCTGAAATGCAGCCCCTTTCAGCGGCGGTCACGCAGGTGCATTCACCTACAAGAGCGAAGTCATCAATGATGTGTAGGCATGTTTTTCTTGAATCCGCCCTAACTCTGCCTCTCTCACTTGGGAAGGCTTAGTGGAGAATCCTTGGATTTCAAGCCCTGCATTGAGTGATGGGCTTGCTGCCTGGATTCTGATGTGCACAGAGAGATGACTTACCTGTGAGGGTCACCCCACTGGCTCAGCTGGGGCTTTACACTCACGGATGTGCTGATCCCTTAAAGTGGACAGGGAATGTTTTCATGTAGGAGAGCTCTTAGGAACATGCATGCTCCTAAGGACTTCTCAGTGTGATGCATTTAACCCTCTACTTTACTGAGATGTCTTCCATTTTCTGCATGGGCAGGAGACTTCACCCTTTATCCGCCCCCTCTGCTCTGTCTCTGCCTTTCTATATATTTCATTATCCAATCACAGCGGTATACCTGAAGTACAGCAAATTGCAAGAATACAGGGGACTTTCATTCTGGTTGGTTTTGCACTTGAAATAATCACTGACATTCCTTGCTCTTAAAAAAAAGGTGCATAAATGGCTGGAAAAGACAGGAAAGGCCCTGCAGGAAGATGACATTGCAAAAAGAAAAGGAAAAAAATGCACGAACATCTGTGAGTGAGGGATCATGAGCATACAAAAAGGGTCTCACGCAGAGATGCCCTTGGAGTTCACATTTAATCCAGGTCAGGATGTTCTTTTGCAACAACCACTATGCACAGCGTCTAGCAGTACTGGTAGGTGTACCAGGGACTACTTGGTTTAGTAAGCTACCCCTTGCATAGCAGGAGCATGCCTCATTTTGTGCTGGAGGCGGTTCATATGGGTACACAGGGAGTTTCTGGGGGCTGCGTATACATGCTGCAAATGGGATTTGGTGCTCGGGAAGCCCAGTCCTTGCCTCTGTCTGCAAGTGATTCTGTACATTTAAGAGATGCTCAGCGAGTCGAAGTTCAACAGCTGAAGCTTTTCCTAGCCCTGTATCTTCATGCCTGCAAAAGCATGTTGATTTCTGCCTGTCTCTTCTCCTCCTCCTCCTCCTCCAAGATGTGAAGAAGTTAAGATGCCATGAGTCTTACATATTCTTTTGTTCCAGACCCCTTCAATTAATCATAGGCAATTATATGAACAAGGTACTTTGGGAGAGACTATTCAAAGCGAAATCATCCCTTGTGCTGAATTTTCAGAACGCCATGGATTTATAATGAGGCACCATTTACCGATATGCTCACTCAGGCAGAGCATCTCTGGGCTGGGCCAAGCTGAGCTGAATTACTGGCTGGAAAATGGTAGGTGCCGGAGGAGGAGGAGGAAGATTGTAACTGCTTGCACTGCCTTTCTGAGGTGCACACACCAGGGCCGCTGGCTGCAGTCCTGGCCCCATTTCTCTGGACATGAGCCATGCTGAACTCCATGGGGACCACTTCTGAGGAGAAAGGTCTAGGATTGCACCATCAGAGCATTTAACCTGAATCCAGCTACAATTAGTAGTGATGACATCCCATGGAAGTCAGTGGAACAGGTTCACTTAAGCCCTCTTGCCTTCAGTGGGACTGAGGATGCAGTCCCGAGCAGTGGCACTGGGACTCTGCTGTTAGCCACAGCAGAATGTGGCTGTACTGGGGCTGCTGGCTCATTTTCAGCTATTTTATACTCTCCTGCAAACATGTCTGAGAGGCAATTTGTTTTAGACAATATGAGATACAATTTACAAGCAAATACGAATTCTAGGAACTCTGCTCACATGCAGCAGTGCAGTACAATGTATCCACTGCCTAACACTAGCCTTACACCCACCCCGAGTTACCGGAAGCAGGGCTCTGCGCATGGCTTGGAAGCTACATGATCAGAAATAGTGATGGCACTTTTAAGAAGCAGCAAGGTGTGTGTGGTGGGATCAGCTCCAGCCCCTTTTGCTACACATTGGATGAATCCACCTCAGGTTGGATGGGGTTACGTAGAGGTGGGAACCCACGGCAGAGTGCAAGCCTTTTATTTCAGCAGCTGGGCATCATTGCATGCTGTGGACACCTCGTTTGGTTAGCACAGCTCTCTAGCTGAGCCCAGGCAGAGGGGTCCCTTACGATTCATCTTTCCACATACGATGCCGAGCAACAGATGATGCTTAAAACAACAGAGAGGCCGTTTACGATGCATCTTTCTGCAGATGGAAAGCTAATTTGAGTCAATGACTTGCCTGTGGCCAGTTTGGCCTGCACGAACTCTTATCATCACAGTCCTGCTGTGCATAAAACCAGAAGCACATTAGGTTGGAGCGCACTGCTATTCTAAAGCCACGTGGAAGAATGGTGTGATGCAAAATATAAGGAAGCGGGGATCCCCTAAGGGGCAAAGAAATGTGGTGGATGGTGGCTTATCCATCCCCAAGTATATTTTTCCTCTCATGGCTTGGCAGGGGCCAGTGATTGTCCACTTCTGCAACTTACAAGGGCTGAACCAGACCTGAGGCAGGAGAGCCATGATACGGGGTTGGCGACAGGAAACAGCATGGTGGAGAAGTAGAAAAACGTCCGTGTCAACACCTCTGGTGGCCTCTTTCAATTGGTAGATGGGGAGTTGGGTGGGCCCGAAGATCAGGGGGAGTGAAGAATTTGGTTGGGTTCACATTTTTAAGTGAACCAGCCTAATTCACTTTTTCTGGATTGCAGTTATCCTTCGGACTGTATGCGTCTCTGAATTTTGCTACGTGATCCTCAGCTTGAAAACTGTGTCCAAAAATCCATACATCAGGGAAAATTGCATACAAAATATAGATTAGGGGGAATTGTACATAAAAATGCAAATCTCTGTGTGTATTTAAAATCCCAGTCTGTGGCAGATATTGGACATAATGGATTTATGACTGAATATATCGGAAACTGTCATGGAGCAGAAATAGACAGATTTTTCATCCTTACCTAAGAGAAAATAGTAAATTATATGTTTTCTGCAACATGTCAGGCTAAACTATTTGCTATCAGTTGAATCTAGCTTAGCTATGCTTAGAGTAAAGCCACTGACATTAATAAGATTTAATTTAGTCATGACTAATTTGAGTCCTGTTGATTTCAGTGACTCTATTCTAAGCATGACTGAGTCATATTAAAGTTTATCTTTCCCACATGTGTGGTTTGTTGCCTCTTTTCTGCACTTCGTTTATATTACAGGATGAAGACGTAGTGTGTTATGCAGATTTCCTTATAAGTAAGTTAATTAAAACAACCTACAGGAAGGGGTATAATAGTACAGGTAAAATTCCAGGGCTAAGAAAAACCAGACATCACTGCATCAAACCTGAAACCTGTTTTTACTGCCAGGTATTCACCTCCTATAATACCAGATAATAATACAGAACAATCAGGTTGGCCCTTACCATGTGCAGGATACTGTTTCTTCTTCCCTTCCTAATGACAGGCCAGCACTGAATTTAGGATGGGATTTCTCAGCCAGCAGGCAAGACTCGTGGGCTGGAAAGCAACTCAGTGCTTCTCTTTGCAGAGCTTAAATACTGGGTTTCAGCAGCAGTGTTGGACACCTGAAGCAAGTGAGGCAGAAGATTAAAACACAAAGATGATGTCCTATTATCTTCATCCATCAGGAACAGCAGCCTGTGTAATTTAAGGCTTCCCCGTCCTTCAACAAAGTTATTGGCAAATTACTGCTGAGGAAGTTATGTTTATGATCCAGGATTTCTTCTCTGAGATGGTATTTCTTGCAGAGCGCATTCTTGTGTAGCTCGTGCTCATCACAGCAGGACTGCTTTGACTTCACAGATTGCATTCCAGCACCCCACATGGGCATGAGGCTGACGCGGGGAGACCTTGCCACGCTTGACAACAGGAGGGGAAGTCTGCGTTTGCCTGCTCTTGGGATCCAAACTAACCCCTCCAGGGCACTGTATGGGAATGCCTGCATGAGTGAAAGGCCTTCTGTATGCACGCCGCGGCCATCTCATCTTCCACAGTAGTAAATGATAGAATATAAGCCACAGACTTTACAGTTTATAGGGTTTAAAAAAGCAGTAACAAATGCACACCAACAGTGGGAGGGGTGCCATAAGCCACACTCTTTTTCCAAAGCGTGAAGCAGTGTCCTAATGTACATGTACGCTTATATGTGCGCTCACTCTCTCACACACACACTTTCAAAAAGTCCTGCTAGTTGACACTAATGAAGCTGCATATAATTAATACAAAACATGCACCTTATCTCCATTTATGATTTTTCTAACCTTAATTTCTTCATATCTATAAGGGCAATGGATAAATAAAATTGCATGCCCTTAGGTATTAAGAATTCTGATTTTTTCCCCAACTTTTGGAATGCATGAAACTAGGCACATGGGACCTACTTTAAGATTTATGATTGTATTTATTTACTTAGATATATTATTATATTAAGTGGTATATAAATATTATAAGTGGTTTATGCATATATACAAGCACTGTCCAAAATATAATAGAAGCACCATTTAGAAGCACATTTTAAAAGCACTTTTTAGAAGAAAAAAGTCCCAGAATGTCCAGCGTGCTCTGACGTTTTCTCTGTCTAACCTTATATTGAGTTTTCAGTAAAACAATTATAATCACCCTAACAATCAATCAATGCAATACAATGCACACACACACAAAAAATGCAATGTGATTGCACCACAATACAATCAGCCACAAAAACCCCTCAATTTAGGAATACTCATACTCAGCACTTGCATTGCACTTTAATAGCTTGAGAGCATCTCAGATGTGTTCCCTAGCAATCCTCATGACAAACCTGTAAAGCAGCCATAGGGGAACTCTGGCCAAT
The DNA here is from genome assembly GCF_004798865.1 of Varanus komodoensis. NCBI lineage: Eukaryota > Metazoa > Chordata > Lepidosauria > Squamata > Varanidae > Varanus > Varanus komodoensis. Next base: position 29,099,853 of record NW_025335269.1, on the reverse strand, counting down.
CACAGCATGACAGGAAGCAGAGTCAAAGAACTTCTGGAGGGATTTCCCAGGTTCCGCCTGCTGCTGTTGGACTTCTCCCCCATTTTGCAGGGGGATGAGAGCGGTGCTGGGGACTGAAAAGCTTTGGGACAAAAGAAAAATGCACATGTTTGCATATGCTCATTTTAACATGCCCTGAGGTATGTTTAAGGGACCCTGTCTCCTAAGGATACCCCTTTTTGGGAAAAGGGCTTTATAGGCCAGGAAGAGGAGGGCATTTAATTGATAAAGAGGGCCTCCTCTTCCCCAGAGGGCCTCCCGAGGAATCAGAGTGCCACCCCCTGGGAAACCTGAGGCTGAGAGAAAGTGGCTTGCAGACATCCTTATACTCAGAGGCAAACCAAGTTTGTAGTTTGTAGATGAGACAGCCAAAGCAGACCTAATGTGACTCTTCTCCCTCTGTTAGCAATTGAGAGCCTGCTTTTTAAAGCATGCACAACTATTAGGAGGCGTATAATCTTCCCAGTGTGCTCCTGTATGCCTCTCCTGATGCCTACCCTTTCCGATTTTCATTAACTTTTTTTGTTACCAGCCACTGAAATGGCAGTTGAAGGGATTCCTGCTGCTGCTAAGGAGTCGTAGTTCCAAGATTCTGCTTAGTCTGCCAGTGCTTAGTCCCACCCCTGCCTGGTACAGGCAGACCTTTGGGCAGGGTACTTGCCCTTTGCCCGGCCTCTCATGGCAGCCATTTTGAGGTAGAGCCAGCACAGTGTCACAAATTGCCAAATATACCCAGAGTTCAAAAAGCTTGTCCACCCATGTCCCAGATTAACCATACAGAATTATTAAAAACATAAAATAAAGGTATCTTATGTAATAACGATCCACTCAGTTATAAGCCACACCTATTTGTGGAAAGGCTTTTCTCAGATTCCTTACAAAATCACACAACCCTTTTCAATGCTTTTAACACACACTTCACATACAGGGGTTGAAAGATGACACTTTTTATGGATTGGCCCTAAAGATAAAAGATAAATGTTTCCACCTGACAGCCATTGTGGGTCTGGACTGACAATATTACCTATCACTATTTTAGGAATTTCGTTATTGTGCTGAGGATGAGCAACACTGGATTCGGCACTGCTCTTCGAATCATTTGTCCTAGTGTTTTGTCAGCATATGCTATTAGCTTAAAATGTGGCATTAGAACAGGCTGAGATATTCTGCTCCAAGAAGCCACTGAAGGAGCAGGGATCGCTCAGTACTGTGCAGGCTTTTGCCCTCCAACCATTTAATTCAACGGGGCTACGCAGAGGAACCACACAATGGACGGTGTATCACTTGTGTATCACAATGGAACATAAGCCTGCACTCTTGTAAGGCTGCATGGATTTCGCATTCCACAATTGTCCCTGTGCACACTCAGATGCTCGCACAGTTGGGCATGGAAGGACATTTGGTAATGACAGTCTCGCTACACCAGTTCATGGGCTTGGAGCCGCTTGCATCAATCGGCTTGGAAGCCCTTAATGCAACCCAAGTCATGCATCCTTGAACAAGATGAGTTGGATCTGATGTGTCTGTTGCACAGACTTCTCGGACCCTGCCTCCGCAAATGAGCATTCTGCAACGAAGAGTCAGCCCAGTCCCATGTCCCACCAAGACTTGTCTTTCAACCAGTTTCTACTGAGGGCTGACCACCTGAGGCAAGGGACAAGATAGTGCCTCCTCCCGTTGGAGGTACACATGCTGACAAGTCTAACACGTGAACTGTACTTCGACATTGGCAATGGGACTGCATCCTCCACCACATCTATTGGCAGCAGCCAGTTTAGGGGGCACAGAGCAAGCCAGGTGATCCATAACTCTCTCCTTGTATACCTTACTCCCCTGCCAGAAGTTACCACCTCACTCTGCCTAATGGTAGCGCTGGCCTTCAAAGCAGAACTCAGGCCCAGGGTCCAAATTTTGTCTTCCTGGAGCTCCAGCCCAGCCTTTGGGGGTACCCCAGAAAGTGATACAACCTTCCCTCTTTCTCCCAACAGCTGAACATTTGGTCATTTCCCAGCTTTTGTGCAGTCCCCCCTCCTTCCAGTGGGTCAAATTACTTCTCATAAGGCTCAATTTCTGATCATAAGACCTTTAAGATAAATACTGCTGGCATTTTGGCAACACCAACCAAGGAATACAACTCTTAGGAGCTTCTTCAAAATGAAGTTTGGACCTGGAACTGAAAGAGTTTACACACTCCTGCTGTAAACTGTAGCCAAAAGACAGCAGTGGAAACTTAAAGGAACTAAGCATGAAACATGGTATAGAGCCTGAGAGTATATAGATGTATTGATTTCAAATATGATGAATGTATCAGATTTCTTTGAGTCAACGATAGCTTAAGAGCTGCACACAAATTAGTCTCCATATATAATGCTGAACACTACCAGAAAAGACCTATGAAATGATGGCACAATTCCAGCCAGTGTTGAGCACTCTTAAGTTTCATTGACTTCAGGAAGACTGTTAAATGCATTCTTAAGCAGATGACTTCAGTAGAACATAAAAGTGGCCAACGATGACTGAATCAAGCTCTGAATATGAAGTGGTCTAAATCCAGGCAAAGCCAGTGACCTCTGTCTCACATTCTGCATATCAGAAGTAGCAATGTGGAATATTCCAGATGGTAAATATCAGAGAGTGGCAACTACTTTCAAAGGACTTGCTGAAATGCTACAATGGTGGCCTATATCTTATGCAACTGTTTTGAAAATATAAGGGTGGTGCAAAAGAGTGTGTATATTACACTGAGTGTGGCTGTTGAGATGAAGCAAAGTGGTTTCAGTCTGGTGCTCTGGACAGCCACGTGCCCTCCCACTTTGGGATCCTCAGCACCCCTCCCCTTCCCATTAATGGATTGGTGGCTTCACCAATCTTTGAAGGCTTAGTTACCAGCAGCAACAGCTTTGGGCTGAGACAGGTTGATACAGGTAGAAATTCTGCCCTGCCCCTTTTGCCATCAGCCCCACTCACCACTGAAATGGGGCACCCAGGAGCTTCTCCAAACCTGACTTTGGCCTTCAGGCTGAAAGAAGCCGGACGCTGCTGAGCGAAGGCACAGCACAAGCACTGCATTGATCCGGGGAAGGGAAGTGGGTGGGCACTTAATGCCTATGCACGCTCCCTGAGTTCAGTGGGACTTATTCCCAGGTAAGTGGGTATACTCATCTGCTGAACTCAGCACGACTTAAAGGTAAGACACTCCAGCTGCATCGTGCCTCCCATTTCTTTCGAGAGGGAGTATAAGGATGCCCTTTGACTTTCTCAATCCAACTCATGCTTCTGATAAAGTAGCTGTTTGATAATGAACTCTTATGCCATAATACATTAGTTAAGGGCTTTTCAAAGGATTGGATTTGTACTTGTTCGTGGCATCCTTAGCCATAGTGTATATGTCTAGCATGTCAATATTTTTTTTTTGTTCTTGCTCCTTACAAATGCATATAGCCATGGGTGTGCTCCTTCTCCAGTCACTTTGTGTTTCCTCAAAGGATAAACTTGAAAAAGGAAAGAAAAACGCTCATGGGCATTTTGCAGTGTGCACAAGGATTTCTTACCACAGCAGAGAAGAATCAGAGAAGGGCCCAGTTTCCCAGTGGAAAGGACTTTGATCCAGCAGAGTCTTCTGTGATTGGAAGGAGAGGAGGTAATTTGCATATGTCCCCTCTCCTTTCACCCTCCATGTCTTCTCCCATGCTGTTCTGAAGGTCCCCCGGAGTAGATCTTGGGGTGACACAAGGGGCTTCTGAGGAGAAATAGCTAAAATCAGTGCTTCTCTGTCATTCATGGGAGCCAAGAGAACCCCTTCTGTGACCATTGCTCTCCTCAAAGGATCACTATATCCAACCAAGTACCTGGAATATTAAAAAAAATCCTCACAGTCCGACTAAAGTTCAACACTTTTATCCCTGATATAATAAGCAGCCTGGGAATGAACAAGAAGCCAGTTTAGGAATTTCCTTCCCTTTCTTCTCGCCCTTTTGATGGCACCAGTTTTCCTCATGCCACCATGGCAAAGCAATTTAGCAGAGGGCAGCCATTCACACTCCCAGAGGCGTGGGATTTAATTATAGGTGGGAATTAATTATATGCTTCAACTCGAAACATTTCTGGGTTGTTGGTTGTTTCTGTAATGTCGGAAATGAAGACTTGATGCTAACGTCTTTTGCATGGTAGTTCTAATAACATTACAAAACTTATGCATTGGATTTCTCCATAACAAATCTGTGATTGCCATCCCAGCTTATGATGCTAAGTTCCACTGCAGTCAATGCTAGAACATCTGTTGACTGATGTTCAACCAGGACAATACAGCCCTAAAAATTAGAAGCAATCCAATTTCTGTCTGCAGCCATAACGGTGCCAAGCAGTTGTTAATGGCGTTAAATCTGGTTGTTGTGTTTAAAGAAGCTACACACTGTGTCATGATACAAAATTCCTTTTTGTTGTTGTTTTTGTTGTTGTTCTCAAGCAAACTTATTAATACATTTGGGGGGGGTCTATTTTGTCAGGTATTTCCAAAAAATGGCTAAACTATCGAACCAGTTGCATAATCATCTACATTTTGCCCTGCTTCTGGGGCATTTTTTTTCACAACAAGTGAAAAAGCTGTCCTATTGCTTCTGTGTGTTTCCTAGAGGAGAAGCATTCACCTCTGCAAAGCATTTGATTGAAAAGACACTGTTTATCCCAGCATTTGAGTAAGTTAGGCAGCAATCACATAAAACAAATGAAATTCAGATTAAATGCAAATGCCTGTAGAATAACTAGGAATATTACCCAACCTAGAATTTGATGTGCTGGAGCCCATTGAAATCACTGAATGGGCTGCAGAATCATTTGCACATCCATTCAGAAGTAAGTCTAATTCCACTGAGGCTTACTTCTAGGAGCACGGTCATAGGACTGGAACATCAATCCATATTGGAGGGGCAGGCAGTTTCCAGATGCTTGGCTCTACAAACCTCATCAGCCATACTTAACATAACCAATGGTGAAGGATCATGAGAGTTGTAGGCAAAATATATTTGTTTTTATCTCTGCTATATTCGTTTCTAGACAAAGAGTTCTATGTTTGGCCACAACTTACTTTTTGCACTGAAAAGCATTCCTCTTATGCTTATTTTTATATATCCAAATCTCTCTCTAACAAAAAAAAGTCATTCTCCTTTTTTGTCTATAATGCAAGGGGATTTCTCATTTTTAAAAAATCCTTTTCCCATTTTTTGCAGTATAATATTCTGATTAGTTGTTTTCAATTGTTGATACATGTATGCATGTGTAATACATTGTTCTGCTCGCTTTGCTGTGTCTAGTTAATACTGGTGGGATGCTCATATTTAAATTGCAAGTACAGAGCTTTCCATACTGCCCAACCCAGACGGCCTTCCCTTCTGCAGCAAAGACATTTCCCTTTTACGCTTTCACCAAGGGCTGTCGCTCCTCCCTTCACTGTCTCTGTGTGCCATGTGTGTGTGGTCCGTGTGGCTGCGCGGCTTATAAGAACTGAGCGGTGGATGCTGTCTTTTCTACTGCCCACAGCCTGACCTCTGCCTCTTTCCTCGGTCTTGGCTTTAGTTCCACTTTATCAGCCACAGCTCAGTTCCTTTCACACCACTCCTGGGAAGGCCTGCAGCTTCCAGCCCAGAGATCCCACTGGATCGCACGTTCACAACGATGGGGTGGGCAACTTGTGGTTCTCCAGAGACTTTCCCCGACAGTTCCCATCATCCCTCATCATCACCTAAGGCTGATGAGAGGGCTAGAAACAAGGCAAGGACCACAAGTTGCCTACCCTGCATTAGCAGGTATCGATGATTTCTACCACCCGCTTGTGAGTTTGGAGGCTCTTGATAATTCTATGCACATCTGCCAGTTCCAAGGATCAATGGGGCTGAGCCCTCTTTCCCTCCTCTCCTTGATGCTCTCATGCCCTCCTGACAGACAGCTCCTCAAACCGAGCACCTACCTCTTTGAACTCTGGACTGGGAACCCAGCGAAAGGCAAGGCTGGTTTCTGACAAAGGTAACCCTTTTCACAGAGGCCACCCTCTTCTCCAGCGTGTGCCGTTCCCAAGATAAACCCAAGCATGCTTTTATGGGAATGCCCAGGATAAGGCATCAGCCATCATCAGTGTTCCTCAGCAGGTGACCTACTGCAGCTAGTTGGCCAGAATAGTCTTTCTCGAATCAGATGGGAAACTGAGCCAGTCAGAACATCTTGCTCTCTCACTAGAAATGACGGAATTTTCACTAGAATCCACATCCAGATTCAGTCTGTTTCTGTGGCTTTTCACAAGTTGCTGAATGCTGAACCTCTCCTAAGGCTGAATTCTGATCTCCCTGGGGAAGTTGATGACACAGCCAATGCAAAGTGCCCTATTTGACGGGCTGCCAGATTTTGAAGGCATCCTCCAATTGAAGGTCTGTCCAGCCTGTGTCTAATGTAAAGCTAAAGAGCTCTCCGAAGGAAGAGCTGGTCTGGCTGTTTCCCTCAACAGTGAGCACTGGAACAGCATAGTGGGCAACGCACACATGTCTCTTGGTCACGCAATGGCCAGATATACTGTATTTCCATTTTCATTATTTAAATCAAATGATGGAATTTCTACATTTGCATTGATTCACTTGAGTTAGTGTTTGCAAACTTTATGCAAAGCAGTGTCATCTTTTGCCAGCTTTTTTGGCCATGTGCTTCTTTTAGGGAGACAGACCTTCATGTTTATCTCTGTTTAGCACACCCGAGCAGCTTGTATCGCACCTGCTCTGCACCTTCTTCTTCCCGGGCCTTGACAACTACCTGTCCACTTTCGTTTCTCTGCAGGCCCAGACACACAACACTGGCAGGCACAGTTTAGAGGCACCAAGCACCGTCTGTGTCCAGGCGGGTGAGCTGGCCACAGCTGGAGCCGGATTAGTGCAATGCCCATGGAAGCAGGGTAGCCATGTGTCCTGTTGTGCAGAGGATTGCCTTTTCTTTGAGGGGCTGCCAGAGGTCTGTTCGCAATTTTGAAGGTGCCCTCTCAGATGCAGGCTGGACATTAGGAAAAGCTTCCTCACAGGGGAACCAGCTGCCTGAAGAGGTGGTGGGCTCTCCCACACTGGAGACATTCAGAAGGAAACTGGGCAGCCATCTGGGTGGGATGGTGTGACTTGGTGCCCTGCAGCAGCAGGGGGTTGGACTCAATGGCCTTCATGGCCCCTTCCAGCTCTACTATTCTATGATTCTATGCTTCTCTTCGGGAGCCATCCATCCCAAGTCTGGTTCAAAGCTATTTATTTGCTTATTTGAAGTGTTTATAAACTGTTCTTCAGTAGACACTCTCAGAAGAGTGTACAGTGTTTAAAACAGCATGAAGCATGAGACCAGAACATATACAGGAATGGGAGTATGTCGTTAGCATCAACCACACATGCAATTCCATGTTGGCCTTTGCAGGGCCAAAAGAGACAGCTATCGGCCTGGGAGCTAGGCCTTTTCTTGATTTTCCTCTGGAGCACATGATACAGACTGAGATACTAGTGCTGATGTGAGCAGTCTTAAGATTTAGATGGGGCCCATGGGCATCTTCTTGTCATAAGCTGTGCTTCTCCCTCCCAGTTGTCATAGTCTCACCAGAGCTTCTTTGCCAAATATCTTTATTCAACACTCAAGTCTCTGAGCATGCACAAAATGAAATGTTGAACCTTCTCTGACATTCTTCACCCGAAGCTTTCTGAATCTGTCCCTGTGGGGAGGGTGCTGTAGAACTGGGTCTGCTTGCACCCCTCCCTCTGGGATCCCAATTGGCCTCCCTTCCGACTGCAATGATGGACTATGAGGTCCACCTCCTCAGGAGGCTGGAGTTCCCCATCCAACAGACTCTCCGTCTCTAAGTCTCCTCCCTCAAGGTGTCATTGCTCTTCCTCATTCCACAGGCAGCTTGACTGTTGGCTGCCCTTGAACTGATCTCTCCCATAGCAGGCACTGGCTGGTACCCGAGCCTTGGACTGCAGCTGGAACTGGGTCCATTTCGCCAATCATCTTGTTATCAGAGTCTGCTGGAATAGGCAGCCTCCCCTGCATACTTCTCATCCTCAGATTCAGTCCAGCTGAAATGCTTAGCCTCTCGCACACGCCCCTGAGGTTTGCCAGAACGTGTGTGCATAACCCTCCTCTAAAGTAAAAATGAGAAGCATGCTCAGCTTTAAAGTCACATCTGCACTGGCCCTCAGATGCACCGCACTTCCAGGTTTAGCATCCTTCCCCTATAGAAAGCACACTCTCTCACACACATTCTTATTTGTTTTATCACTTAGCACAATAAGCTTCTATTAAGGATACAAAAAATGCATCAAACATAACTGAGTTACCACAATATGGCAGAGGCAATCAGCAGCCGTTATTAACATTCACACTGCCTACTTAGCAACAGCTGTTGTTTAATAACAAACCACTCTGAAGAAATACAGCAGCAGCTTTGGAATGTTTCACTGTGGAAGTGCAATATACCAGTTTATTAAAAAGTGCTCCAATTACTGTGTAACAAATCCCTGCCTCATTTCTGAGTTCAAGAGTTACTGCACAGTCTATATGTTGCGATTATTGGAACCTGCCCGGCGGAAGTGGGTGCTGTTCGTATTCTGCTGCTTTACCAGGTGCCTAAGGAGAGGAACTGTTACTCACAGAATGGCATGTTTCAGGCCGCAGCTTGTCCCTGCTCTCTTGTGAGTGCACCTTGCTGGAATCAGTCAGATCGTCATCTTTATTAACATGCAGCTGCAAGATCAAATTGCGCTCATGCTGCCAGGCTTGTCTGACATTCCAGGAGCAACACATTCCAGGAGCAACACAAGTTTTTGCAGTCTGGAGACCGAAAATAGCTTATGGCTACAAATGAAGTGGCACCAGAAAACAATTTCCTGACCACTGCCCGTTCTGAATCAACCTGCCCTTCATGTCAGCTACAAGCCAACTGTTGTTGTTCTTTAGGGTGAAAAGGAGAGTAACCAAGTATGGCACATTAACAGTCTTTGATGTCTGAGAGGGGTCCAGAGCTGCAGCCATATGCTTACCCCATCTGTTAATCTTGACATATTCCTTGCTGCCAAATTCAATAAATCATCCACAACTTGCATGTGAGTGTCAGGACTGACTCCCTTGCAACTTAAACAAGTAGACAAGTGTTTCAAAAAAGCTGTGCACTCTTTAATTTCAGCTGAGGACAACACCTCCTCAGAGTTCATCGATCAAAGTCTCGGTATGCCCAAGTTCAACCAATTCAGGTTATCCAAAGAGAAACCAAAAGCAGGATCCACAGGTCCAATGTCACCATCCAAAGCAGTGTCCCAAGCACAGGATTCGAGACATAATCCTTGCCACAAAAGCTGGACTCATAAAATAGGTTTCCCTCTGGGCTGGCTTTTCTGCAGGGGAAGAGCAACTGGAAAGCCCCACTTATTGATCTAATTCTGCTGTGAAATTAGCCTGAAGAGGTGCACCTTCTCCAGTTGGCTCCCTCTCCTCTTGCCTCTTCAAGCAGCTCCATGTCCTAGGACAGTGGTCACGCAGAACCCTCTCTGATGGCACATGAGCCAAGTCACCCCAGCATTGCCCCACCAGCTCAGCATTGGATAGCAGTGCACACAGGGGCCATGCGCATGCTCAGAAAGGAGTAGTGGTGCCAGGCGATGATGTCACGAGCCGCAACACATTAGCCAAGACTCATCCAAGCTTTCGCATGGCTGGTCAGTGCGCTGCCAAGGATATAAATATATTTCATTGGACTGGCTGTTTTCAGGTTTTCTTGCAGTGCTGGCACTTTGTGATAACTAAGTGGGTTTTGAGTTGAAGTTTAGGCACTCACTCTCTAAAAGGTTCACTATCACTGGGTTAGGTTTAGAAAAACGAGGTGTCCTGGCATGGTTTTGATGGTTGGAATGTGCTTCGAATGGGCAGAAATGATGAGCGGTGCAGAAAAAGCTACTCAAGGAAGGCTTTTTCAAAATCCTCCTCTTTTCAATGAATCTTTTGCCCTATATTAGGGTTAGGGGTATGCATCAGGGCAGGGTTAGGGTCAGAAAACCAATATGTCCTGGCATGATTTTGATGGTTGGAATGTGTTTAGAATGGGCAGAAATGTTAAGCTGTGCAGAAAATCTACTCAAGGAAAGCTTTTTCAAAATTGTCCCTTTCAATGGTATTTTATCCCTATATTAGGGTTAGGGGTGAGCACCAGGGCAGGGTTAGGGTCAGAAAAACGATGTGTCCTGGCATGTTTTTGATGGTTGGAATGTGTTTAGAATGGGCATAAATGTTGAGCGGTGCAGAAAAGGCTATTCAAGGAAGGCTTTTTCAATATCGCCCTCTTTTCAATGGTATTTTCCCCCTATATTAGGGTTAGGGGAGTGACCCAGATCGTGCAATTTCTAACAGGTAGGGTTTAAACTGGCAAGGGCTTTTGTGCGCTTTCTTTCTCACGAGGATTTCTTGCACTGCAACTGCATGCAGCAACAGCACCAACTGAGCTGGCGGCCTGGCCTGTTTTGTATCCTCCGCAGCATCCTGAGCTGAGCATCCTCCCAGGGCACTGGTTGTGGGGCTGAGGGTGTAGGAGGCAATGGAGCCACTGCACCCCACAACGCTGAAGCAAATTTGGGGACAAAAGTGTGTTAGGTGGCTTTTTTATTTCTAAAGCAAGTAAATTTTATTTCTTTCCACACGCAAAGCTTTCTGGGCAGTTCACAACAATTAATCAATTACAAAAGATACAATGCAAATGCAATAAAGCACAGTATAAAATGCCAGTGTGCAAAGGTAAAAATTCCAATATGCAAAAATATAAAACAGTTTAAGATTTAAAGATTTCATTAAAAATGAAGCCTAAGATCCCTTGGCATTCTTATTACTCCTTTACATTTTTATTTTTCTTCTCTGTACTCTTTTTTCTTTTCAGAAAGCAATATTTTTTAAAACTAGGCCTAATTCAAACAGTAGACATAACCCATCATATGCCATTAAATACCTGGGAGTAGAGGGCAGCTTTAACTTAACACCAAAAAATAGAAGTATTGGAGCCAGGTGGGTCTCAGGAAGAAGACCATTTCAAGACCCTCCTCCTTGTTGCTTCCTTCTGGACCTCCCTTGGAGGTGGCAGTCAGAGGAGGTTTCCAGAAGTATATCATGGGGTCTGAGTAGAAAAGAAACATCTCAGGACTTTTCTGGGAAGTGTGTAGTCCTAGGAAATTTTGCCTCTGCTCTAGTTCTCATTCTTCAGGTTCAGCACCTTCCCAACCTCTGGTCTGTCCTGTGGGTCCTGATAAAACCACTTGTCTCCTGATAGCACCGTGGGGCTTGCATTGTGCCCAGCTCCAGGGAAGAGGTCGAGCTGTTGCAATGCCAAAATCCTGACCTCCACTTCCCTGAAAGTGTACTTTCTCCACCCCAAAAGGGGGTTTCACATTTTTCTCTCATTCTCAGGACATTAAATAATTTATTCCAAGTGTATTTTGATGGTGTTCCTGACCTTCACTGTGAGATGGCTGAGGCCTCTCTCCACTGCTCTGCAGCCCCCCAGGTGCCTGCACTTTGTGATCTGAAAAAAGCCCTTTGGGAGGAATTGCCTCCTGAGGGCTTCCCCGGGCATTAGCAGAAGTGTGGGAAGCCATGGGGGCCTAAGGCTGCCAGAGAAAGGATTGATCAATGAAAGAGAGGCTCTTGCACAAATGCCCAGGGACCTCATAAGCAAGGTAAGCACAAGAACCCAGGACCACAAGAATTCCTCCACAATTGCTTCTCCTTTTGAATTTCTTTCCAAAAGCAATTTCTTGGTGAACACACTGAACGAGAATGGTTGAAAGATACTGGGGAAAAAGCTCAGAACTTCACTAGCAATCATACCGACCCTTAAGAGCATCACAACCTCATGTGCTGAGAACTACCATGTTTCTGACATATAGCCAAGGATAAAGATGGAGTCAGTCAGTCCCAGGCTGAGTTCAAGACAATCTTAATTTTGTGTTGAGCTTGCTGACAGACTGTAACAATGATGGGATGATATTATAGTACATGTCTGCTGGGAATCCAGCCGATTGTCAGGCTCAAGCCTGAAAAGTCTTAGCAGATGAAATCTGCCAGGAATCTAGTAAGCACAGATTACAATTTGCATTTGGCTTAGCTGAAGCCTTAAGTCAATACACGATATTTAAATGGTTTCCATTGCACTAATTATAAGCCATTTAAGCCACCGTTTATCAAGTGCTGGCTCCAGTTTGTTGCAGAGAAGGAACATGGCAGAAAACGGCATTTGTTTTTGCTCCAATGGATGGGTACCCTTTGATCTTGCCATATATTTAAAGCAAGATCATGCAAAAATGCTGATCTCGTGCTGGAGGAATTTGCTTGTGATTTGCAAAAATGTGCATAATAGACAAAATTGTGTACAAATCTGTGCCCATGGAGGGGTGTATGAAGAATGCCAAAATGTGTCCATGTTTTGTATGGACTTTTTATTATTGCAAACTGATCTGGAAGTGGGGTGAGCTTAAACTTGGGAACATGAGAAGTTGAGAGAAAGTAAAAGTGACCCATCTGACCATGGCAGCAACTGCTGTTCACGCATTCAAAAGCCGAGGTAGCTCTTTCAGCACCAGCAGTTCCCAGGCAGGTAAACCAGGAGGGGATAGGGGGCTTATCAAAGCCCCACCCTAGGTCCCCTCCGGTCATCGCAGCTAGGGATGTTCATTGTCTCTCCCCATCCCTGCAACTCAGACCACACCTGCCAATTATGACTTATTCCTGTGGATAAAGCTGTGATCCAGCCACTATTGCAGTGCAAATAGGCAAAAACTGCAGCAGCATCTCCACAAATTCCTCTCCTGTGTCAAATTTGGGGTGGGAACCAGCTGTCCCTAATCAACCAGCCACTCTTGACCAGCCAACCCTGCACTGCGTAAAGCTGGTTCAGTCAACAGACTACTATCTGTAAGTGGGAACTGAAGCAGAAGGGAAGTGCAGCCATCTTAAACCAGCAATGCCGTGCCCCTCATGGGTAGAAGGCAGTGAATACGACATGCCCCATCTTTGTAATCCATCCCTCCAGGAAAGGGATGGGACTAGTGGTCTCCGGATGTTGTGGGGCTACGCCTCCCAGCATCCATGGCATTGGCCACACGGGCTGGGGCTCGTAGGAGTTGCTGTTCCACAACACCTTGAGTCACAAGTTCCTTATCTCTTCCATAGGAGGTTGAAGGCAAAATCCCTGTCCTGCAGCACTCAGACAGACACAGTGGCTGGAAGAGCACAGATCTGTACTGTTTGTGCAGGTTTCTTAAGTGTCCAGACAGCAAAGCAACCCGCAACACTCCCATCCCATGTTCTTTTAACAGTCTGAAACACAGGCAATGCCATTTTGCTGTGAGCATATTCTGAATTTTTAATTGTTTTATGGTTGAATTAATTGCTTTAATGTTTTTTGTAAACCGTCATGAGATTTTTAATGAATGATGGTAAAGAATTTTTAAAATAAATAAATAGTCTTAACTAAGTAACATTTTCTACTACCATTGATTTGTCTCCCAGATAGGTTGTTGGAATGGTTGTTAGGATGCACTGGGGGTTGAGTTTAGTTTCTTTGAATACATATGCATACACACACGCATACACACATCCATATATATATACATATATGGCCTGCTGTGACGACTTTGCCAAGCATTTCAGGGAGAAAATCGCTCAGATTCATCACGAGCTAGACTCTACTAGTGATTCAGAGGCTTCTGGGGAGATACCAATGTCGCCATCTGGTCCAAAATTAATGGGTGAATTTCAGTTATTGTGGCCTGATGATGTGGACAAGGTGCTTGGATGAGTACGTCCCACCACTTACCTATTGGACCCTTGCCCGTCTTGGTTAATAAATAATTCCAAGCACGGGATTGGGACCTGGATCTTGGAAGTGGTTAATGCTTTTCTGAGGGAGGGTCGGGTGCCTGCCCCTTTAAAGGAGGCGGTAGTCGGACCGGTCCTGAAGAAAGCGTCACTGGATCCAGAGATGGCCACTAACTATAGATCTGTGGCCAACATCCCGTTTCTGGGCAAGGTGTTGAAGTGGGTGGTGGAGGGACAACTCCAAGCACTCTTGGATGAAACTGATTATCTGGACCCATTTCAGTCCGGCTTCAGACCCGGGTACGGTACTGAATCTGCTTTGGTCGCCCTGTACAATGACCTGTGCAGGGAGAAGGACAGGGGGAGTGCATCCCTGTTGGTTCTTCTGGACCTCTCAGTGGCTTTCGATACCATGGTATCCTTCTGGATAGGCTAGCGGGATTGGGGGTTGGAGGCACTGCTTTGCAGTGGTTCCGCTCCTATCTCAATGGCTGATTCCAGAAGGTGGTGCTGGGGGACTATGGCTCTGCGCCATGGCAGCTATGCCATGGAGTACCACAGGGGTCCATTTTGTCCCCTTTGCTGTTTAATGTCTACATGAAACCGCTGGGAGAGGTCATCAGGAAGTGTGGGCTGCGGAATCACCAGTACGCTGATGATACCCAGCTCTACCTCTCATTTTCCACCAATCCAGGTGAGGCAGTGGCTGTGCTGAACCGGTGCCTGGCCGAGGTAATGGGCTGGATGAGGGCCAATAAACTGAAGTTCAATCCAGACAAGATGGAGGTCCTGTTGGTTGGCAGATCGGGCTTCAGGGAGGGTGAATTGAACCTAGTCCTGAATGGGGTTGCTCTCCCTCTTAGGGGCAAGGTTCACAGCTTGGGAGTGCTCCTCGACCCAGAGCTTTTACTGGAAGCTCAGGTGACAGCGGTGGCAAGGAGTGCTTTCTTTCAGCTTTGGCTGATCCATCAGCTGCGCCCCTACCTGGAGTACGACTGCCTGGCGACAGTGACACACACATTGGTGACTTCCCGACTTGACTTCCCGACACGCTCTACATGGGGCTACCCTTGAAGACAGTCCGGATATTTCAATTGGTTCAAAATAGAGTTGCCAGGCTGCTGACGGGGACTGGGTGTTATGTTCACATGACTCCAGTCCTCCGTCAGCTTCACTGGCTTCCCATTGAAGTCCGGACCCAATTCAAGGTGCTGGTGATGACCTATAAAGTCCTAAACGGCTTGGGTTGTGGTTACCTGAAGGAGCGCTTACGTCCATATATGCCCGCCCGCCCCCTGAGATCAGTGGGAGAGGCCCTTCTCCGGGAACCCTCCGTGAAGGAAATTAGGAGGGTGGCTACTTGGAGGAGGGCTTTCTCTGCAGTGGCACCCAATCTATGGAATGTGCTCCCCAGAGAGGTCTGCCTGGCACCGTCCTTATTTGTTTTTCAGCGCCAGGCGAAGACCTTTTTATTCAAATGTTATTTTAATTGTTAATATTATTTATTCATTTTATTCTTTGGCCAGGGCGACTTAATTTATATTGTTAATTTATATTATTCTATTTTGAAGTTTATTTATGGTTGTGAGCTGCCCCGAGGCTTTGGCGAATGGAGCGGCATAGAAGTCTCTTAAATATATATATAAAGAGAGAGAGAGAGAGAGAGAGAGAGAGAGAGAGAGAGAGAGAGAGAGAGTGTGAGTAACACTATACCAGATTATAGTCTGGTAATAAAGCATGTCCCAAATTAATCCCCAGATCTCTCCAGGTGAGGCTGGGAAAACTTCCACCTGGAACCTCGGACAGCCAGTCCACTCAGTGTAGCCAGGGTTGGGCTAGAAGGACCAAGGCCAGGGTGAGTCGTGCAGGCCAGCTTGCCATGTTTCTGTGCATCACGGGGCACACAGAATATTTTGATGCAAACCTGCTCACTGGCCACAATGAGTGGCTTCCTGCGACATGTTTTGGCCTAACAGGACAGATTTATGAATGTCTCTTTGGCTGATAGTCCGTGGCTTTGAGGAGGATCCATGCAAAGTGAGAGACAAGTTAGCAACACGATCAGTATCTTGGTATTTGCAGCAAAGAGGCTCCCAACAGTGTGATCCTGTGCACATCTTCTCAGAAGTAAGCTCAGCTGAATTCACTGAGGCTTAGTCCTGAGCAAGTATCCATGGGATTGAAGGCTTAGCTTGCTTTAAGCAAAAGGCGGCAATAAGGGAAATGTCCCAGCAGAGTTTTTAGCAGATTGGACAGATATGTTTCTGCCATCGCAGTGCTGGTACAGCCCCAAAGCACAAAACTGGAGGAAGAAAGGCAGATCCTGAAGTTCAGTTTACATACCTGGGGAAAGGGGTTCAAATGAGCACTGTGATCCTGATCCTCAGAGATCCTGGCTATGCACAATGATCATATGCAGTTTTGCAGTGTAACAGAGCATCGGTGACAAGAATTGCACCCCCTTTCTAACGCAATAGGTAAAGAACCATCTATAGCACGAAAGAGACGGAGTAGAACATATGGCTCCAGAGAGGAAAAATGGACCTCATGAAATGCAAATATATTGGTTTTTAGTCTTCCTGAGCATTTGCATGCTGACAGAGAATGCTATTACAATCAAATATGTACTGAAAAAAAGAGAACAATAATTTTTAAGGTCCCTTCTTTGTAGCATGGTAATAATTTCTATTATTCCATGGCAACAGATGAGAGTCAAAGTGATGCTGTTTGTCTTGATAATGGCATGATTTGCTATAGGCAGCAATTTGAAGTATTTTGAGAGTGTGGGTGACAGAATAATCAAGTGATGTGTTGCTGAGATTGCCAAAGTTCCTTGGTCTTACGTCCTTTGAGAAAAATTTTCTGAGACAAATTGATTAAGCAGAACTTTTGGATTTTTGTAAACTTCTGGTTGTCAGAAGGGCTGAAGCCCAGTGTCAGAGAATATGCTGTGTGTGTAGGAATACAAGCTTCGATTCCTGGTAGCCCCAAGCAGAGCTACCCAGTTACTGCAGATAATACTTTCTTATTTATTTATTAGATTTATAGCCCACCTTTTTCTTTTTAAAGAATTCACAGTGGTTTACAACATTCTTCTCCTGCTGCTTTCAATCTTATCCCCACAACAACAACCCTGTGAGCTGAGAATCTGTGCCTGGCCCAAAGTCACCCAGTTGGCTCCATGGCTGAGCAGGAACTAGAAGCCAGATCTCCTGAGTCCCAGACCAGCATCCTTAACCACAACAATACACTTGATCTCAAGATGGACCTGTTATATGGACCAATGGACTCATTTGTTACATGCCTCTGATTCCAAGATGCTTGAACAGACAGGAAGAACATCAACATCTTGCAAGGGAGCTGTGCTTCTTACTTTATAAAGGAGTCCTTCATTGGAAAGACTCTTCTATGGGCAGGGCTGTAAGTCTAAGTTCGGCTTAAAGATATCCATAAAGAAGGAGGGCAGGACCGTGACTTAGCAGGCACACAAACCATCTTCCCCACCTTGGTGAAATACATGCTTTATTTTTATTTAACTTATAGAAATCATTTCAAGGGCTGTATCTATAACTAGAAACTAACTGATGTTATGCATTGTTCAGCAATGCATTTCCCCCGTTTTGCCACTGTAGACAGCCTGACCTTGATCTTCATCTTTCCTGGAACTCTGGCTTGGTGGTTGTCGGGATTCAGGCTGAAAAGATAGATGGTGTATATCTTTGATGTCTTTAGAATCCAGGGATGTGGGAGCAGAAATAGCAAATCTGGTAAGAAACAGGCAATAGAGTATTGTGAAAACCCTAAAGCCCCTTTCCCTTGCCTTACAAGTATACCATAAATGGGAGAAAAGGGACACGACTATGGATGTCTGACCTACTCATTAGGCACCCTTCCCCAGCAAGTCAGAAGAGGTCCCCTGGGTCATCTAGTCTGACCCCCAGCTCCAACCAGCTGTGCTCATGGCATGCGTACCATAATCTTTGGCTATGTTGGCTGGAGCTAATGAGATTTGTGCTTGGAAACATTTGGAGGGCACCAAGTTCAGGAAACTCACTATATAGTCTGAACCTAAACACACACATCTGTACACACTTAGGGCCCCATCCATACAATTGGGAACCCAAGATGGAGCCCTTTTAGACATCAAAAGAAGGCCTGAGGATCAGGCACATGGTTCTCCCACACTTGAACATACGGTCTTGCAACATGTTCAAAGGGCTTGGAAGAAACTTTGACAGAAACAGCAAACAATAAGGGAAAAAAATAAAGAAGGTAGAGAATGAAAGAAATGTCAAGACAGAACAAAAGACAAAAAACACTTCAAAGATTTTCATCAGGACTCCAACATGGGAAAGTTACTCACACCTGCTACCCACAGGCACTTACATTTTTATACAGCTAGACATGTTGATTGCAATCAGTGTCGCATCTAGTTCTGTTGCCAGGTTCTTTTGCAATGTCTTCAATATGCTTGAATATAGGAGTTGAATGGAACTAAAGGTCCATGTAGGATGTGGTAGCAAATACAGAGCAGGGGTGCAGAACCTCAGGCCCAGAGCCAAACCCATTCCTCCGGGGTCCCCCAGATGGCCACAAGTCCTTCCATTGGCAACAACCCACTTCCTCCAGCCTGGTCATTTGGAAGTTCCATGGCCTTTGTGTCACTTTCCCCTTCCTAAGGCTTTGGTCCTGGCCATAAAAACTTTGAGCTGCAATATGCTGGGCATCTGCCTCTGCCTCTTTGGCCTTTGGCTCCCTGCAGCACTGGAAAGCAGCGCCCAAAGAGCTCCTCCAAAATGGAATTTGGACCTCAGGCAGAAAGAGGTGCATGATGTTGAGGGGAAGCTCATCACACAGCTGAATTCAGCTCTAGCTCTTCCAAGGATGCACCTCCATAAGAAGAGTCCTGTGCTTCCAAGCTTATGCACAGATTGCCTGGTGTAGGTGCATGCAGCTGATTTGCACCAATGGATCTTAAAGACCATGCCGAAAGCATCCAGTGCAACATAGATTGTGAATTTTGGAAAGTCTCCAACCTAAGATGAATCCCTGTCTTGGGAAGAAAATGCCAAGCTGGTTCTGCAGGAGGTTTTTTTTTTTTTTTTTAAACTTATTTCTCTGACACTCATCATGTAATCCTGAAAGCGACTTGTTTCAAAATCCAATATAATATAGAGTTATAATGTCGCATTACACAAATGCATTAAACAAACTGGCACAGAGTCTTTTTTTTTCCGATTTATATCCTGCCTTTTTCCTACAAAGGGCTCAAGGCAGCTTACTTCATTCTCCTCCTCCATCTTATCCCCACAACAACAACCCTGTGAGGTAGGTTGGGCTGAGAGTCTGTGACTGGCCCAAAGTCACCCAGTTGGCTCCATGGCTGAGCGGGGACTCGAACCCAGATCGCCTGAATCAAACATGCACAATTTTGTGCTGGATGGCTGTCCAAGAGATATACAAGGCATGGTACCAACTAAAATATTCAGAATGTGTTGTTTGCAACTATTTCCCCTCTTCCTCCACATTCAACCTGAATCCAGTACCATTCTTTCTGTCTGCAAAAGAAACCTTTGCAGGCAGCCAAGATGTCCAGCCATGTCATGAAACCCCCAGTGATCAAAAGAGGCATACACAGAAAAATCTTGCGTGTTTCCATAAATGGTCTAGTGGCCAGTTCTTATACACACAAATACATGGGAGAAAACTTTGCATGGGAGGAGATTATCAATAATAAAATACATGCTGAATAAATCATATATTGTTCAGTTGCAAAGTTGGAATTATGGAAAGAGAAAACCCAGGGTAGGCACAGAACACACTGAAACAGTCTTGGGGTTCTTGGGAGCACTGCTTGGAGTTCCTGGACACCCCACCATGAATGTCAAATAAATATCAATTACAGAGCTGCCCACTGGGACAGTTCCATGTCCCATTATTAATTATTATTAATAATTTATAATCAATTCTATTAATTATTAATAATTTAAAATATTGATGAAATACTAATTATTATAATTATAATTATTAATTAACTTAATTTTAATAATTAACAATTATTAATAAATAAGTGCCATTATTTGTCCCACAAAGGACTGACGTGCTTGTTTTGTGCATGCCTGATTGCAATTTGTGCCTTTTCCTGTGAGTTGCCAGACATGCAGTGCTGTTAGCTTGTCAAAGGAACCAAGCACGAAAGAGCCTTTGAGCCCTAAAAGATTTGCCTACCCCCTGAGTCATGCCAAGCACCCTTGCTCCTTGTAATGGGACAACCTGTGGTCCTCTGCCCATGGTTTACACCATTTTCCTGGGATAAACAGGTGCAGCTCATCCCAGATGGTGCCGTTGTCAAGCATTGCTTCACTTCGGGGTTTTGTTAGAGGATAGCGAGTCTCTCTTTCACTTCCCCACAATGTTCCTTTCCATGGGAAAGCATCCAGTGTTAGTCCTACTTGAATAGACCTACTGAAAAGAATGAAACTTTAATTTACTCAAGGCTAATTCAAGTCCTGTTCATCTTAATGGGTCTGCTCTACATTGGAAACCTCCCCATATCTGAATAAAAATCAGATGAGAAGCATCCCTGGCAAGGAAAGGGGAAGACAGCCAACCAATTCGTCACAGATAAGGGAGAGGGAGAACTTCCTCTGAACTATCCGTTTAAATGAACCGACCTAATTCATCTATCCTGAACGAATATGCAGAGTGGAAAAGAATGACCCTTCCAATTACACACTTCTCCAAGTGCAGTGACACAGTCCTTGGCTCAAACACTGTGTGTAAAAATGCGCAGGTTAAGGAAAGCTGCTTCCAAATGTGCACATGTTCCAGAACACTGCCTATACAATGTGTATATTACACAAAAATAGATGCACGGAAAAGGCTGCAGCCGGGAGCCCTCCATTTCTTTGGTCGTACTCATGGGAGGCACTGCGATGCCATAGCCTTCCTGCTGTTTCTAGGTATATCGACAGTGCTTTTTTTGTCATAATGGAGCTCCGGAACCTTTTTCCAACAGATTTTCCAAGTTTTAAAATTAACTTTTGACAATTTGAGGTTTGGTCCACGTGGATTCGAATCGCCCTGTCGAGCGTGGCAGGTCGGCGGCAAAATCATTAAAGCGGTGCATGCGGGCTGCTTGTGTGTCGAGTCCGATGCATGCGTGCTTCATCCGCGCTGGTTGTGATGGCACTGCTCGGCTTGTGGCGCCGCTCGGCTTGTGATCGGTCGTGTGGTCACACACCGAGTGCTTACTGAGGGCAACGGCCGTTACGTTTCGTTACACAACTGACCTGTGTGGGTGTGTGTGTAGTGACCGACTACATGCGAAAGGTAAATAATTTCAAGAGTTCCGGCAGCATTTTTCTTACATGTGTATTGGCACCCCACAAAGACCATCAGCACAACTTTTCCATAGCCAAGCAGCTTCATCCGGCTTCTCCGAGACAAGCCACTGGCAGCATTCTGTATGAGCTGATATGGACAAAGCCATGAAAAAAAAAAGGCTGGGAAGGGGTCAGCATCCTCCAACAGCTCCTTCCTGAGTTATTTTGGCGATTTTAGCAGCCCGCCTGCTTTGGAATCCCAGATTCTCTTTCTCCGGTTTTGATAGCCCACGTTTAGTTTAGTGTTTTGGGACATATTTCATGTTGTAAGCCGCCCCGAGGTTTCGGCAAGGGGCGGCATAGAAATGTTATAATAATAATAATAATAATAATAATAATAATAATAATAATAAGTGAGTAAGGAGAGTGACGGGAGAAGAGGAAGATCCTATTTCAACTCCAGACATGAAAATCTACTGGGAAGGGGGCTTTTGTACAGGAATCTTACAAAGTTTTCAGAGAGGGAGAAATGGGAAATGAGACGAGAAGGACCCTGGGTGCGCCACTGTGGTTTAGCTAGGAGCCCACAAATGAGGATTGTGTGGCAATAAGCAATAAGCCTCCAGTGACTGGAACTGCAAGGAATGCCTGAACTTTCAGAAACCCTTCCTTATCCCCTCTCTTCATACCACACCACTGCTTTCCCAGTCACTCACAAACCCTGCTGTCGCCAAGATCTTTGCTGTGCCTCTTACGGGGCAATTTCTTTAAAAGCAACAAATAGCCTTAAGGGAAAGGCTGACTGATCTGATAACTCCATTTGCCCTTTCTCCAGCTGCAGAACCTTAGCAGGAGGAACAGCATGCAAATAGGAGCTGAACACTGCTCTTACACAGCAGGTGGAATTTGCTTTACCTGTTTCAGACAAGCACAAGGGCAGCACCCTAGTAAGATCCTGCCTCACTGGCTCAATCACAAAGATATTGAAATAAGCATTGGGCCAAGACTTGGGAGATCTGGGCTCTGGTCTCCTCTTAGCCGTGAAGCTCATTTGGGTGACTTTGGGCCCATAAAAGAAGCTCAGCCTAACTTACTTACCGGGATAAAATGCAAAGGAGGAGGTTTGTGTAAAGCACCTTGTGTTCCTTGCAGGATAAAAGCCTTTTCAGCAGTGGCACCTCGACTGTGGAATATGCTCCCCAGGGAGGTTCACCTGGCACCATCACTCTTTTCAGTGTCAGGCAAAGACCTTTTTTCTCCTGGTACTTTAACAATTAATTGGTTTTATCCTGTTTTTACTACTAATTTAGATGCAGTGTGCTGTGTGTCATCATTATGGTCTTGTTCTTGGTTTCCTTTCTTGTAAGCTGACCAGAGACCGTTTTTTTAGTAATGGATGGCATAGAAAAATTTAAATAAGCAAACAAATAAAAGCATAACAACCAAACACATGAAGCAAACCAATAAGTAAATAAGATCAGAGTGGCAAGAGAATCCTACTTCTGATTACATTAATCACAGTTTCTGAAAAAATTATAGGCAGAGCTGTGTTGCAGAGCTGTATTGCAGAGACGGTGAAACACTGGAGCAAGATATGATTGATTCTTCTCTCATGTCAGTCGTCCCTGCTTAGACTCCTCACAAGACAGTTTCCGTTGCTGCTTTTGCATATTGAGGGAATTAGGCAAACAGTAACTAATGCGAAAGCTGGGAAATCACCTGGGTTGGCTGGATTTCTGCTTGAATGGCATAAAATATTTTCTAGCTTTTTACTTCCCAAGCCTTATCATTTGAATAACTTTACTTCTGAATTAGGTTTTCCTTTGTCAGCAATCAATGATGCATACAGTACTATGACTCCAAAACCTGATAAGGATCATACCTACTCTGCTAATTATTGGGCTGTTTTATTAATTAATGCTGAAATTCAAATATAATTCCGTCTTTGGTAAACTGATTGCAGTGAGTTATAGTGACATTATTCCAAGCAGATCAGGTGGGATGTATTCAAAATAGGGAACTGAGGATCTCAGATGGTTCACTGAACTTATTTCAAAAAACATTATTAGAACAGATGCAGATTCCATTGTCTCTGGATGCAGAGAAGGCATTTGACAGAATTTATTCAAAAATATTTTACTATATCAAGAAATTTTGGTTGTCCCACAGGGTTTTAGAAATGGGTCAAAATTCTTTATTCAAACCCTGGAGCTAGAGCTAGGATGAGTGGGTTCTTGTCTGATTTCTTTTTACTTTGGAGAGGCACCAGATGGGAATATCTACCTTCTCACTGAAGTCTGATTTCTGTTTGGAACACTTGGAAGGTGCTAACTAGCTAATTTGAAGTTATTCTCTGTGCTGATTTCTTTCATTATGTATTTCAAAACTCCCTTCATCTGATCCAGGTTGCATGCAGATCACTGATACTTTTGGACACTTGTCCAGTTCTCTAATCAATGGGTCAAAGTCAGGGGTGGCCAGATTTGCTCAATGGAAGAGCCACAAATAGTAAATCTCAGATGTTTGAGCCACAAGTGGGTGTCCACAGGCAGCAGGCAGTGAGCAGCAAGTGGGTGCCCACAGGCGTCTGCAGGGAGTGAACGGAGAGCCACAAAATAAACTCAGGGAGCCGCATGCCTCGGTTAGTTGGTGCTATATGCCATACTGCACCATCTAAATGGCAAGTCAGACCCTGCCCAGATTTTCTGACTTTTGGGGGGAAACCTCATCTCTAGAGATATAGCTTGACTGACTAAACCAAATTTGAGTAAGCTGACTAATGAGACCTTATGAGATTGATAGAAGGGCATCTTTGAAGTAGACCTTTCAGAGTAGAGCAAATTCACTCAGGATGCATATATTACCTTGGAATGGTTATGCTTCACATCATTGGAATTTCCCTATTTATACCTGGCAAATATTTCCAAAACCTTAATGCTTTGTTTGCTAAATTTGAACAGGGTTCTGATCAGCCATGAATGTCTTTGAAGAGGATGCAACTTCCAAGCAAAGATGGTGGATTTGGTTTGCCTGATCTTGCTCTATGTCGGCTGCACAGATTATATTTTTCCTCATGGTCGGTCTTGGCAATTGGGTCCTCTCTCCAGGTGGCTTGTTTAGGGCTCCTGATGTTCTCTCCACAGGTGGGTGCAATAATTATTGGAATTCCCAGTTGCGACATTGGGGGGCTCTCACCACACTGAACCTCATTCATGGCCTTCCATGTAAACTGGAGTGCTGTGTCATGACTGCCACACATCACACGAGCAACTACAAGCTACCCCAGTCACTCGGCAGTGCCGTTTTGCCATTTCCAGTCTCCCCATATGCTGGACGTGCATATAAATAAAGTGAACATTTCGTGTGGTTTGTACGAAGCATGCTTCACTTACCTTCTCAGAATCTAAATGTATAGATCCTGCTAGTCAGAGACATGTGAAAGCTAAGAATGCCTAAAAGGAAGAAAATAATATTTCAAGAGTGCAATCCAATGCATGAATAAAAGATCTACCCTGGCTGGGTAGAATGGGAGTTGTAGGACCTTTATTCTGTTTAAGCATGCAGAACAGTGCACTTGCAGTGCATTAGATCTGAAAAAATGCCAACAGAGCTCTTCACCGATCATTACATGTTCATTTTATCAGCCCTGCCCATAACGTTCCTGCGCTCTTTTGGATTTCCAAGGGATGGTAAATTGTGCTGTACCAGGCCTAGTCATATGCTAGTGTGGCCCATGGAAGTTCAAACAAGAGCTGAGCTGAATTTTCCCAAAAGTCATTTGTCTGAGATTTCTGAGATGTTACATTTCCTTGCCAAACTTCAGACAGAGAGGGCCATTTTGCAATTTTTTCTCCAGTTCTTCTCCATTCTTTCTGATGGTGGTTGCCACACCCCCCCACACTAACCCACACTGCTCTGGAAGGACTCCACAGAATGTGTGTGGTGCAACCTGGTGGCCAGGCACTTGTTATCGCCACTTTGGGTGGGGCGTGAGGGGAACCAAGAGAGGAAAAGAAAACAAGGGGTGATACTGCCCTTCATTGCACAATTATCCTCCCCTCGAATTCACAGCCAAGGTCCCATCCATTGCTCTGTCCACAAACAGAATGAATTTGGAAACACAGAAACAAAGCAAGTCAGAAGGGGCCTCCTGGACCCTCTAGTCTGAGCCCCCACTCTAGCTGGCTCCACTCACAACATGCCAATTTAGAGTGGCTGGAGCAAAACAAGAGCACCAGGAGAGAAATGTTCATGGTGGCTATCTCGGGAACATCCTCCTCCAGAGAGATAATGCACCTGAATATCATCTTAAGAAGTGGAAAGATCATTTCGCATGTGTGAAACAGGCTGAGCAGGGAAATGTGCTTATTTTTAACTTCTTGTACAGATGGAATTATTTTTAATTTCTGTGTGCGCACGCGTGCGCATGTGCATGAACAGAGTTGCCTTCCCTAGTAAGGGCAAGCTAAATTCACAACAATAAAAAGGGAATACTTTGTGGTTACCATGGATACTAAAAAGGCACCCCAGCATACTCCCTCATGGATACCTTAGGGCAAAGAGGGCTGATCCGAAGATAAGAGCTGACTCTGAGTGGGTAGCAGGGAAACAAAGCTTCAGTCCAGCTGGAAGCCCAAGGTGGAATTCTCTGGTTGCTACATGGATGCATAGCCTGACATAATAAACTGAGGGAGAAAAGTGTGTTTGCATCATGCCTGCAATGTGCCCATAACTCTAGTCACCACTTCAAGTGAGGAAAGGCCTCTCCACAGATTCTGCCGCCCTGTGGGAGGAGAAAATGCACCCACACCCCTCCCAGACACATCCCGAAATTGGACACCTCCTCCAGTCCATCCCCTGAACTCTGCAGGTTTGTCAGACAAGCACCTCTCTGTGAATGTAACAGACATGGGAGAAGCAACCATTTTCAAGCTCGCCAGCATTTTCAGAAATCCAGTTTGAAGAACGTCTCAGCTTGTACCCATGTTTGCTTTTGACTTGTCTTCTGGCTCATCAAATGGACAAAGTGTGCATTTCAAATGCAAAACGTGAATATTTCTGCATGGATTTTCCAAAAGTATGCATGTTCTCCCCATTAACTAAAGCATGAAAGTGAAGATTTTGCAAATGTACATTCCAAAGTGTGGGTGATCACAAATTCAGGAATTCGTCAATATTTCTCCAAACAGAAGTATCCCTGCACACATTCAGATTTGTAGCTGGGAGCAGGAGACTCATACTTTGCAGTAGTTCTCATAATTTTCAAACAGAAATTAAATTCCTGTACAGCCCTGCATATAACTGTATGCAAACTCATTGCTTGTTCTGATTTTGCTGATGATTTTTGCTGATTCAAAAGTAATGGGCAAATGATGATTAAGTGAATACTACAGAAGAGCAAAGAAGGTGCTTATGTCAGAACAAATTTCATTTTTTCCTCAGTTGATTGAGCTAAGCTGTGGCCAGCCTGATGTGGTCTATTCTTGCATTCTGAAGTCCCTAAGGCCTTATTGCTAAAACATTGCCATAGCACAGGGCTAGGCAGATCAGGTTATGGGATCTACTTTGTGCCCACCACTAGAGCAAAGCAAGGACGGCAGGAGAACGACAAAAGAAAGTCCAAGGTACACCACTGCTATATGTGCCCTGCTGGTTCTTGCAGATTATTTCTGATGCTGATAACCACCAGAAGCATCAATAATGCAGCCGCAATGCATACAAATCAGCTTGAATCATCAAGAAGTGTTTGGCTGATGATAGTATCCATAATATTTTGACCTATTTTTATTACGATGACTTTCAACTTATATGCCACCTTTTCCCTCTTGTAACCAACTGGAGGCAGCTTACGAGGTTCTCCTTCTCTATTTTACCTGCACAGCAACCCTGTGAGGTAGGTTAGGCTGAGAGTCTGTGACTGGCCCAAGGTCACCCAGAGAGCTCCATGGGTGAGTGAGGACTAGAATCCGCATCACCTGAGTCCCAGTCTAATGCTCAAGCCACGATGTTCTCTTATGATGCAGGCACCCAGATTTTTTCATATGAATTCTGTTCCAGAGTAGTCTATAAAAAGTCAATTTTCTGCTTTGCTTTTTCTAAAGAACTGTATTCAAGAAGAGGCTATGCCATTTGTGAAATCGTTCAGATATGAGCACAAGGCAGTACACATGCACAACAGTCCAAATCTAAACTGTATGCTGCTCAAGGCAGGGGCCTCTCTTTTGTTCACATTACCTTGCAAGCTGCCTGTTCTCAGAGAAGACTGCATAATAATGAACATACTGCTCAACCTGGGCTGGTCTTCTAAGAACAGCACTTTATCCATCCAACACCAGCTCTCTGATTGCGCATAAAGACAAAACTTTCATGGCTGAATTAATTATCCTTTGGGTGGGCGGGGGATGGAATGATCCCTCACAAGTTCGCCATTTTGCTGTTTACTAAATCCCTCTGTGGATTGGTTACTGAGAAAGAAAAATGTCTGTAGAACAATCATTTATAAAACGAAGCAATCTTTTTTTAAATTGAGCTAATCCTTCTTAAAGTAGGTATGCCAATTACTGACCCAGAGGTATTGTTCCCAAAAGTGAATAAATTAACCTCTAGGTTGACAGCTTCACAGAAGATTTCAAGGCATTTTAAACAATAAGCATTAAAAGGGAGAACAGAACTAGCATTCTGCTGGTATGGGATAGCTTGTTTGATTTGAGAGAAATTTAGGATTATTCAACTTAGTCAGAAAATTCTGAAAGGACAAATCTGTCAAGTTCGATTCTGCTCAATTTCTCATTCTTTTCCTGCAGTCAGAATGTTTTGTTCCTTCTGCATCCACTTGCAAACTTGCCTTTATTTTTAAAATCTGCACTGAAATTTGCACAGACTTCTACGCTAATTTCTTTTGCATTTTGTGAGCATCATTCCGGTGCCGCCCAATCCTATTCAGACCATGTTGAAGGGTCTCGCTTCTGACACAATGCCATATGCAGGCCGGATAGCAGCCTTCCCAAACCTGGGCCCCCAGATGTGTCAAATTGACTACTAGTCCCAGCATTCCCCTGGCCAGCCTGGGGCATTCTAGGAATGGTAGCCCAATACTAAAGTGGGGCACCAGGTTGGAAAAGACTGTCACCCAGTATTTGAGGGGAGGCCTGAAGCCCCAAAGAGAAAGCATGCGTAGGCTTTTATCTCCCTAGATGAGGCTTTTATCTGTCACTGTCTTGATTTAACATCCTATTTAATCATCACACATAAAATAACACCAATGACATTTTCCTTCTATAAACACATCCTCAGAAAAAGAAATGCACAAAGTCACAAAATTCCCCTGATGAAGTTGATATTCAACTGTATAAATAACATGAATGACAACGGGTCTGCACACAAAGCCGTGGTGGGCTCTAGACCTCTCGGGAGGCATTTAGAAAATAAAAGCAGGAGGGGGGGTTACACGGATCATGAGGAAAGTGAGTGCAGAGTTATAATTAGTGATGCTACCAAATTTTGTAATTAGTTGGCTTGATGATTGGAACTCCTCTAGCCATCATGTTCACCTTTGCACTCAGTCTGGATCAATGTCTTACGAATTTGCTATTGAGTCTGGAATCAATTATGAGCTTCAGAGTAATAAAGTAGAGCAACAATTTCACTACCACTGCAATTTTCAGTTGTCTTACAACTGAACATCCTCCCCCAAAATGTACCTGAAGGGTCTCCTGCATGGTTTCCTGAGGAGGAAGAGGAGAAGAATCCAATGGAGGATGATTATGATTAATAATAATAGTATTATAAATTTCATTTCTATACCACCTGTGGCCAAAGCTCTCTGGGCAGTTTACAAGAAAATATAAAAACAATAAAATAGATAAAAACATTAACAAGAATGAACATTAACTTAAACTAGCATAAAACATTGGAAAACAATAAAAAGGTAATAAAAAGACCCAGCTAAGAATAAAAGAAAGGCACCTGGTTAATTGTATCAGGCCCCTGAATGACCAGAGAGGTCTTTAAGGGCTCCTGCTAAGAGAGCTGTCTTAACCTGGCACTGAAAAGGTGGCAAGGCAGGCCACAGCAGGGAGGTTGTTCCAAAGACGGGGGGCCACTACAGAAAATACCATCCCATTAATTGCCACTCTTCACGGCCCTCAAGGCATTTGCACCCAGAGGAAGGCAAATCACACCTGTGATCAGTGATGCTGAGTAAACGTCACATAACATCATCCACACGAGGTGGGCCACGTGGAAACAGCCAACCAAAAGGGAGCATAGCATGGTAACACAGGATAGCATATACTACAGAGCACAAAATTTTATTTATTTATTACATTTATACACAGCTCCTATTGCCCTCCAGGGCTCTCTGGGTGGTGTCCAGTCCAGAACAAATATATAACAATAACAAGAGCCAACCATAAAATTAATACAATAAAATACAAAATCAGTACACTCTGTCAGATCACTACAACAGTCAGTAAAATTACCTAACACACAGCATTGATAGAACAATCATTAAAAATTCCTAAAAATATAAAATATTAAATCAGCAGTTCTTAAAACGTCTGCAGAATAAAACCGTCTTTGCCTGGCGCCGAAAAGATAACAACGAGGGCGCCAAGCATTCTTCTCTGGGGAGCATATTCCAACTCCCAAGATGTACCTTTCTATCGAACAAGTGCAAAACTCATACACAGAGAATGAGAATTTGTATTCAAGAACTCGCATCTAAATTCACAAGAACAAATTCATTACATTCCAAGTAAACCGAGAATCCAGTCAGGGACACATTTGCCCATTACTAGCTATTACTCTGTAGCAGTCACTGAATCCAAAGAGGAAAGCTAGCGTGTAGCATATGGGAGTAACTCTCACTGAATGCACTGGGAATTATTTCTGAGTAGACACGAATAGATTTGTGTTGCAAGCCTGCAAGCCTATTGATGCTTACCTAGGAATCTGCTCAAGGAATTCTCATTTGAGCAGACAAGCACGGGGTCGCTCTGCATCTCTCAAAGACTGAAGCAGAAATTTATAACCCCTACTAAATCAGGGGAAGCCATACTTTTCAATTTCTCATGTGCTCTTTGCTACCTTTCTTCCTTCAGCTAATTATGTGCCTATTACAAATGTGCATTTTGGGTAAAGATGGCACTGGAGGTGACATTGGGAGATCCGTGACCACATTTTCTGCCAGCTTTCAAAATTTAATGGAAGGCATAGGACCCTCTCTGCAATAAATGTTCTCCAGAAAACTCGGAACCTTTGTTTGCAGAGCTTCAGAAAAGTTTCCCTTTTTTACTGCCTTCTCTTAAATCTGGACCATTGGTTTTTACTGGTCAGCACTGTTGTATTTTGTTTTAAATCGGCAATCATTTTTATGGATCAGGTTGAAACTTATTTTATGCTCTTCAGCAGTAATTTGCCCACAGTACCTCTGTGATTTCCACTAATTAAAACTGCAGCTGGAGATCGGCGGTGGTAATTTCCATTAGGAAGATGGTGCACATACTCCCACACACACAGATGGCTGTGGTTAAACTTTAAAATGCAAGATCCCGTCATGACTTTTCTGCTGTCTACTCAAGTTTGATCCTACCAAGTGATTGGACAGGGCTGAATAGCTTGGAGGAAGTAGAGTATTCTCTAACATCATGCACATGATGACCTCTGTTGGGAAAGAGTTGGCTGAGTGAGACCTTCTTGATAGTGTTCCGATGAAGCTCCTCAGCATCCATCCATGCAGCATCCGTGGACTTTCTCTCATGCTCAGCCCCGTCCTAGAAAGGGAGTTCGAAAATGCTCATGGAACTGAGGTCGTGAAACTGGCAACCTTTTTCTGCATTGCGTGTAGCACAAGCCAATGGAGGAGGGGTGCTGCTTACACAGCTTTTGCACAGCTCCCCATGAGCTCTACATGAATGCTGGGGGCAAATGCCAGGAATTCAGACTCGTGGCCACAACAAAGTGGTCTGGAGACCATGGAGCTGACCTCAGTTCTCACCCCCAAAAGGGATTCACATCTCTACCCGTTGATACTGCTGCATCTCTCAGCAACGTTCCTTCTGGGGTGACCGCCTGAGTCGGGAGGTACCGAACTGCAGTGGTTTCACTCCTGCTGGGACGGCTGACCCCGGAAGGTGGTGTTTGGGGAATATTGCTCACCACATAGATTTTCTAGTAAAATCTAGAGGGCTCAGTCCCTGAGGGCTCAGTCCGTGTGTGTGTGTGTGCGCGCCTATTTTCTTTTGCCGTTTGCAGAAGATGGTCTAGACATTTTGAAGTGCTAATTGCAATTACAGACATTAAGATCAATAAATAATTAAACTGTTCCTATTTCAGGATTCACAGACTTGGAATTTCACTTTTGGTGGGTTTCCAAACAAACAATTCGGCAGGGAACGTGGCTACCAAGCAATGACTGCTGCTAAGAGAAACCAGCATGTGGTGGAAGAAATATAAGCAGCTTTTTTGTCTGTTCCATCTATAGAATCCTTGTAAAAATGTTTCTAAACTCTGTGGCAAAGAAAAATAAGAGAGTAGCATTAGACATGACTCAAAGTATGAGTCACAAGAAGCATTTGTTCCATGTAAGTGAGAAGGAAGGCATTATATTTCTTTTTTTCTTTCTTTTACTCTGTCAGCTGCAGGATTCCAAGACATTGTTGACACTAACAAAGATCTACCATTCTTCTGAAAATTCTCAGAACTGATAATCCCAACCCCCAGCAGCTTCCAATGTAATAATAGCACAGTGGGAACCGAAAGGGCAAACACCTTCTGCTTCCTCTCCTCCTGAATCACAGTCTCATCAGAAACAACATATGCCCTTCAAAGAGATACAAAATGTAAGAATTCCATAGGGAATGGGTGGGAGATTCCAAAATACCATTTCATGCAAGACAGGAATGGTGGATAACTCAAGCTTTCCTCTCCATTCCTCCACCTGAAGGACTGGCCTTCAATGCAAGACCCAAGAGCCACTGGTGGCCCCCAAGACTTAATGTCTCTCCACCTCTTCTTATCATCCCATTGCTCTTACTTTGCTCCACCTCAGCAGGAACTCTCTAGCTTTGCTCTCCTTCCGGCAGCGAGTAGTCGGGCTGCTGTTATGCAAGCTCCTGGAAGAGGCTTCCAAACAAGGAGACAAGAGACCGATGATCATTAGCTGCAAGGCGGCCGGAGTGCAGGGAGAGGAGAGCAGAAGACCAATCAGCCAATTAGCTTTGAGGGAGGAGGAGCCCAAGAGACAAAGTGCAATGTGATTGGCTAGCTGCATAGTGGCAGTGGGGACAGACAGAACCTGCAGGGACAAGAGCAAGTGATCCGTGTGGACCAGCACTAGAAAGGTTTGCAGCTCTGGGTAAAGCAGAATGGAGCAAGAGATCCATCCCAATTCCCTGGGCTGCGTAAGCCACTTGGAATTTTTTTGCCTCATGACTGAGGCCTTGTTTTGAAGGGGTGGAAAGAGATGGGAGGAAAAGGTGCAAAAGACCTCCAGAGCACAAGGCTGATGGTAGAGTGGAAGCGGTGGAAAGAGGAAACGTGCCCAAGAGATGCTTGCCTAGAACCAAAGTGGCTCCTGCTGGAAAAACAAGGAAGATGACTGATATATGCCATGATCACTTCCAGAGTAGACACTGGATTAACCTTTTTTATAGTTATTTTAAAAACAGAGCGGGGAAAGTCTGGTCCTTCAGCTGTAGCTTGTTTCCAGCTCTCTTCAGCCCAAGCCTGCATGGCCAATGGTCACGAACGACAGAATTTATAGTGCAACTAATTTTATTGTATTATTTTACTGAATTGCTTTTATTCGTTGTAAGCCATCCTGAGACGATTGTCATAAAGGACAGCATATCAATGTTTTCAATAAATAAAATAAATAAACTGCATCTGGAACTTGAGAGGTTTCCCCGTTACCCCAAGTTTGAAAAGGATCCTTCCTTCCGCCACATTCCTCATGGAAGGCTTGGAGGCCGCACCAGTCAGGAAACCAAGCAGGAGGGTGAGCGCCGCCGGTATCACTGAATATTGCTCAGGATTGCAAAACAATCCCGAAGTGACACAGAAGGAACTTTTGGAATGAGCTCCCCGCAGAGGTGCACCTGGCACCTACTTTATATTCTTTTCAGCACCAGGCGAAGACCTTTTTATTTTCCCAGCATTTTAACAAAGTAACTTTTCAACTTTGTCTTTATATATTCCATTTTATTCTGTACTGCAGCTATGCTTCTGTGCTGAAAAACACAACCGCAGTTATGCTTTTGTTCTTTTAAATTTAAGTCTCTCTGTGTGTGTTTTTAACTTTTGTTAACTGTAGTTAACTGGCAGTATGAAAGCCTCAGCTCAGCTAACTGACAGTATAAAAAGGAATTAATTAATTAATATTGTTTGGAAACTGAAAACAAACTAAAAACCAAATGAGACAGTGTCAAGTTTTGTTAAATTCCCATTTATATTGCCTCTGCCTCTTTTCCGCTTTTTTTGGACTGGTCTGACCTGCTGTGGCTTGACCAGCTGCAGTGCATTCCTGCCCGTGTCGACGCAGCCATTTGAAATTTAATGGAACCTTCCTCCCTGGTGTATAATCGCAGCCACAGACATTTGCGAGTGTGTCATCTAGTAGTTCTGTAAGTTTCACTATTGCTGCCAGTGTCATGCCACTTTTTCTCCCCCGTTCATACTTTGAACCGCAGGAAGCATGCCATTCAGTGCAAAGAACTGCAGGGTGCTTTCAAGCCAAAGTTTAATAATGCCTTTACTGGGCTCCTAGGATTTGAAAGGGAAAACGTGTTTAGTTCTTCTGCGGAAATCATTGGGACTTGAAAGCACTTCACCTGGGCTCTGCTTTCCCTTTCTCATTCCCATAGCTCAGGCAGTGGGGCGGGGTTGAGATGAAGAGTGGTGTTAAGGCTGCGATTCCATGCTCAGATTATGCTAGCGAGGAAGCCGTTGCCTTTAGATCCCAACAGTGGCACAAGAACTTCTGTGATGTGCTGGCCCACGCAACCGTGCCCAGGGAATGGCCAGACTGGGTGATCTCCGGGAGCACTGAGAAACAGGCTGAATCTTAAACCTCTTCCCAGCACTTATGTGAGGCTGTGACGGCAAAAGAGGATGCATAAGTTACAATGCTCCACCTTGGCTCCATAGAAAGCCAGAATAACCCCCCACCGCTCCCCGACTCTTCTTGCTCTGTCCACGCTGCCACAGCAAAGCACAAGTTTAACCTACCGTCCCGCTGCTGTGCCTTTTAGGGACCCGAGGTGCACTGTACATCCCAGACAATGTGCCCCTTTATAATGCTTCCTTACACACATGGTGCAATACATTGGGAAAGGGACCCCGAGGCAACGGTGCTCATGAAGACGGTGGTGACTGCAGCCACTGCTCAATTTATTTATTTATTATTAAACTTTATATCCCATTCTATTGGCCCAAAGGCTCTCTAAGTGGATTCACAGCATAAGGCCATGTGTGTGTGTGCACGCGCATGAGTGCGTGCTTTGAAAAGAAGGCTGCTAGGACTTAGAAACATAGAAAACAGAGCGAGTCAGAAGGGGCCTCCCGGGCCATCTAGCCTGACCTCTGGCACCAGCCGGCTCCGCTCACGACATGCCCACCATGTGGACGTCCAGCCTGTCCTTGAACACCCGCACCGATGGGGCCTCAACGACCTCTCGTGGAAGCCCATTCTACGCCCTCGGGGTCCTGACTGTCAGGAAGTGCTTTCTGGCATCCAAACGGAACCTTGGCTCCCTGAGCTTTGCTCCACTGGGGTGCGTCCTGCCTTCCTCTGCAGGGGAGAGCAGGTCTCTACCCATGCTGGGCTGGGCCTGCATCCCATTTGACATAGGGCAGCCCCCTGTTTCTGGGGCTGCAGAGGATTGTCTCCTATTCTGAAAGCATGCCCTGTCTGAAGGGCTACTTAGCCCAAGCCAGGTTCACTGATGAAGGTCCATGAGAAGGAAGCTGGCCATCAACAGACTGAGCAAGGCACGCCGGTCACCCAGCCATGGTGGAAATACCCACTGTACTGCTGTTTGCTAGGAGAATCAGTTCTAAGTGTGTGTGCATACATAGGCATAGGTATGGAACTTATGCAAATTATATGCAAACAGGCATCCTCTTTTCTCTGTTGATGATGTGCAAAAGGCCACTTTATACTTGCTGCACCTTTCTGTGTGCTGACAAGAGGCCTGCTCGGGGCTCCCGAACAGAGCACAGAAGCAAATTCTGAAGGCCCCAACACCCAAAAGGCTTTCCCAGAACCCATATGGACTGCTTCCTTTGTGTTTACTATTACTTTCCAAAATGTACACTTCCTTCCCTTCTGGCATGCCCCCAGCTCTTCTGTCTTGTGTCAGTCTTGGTTGACTGACAGGTCCAAGTCACGAAATACGAAAAGCAGCAGGGGAGCAGCTTGAACTGCCACGGTGTGGAGGCTGAGTGGCACTGGAATGCACTACAATCGCTAACCAGCATAGAGCATCGTGATTGGCAATTATTATTAATCTGAGATCTGTAGCACATTTCTTAGCTCGCCCAGGATCCCCTCTGCAGGTGCCATCTTTCACACTGCCACGCAGAAGGAGAATGAAATCTCCAAAACAATATTCTGTGGGAAATCTGTTCATGCCCTTGGAGGCCACTCCTGATTTGAAATTTAAAATAATAACAGAGGGTTCTGGAAATGAACTTCTGAGTCTGGAGGGTGCACGCTTGATGTGAAGGACAGACCATGCGTTAAACAAAATTACAGCTTTAGGATTCACATAAGGATTAGTCACTGAGCAAATGAGTCAGAAAATGCAAAGTAAAGCATTGTTTAAGCCTTTCTTCCCACTGCTTAGCGACTGTATCAAATACGGGCTGTGACTTAGAGTAAGGATTGGACAGACGTGCCTATGGAAGAGGGCGATTTCGGAGTCCAACACCTTGACATAAATGCATGCCTGCAGCCCGTGAAGGCTCTCCTATCCTGATGCAAAGAAAGATAGAAAACTCCTACTCCCTGAAGGACAGATTGGGTTGAACAGCCCATAATGCAAAGATGGGCATGAGCCATATGGACTAATGAGTGGCACCTTCACCCACAGTCACACACACCCCCCGGATGAGCATGCACACACACACACACACGCTTGTGCATAACAGCTCCACACACCACACACACACCCAGAGATGCCCCCATCTGAGCACGCAGGGAGGGCTTCAGGACTAGCCTCTCCCATCAGCCAAGCAGGGGAGCCAGTGCATGATGTAGATGCTCTTCCTGAGGAGCCAGAAGCATGACTGGGCAGAGGAAGAGTGCATGGAGGTGGCCCTCTTCATGCACTCTTTCCCCCTCACTTTCACAATTTCCCACTTGACACCATCCTCACTACCAGCCTCGAGGCATTTGGTTCATGCGTGTGCAGGTGCTGCCTACGTGCCATTGCTTCGCCCACTCAGGACCTCTCCAGGCATTGCAACCGAACATGTGGAAGCAAATTCAGCTCTGCTCCCTCACGTCTCCACACTCAGCACGCCATGGGAAGAGCATGGCTGGGGGTGCTGGAAAGTGCTTTTTGGTGAGACTCCTCAAACATGATGGGCAAATTGGCATTTTTCTGGCCCTCCCCAATTGTGCATGCACGCAGCCACAAATCCATTCCATCCAATAGCCACAATTGCCTACAATCTGTTCTTCAGTGTCTTCCAGTCTTTGCATTTCATTTGCAACTTTTACCTATATACCCATGGAAGGGCACACATTTGCAGGGTGCTCACTTCTTATGTACATTCCTTTGCTCCAATGCTCATGATACCAGACGTTTGGGTGGCTGTTACAGATGACTATTGGATGATGCCATGCCACTAAATGGGTTCACCATTAGACTCACTTTTGAATGCTGTTTTTCCTTCTTATTTGTCATCAAAAGCCTATATGTCCACTTATGTCTGCCCCAACACTGGAGTGTATATCTCTGGCATCGCCCCCACCCCTTAGACCACACAAGTAAATGCATGCTCAGAATAGCCTGACTTTCACAAGCCTCAAAGGACTTCTGTTGCTGGAGGATGGGAACCATAATTTGCACAGCCAGCTATAGTCTA
Source organism: Varanus komodoensis (assembly GCF_004798865.1). Classification (NCBI taxonomy): domain Eukaryota; kingdom Metazoa; phylum Chordata; class Lepidosauria; order Squamata; family Varanidae; genus Varanus; species Varanus komodoensis. Next base: position 29,062,537 of record NW_025335269.1, on the reverse strand, counting down.
GTACACCCGATCCACCCTGCCTTCACAAGCAACCCCATTAGTGTCCCCAACTTTTCAAAATTCCCTCCCACAAATTATGCACACATGGGCACTCACATATGCAAACCCTGCTTGCACTATGCCTTTTATCTATAGTACAAAAAATTGAAGTTAGAAAGTTGGAGAGACGGGAGTGTGAAAGTTGAGCCAGAAAAGACAGCTGCATCTTTGGAAGGTGTAATGAGGTAAATGACCTTACTGCAGTTTGTATGGAAATGAAATTTCCCATGTTTCTGCCTTCTTTCATCATTATACATTATGCATGGCCTCTTTAAAGAGGCAATTTACCATCTTTTCCTCTGCTGATTCTGCAGAAATTGCTGTATAATTATTAATTTCTAGGGCAAATTTTGTCCACATATTTCCACATCTTTAAAGTCCACTATGCTATCTGCACCGTTTCACTGTGTAAGCATTAATGTGGCAACTATTAGTTGCTACAGGTGTGTCTTTTTTCGCCCACCCAATCAAACCCCACCTAGAGTGAGTCACCTGGGATATCCCGGAATCTTCCATACAGCTATGGGCTAGGTAGGCCGAAATCCCTATAGCTTCAAATATGGAATGCCAACATGTGCCTTCACACCATTCTCCAGGCTCTGGCTTGATGGTACCATTTTTAAAAAGGGCAACTGGGTCACCACATGGGCAGGAAGTGTTCTACAGGAAGTGTAATGGTTTCATTCCTCTCTCTGCATATGTAGGTCCCCCATCAGCATCCCAGAGAAAAGAAGGCCCATGCACACTTCCTTTCCAGCTCCTTGGACGTCCCAGCGTGCAAGTTACTCAGAATCTGAGCTCAAGTGATTATGAGCTAGAACCAAGAAGAAAAACCAATTCTTCAAGACCAGTCCATCCATCACACACAGGGTGACCATGTTATAGCACAGTGCTTGAAGGACCGTCCAGCCCAAATGCACAGATAAAGAACATCAGGCGGGAATAGCAGCGGGAGTCCTGGCGTGACCCAGCGCCATGCGCAGGCGTGTGGCTAGCTGGCCGGTCTTGCCCACTGTTGGGATGGAGACAGCCGGTTGTTCTGGGTGCGCATGCCAAGGGCATGCTGATCTGGATCTCTGGATGTGCAAAGGGAGGAAATCCAGCTCTCCCACTATGCTGCCATGCATTCTATTCCATTTTAAAGCATACTAATTATTTCTAAATTTGCATCTAGGCATACCAATTAGATGCACATATGCCAGTTTTATAGGAATGTGCGTCCGCTTTGGCAATGCATAAGTGGCTACTCCAAGCACACACTTACTTCTCAGGGGGTGAGAACAATTTGCGTGCTTAGTTTTTATCCCTCTCAGTAAAGCCAGAGAGCATGGGGGCTGCTTCCGAGAAACAATCTCGCATTGGCTCAAATGCAGCAGAGGGAGAACAGGGAGAACGAGGATCCTCTCTCTCCCTCTGATAGCCCTAAACACCACTCCAAATGGGAACAATAAAATGAATTCTCCTAATCAGAACAAAATGTGTCATTGATGTAAAAATAAATTACCCATTCATCCTGATCTTCAGTTGCTCATTTATCCTGTTCTCCATTAGTCATTCTATCTTTTCTCAAAGTCTTTTCATTACTTCTGTCTAACTTTGACTACCAACAATGCTAAATGCAGCAAGCACTGGTGAGTCCATACTGGAATGTCATCATTTGAGAAATAGAATATGATTGGAATCACAATACACCAGTATAAGAGCTATTTCCAAAGTGGCTTTACAGATTCAGGCCAAATTTAAACAGTCTGCAGAATGGGGCTGATCTTCAGCCACTCACAAATGCAAGGCCACTGGTTTCATAGAAAGAGCTTCCAGTATCTTGGATTATATTGACCAAAATCTTATGGCTGAGTAAGCCTTTCTGTGTGGCACAGACCAGGGCTGGACAATGTGCGGCCCTCCAGAAGTTCTGGCCTGCAACTCTCAGCTTCCCTCACTAAACTGGCTATAGCAAATGAAAGTTGTAGAACAAAATATTTGAGGGTCACAAGTTCCCCACCCCTAGTATAGAGGTCCAGCTAAGTACCTTTCTGATTATGTTGGCAAGGCATGCCACTGCACCTACACTGAATTAATGAGTTTGTCTGTGATGGGCCTTTTAATTTTAACTCTGAATGAATAAACCACCATGAACTGTGGAAAATTCTGACTTGACCCACCAGAAGAAATTGGGGATGTTTAATTGTTCTGACAAGCACAGGAACTAAAGGTTATTTGGATCCATAAAGTGCAACTCATCCAGTACATTATAATATGCTCCTGTGATGCAAAGGAGATGGAGGGTACCAATACGTCTGTCGTGATGAGGCATTGACATTGTTGCCAAGAAATAGAGAAAGCACCAAGTCCTCCACTTGAGAGCTCTTCTCACCATTGGCTGTGCATTCAAGACCTACTGGTGCTTTAGGGATCCTTCCTGTTAAAGCTGAACTGTCAGAATCATGTCTGAGATTCTTCAAAGCTTAAAAGGCTGTGAGTTTGGCTGAACATAGAGACCTGTTTTGCTCCAAGTGGTGCGATTGGTCCTAATACTCTCCCAGTAGCAGCTCCCCAAAGTTTCAAACAACAGACGGGGGAGTGTTCAACCTAAGGCTTTCTCCAGCCACAGATTAAGCAGAGGCTAGCTGGACATCTTTTTGGGTACTGTACCAACAGATTTCCTGCCTCTTTTTCAGGCCACTCCCAATTCTATACAGTGTGGTTTTGGCTGGAGGTATGAAGTTTGGATGTTCTGCATGGAAAAGCATGTCCTCTCCCACTGAGCTATGGCCCACCCACTTCGAAGTAGGAGGGTTGTTAAACCAGAAAGTGGGGGGAAGTCTTGCCCATGTGTTAGACAATTGCCATTCAGCACTAGAAATGTTCAGACAAGAGCCCAGATTGGACACAAATTTTAGTTTCCAGGGAGACAGCCGAAACTCAATGGTTCATAGTCAATCTTAGTCCTGCTTAGAGAAGACCCATTAAAATGAATGGTATTAAATTAGACTATGTAAAGAAAATGCCATTGCTTTAGAGTGCTAAATACCAATTAGCATAGAAGCCAACGAGGACTAGGATGCCTGTAACATTGTCCAGATATTTGCTTTCCCTTCTAGTTTCAGACTCCACCTCTCCATTAGGCATCACTGCTTTTTCCATGTATGACATGCTCTGCTTTCACTGAGAAGTGACTGGCTGGGATCTTGACAGATGTAGAGAGAAGAAGCAGGGCATGCCAGATGAAGGCCTATACGCTCAACTTTTTATGGAATTAATAAGAAAGAGTGTTATTGTAATGTAGTTATCACTTGGGCGAGCTCCGTGATGGAGCTGTAGCACAACCGAAGGGAAGGAAATGAGCACAGAGACACGGGGAACAAAGGGTCATCGTTTAGAATCCCATCCAATTCTTATTAGAGTCATTTACAGCCTTTTCATTGACTTTAATGGGGGTTGGACTAGCTCCAATTCCCTATGTTATTGCGAGGGAGGCCCATTGGTGGGATGGACTGATGCCAGCTGAGTATTAGCCGTAGAAGCTTTAAAATGTCTGCGAGTGCTGCCACAATGATCATGGATGATTAATCAAGGTTATAATTTTGTAGAAATGTGCTGTAAATCAGAAGGGACTGCGGTTCCCCAACTGACCTGCAGAACTGCAGGATCCGTGATGGATTGCGCCAGGCAAAGTTCTGAAGACTTTATGCTTCTAAATAAAGTGTGATTTTGCTGGACAGCATCAGTAAAGTGCTGCATGCCCAGGCTGACCCATTATTTGTCATTAAAGAGATGTTGGCATTTCTCTTAGTTGGTGAAATCTTAATTATTAGGGAGGGGTGGAGCTATCAGTTTCTGTTTCTCTTCATTTCTCACTTCATCCCAAATTGCGATTTTTTAAAAACTCCTTGCATCAACAATTTGTATACAATTTTTAGGTGGATTTAAGAAGGAGATTTCCCCCAGTGACCTCTCTGAGCAATGAGAACACGGAAGCACTGCAAAGCAGAGGGTTTTAGGAAAGGGAAAATGAGAGCCTTCCACTCTCTCCTGCCAAGAGACCCTGCTGCTGCTGCACCAAGGCGGCCCAATATAAAAGTCAGGTGACAGCTGCCCCCTCCCAGAAAAAAATGCAAAAGGAAATGTGTAGTTATGTGTCCGAATCCCACCCTACTCAAAAACCATGGTTCTGGATTACAAAGGAAGAGATGTGTCTATGCAGGACTTTTCCCCCCATCAGTGCAATGCATTTTGCCTCTGGGGGAGCCCACCTCCATCACCTTCAAGCCCACCCACCTCTGAAATACTTGTCTGAAATGAAACTCAGATGTCCAGCTGAAAAAAGTCCCATGCCCTCGCTTTAGTATGTGTGCATCCCTAACAGGTAATTAACCAATTAATCAATGTGCCATTGATTAATTAATATACCACCCAACAGCCAAGACTCTTCCCACTAGTCAGGGATGGCTGCAGAAGCCTTCGGTTGCCTTGCTCTCCTAGATCGCCAGCAGCCTGGCCAACAATCTACAGGGAAGTCCTTTTTTGAAAATAAAGCATAAAGACCGCATTGTAGGAACGGGGTCAGGGTGTCCATGGCAGGACATTCCTCCACAGCTCCAAGCTAATAAGGAATAAGAGGGAGGTGCACATAATTCAGAGGTAAGCTGGTGGAGTAGCTAAACTCTACAAGATCGCTGAGCAAATCAAAGTTTTGGGACGCCTTGGTTGAAAGGAGAAATACTGCCTCCTTTAATTCTTTAATGCTGCTCATTCATTGTTGGAAGAAAGCAACCCTGTCTCTGAACCTTTAGTGTTGTTCATGACTACAATAATTTGCTTTGGGCCTTAGGGCTAAGAGCACAACATCTCAGTTCTTCAGCTAACACATCCTGTAAATGGGAAGCCTAATACTTTCACACCCTGCTGTGTTGTATTCATTAATATTGCTATGGTGCCTTTGGAGGTATACATCGCTGAACTCTATAATCTTTCCTTCACAAACATCATCCATTTTGGTAAATTACAAGAGTGTTGAAGTCTTTTAATTAAGAATAAATGCACAAAGTGCAACATCAGCTTTTAAATTTTCCTGCCAATTTACATTTGACTATTAAGGGGAAAAGTATGTTTCCAGCCCTTGACATTATACATGTAAACTACAGAGCAGGTGTGGGCAACTTGTGGCCCTGCAGATGCATTGGACTACAACTCCCATGTTCTTTCAGCATTGGCTGTGCAGACTACGGCTGATAGGCATGGCAAGCAAAAGCATTTACAGGTTGCAAGCCATGCTGTAGAGCATACTGTCTAAATTGTACTAAATTGTACATGTCTAAATTGCGCTGTACTCATTTCCTGCATTCTACGGCACAGCCATAATGATGGAAAGTGCCAGAGAAAAAGAGAAGTTTCCAGGGACACTTTTCCGGCATGAGGCTGACCATACATATTGCGTAGGGTCAGCCTATGTAGAGTCCTGCAATGGTGACCGTCAGCTCCCCAATGGCTACTGCATGAGAAGGAGGTTTACTGTGTCCAAAAAGGAGTGCATGATCTGAAATATTAAATTTAACCTGGAGATATGTGAGTGTTAATTAATGTGGCCATTATAGCTCACCCTGGGGGCCATGCCAAGCTTACTTTCCCAAGGTCCCCAAAAGGTCCACAGATCCTTTCTGAAACTGCTGCTACATGTGTTCCCAGGTTGACGCAGGTCACCTATTTGCACCCATAGAATCCCTGGTATTTTTCTTAGTTGGTGAAATTTTAGTATTAGGGATGGAGAAATATGTAAATTTTAGTTTCTCTCCATTTCTCCTTTTTCATCCCACATTTTATTTTTTTTAAGGTTTGCATAAATATGTGTATGCGTTTTAGATAGATTTCCCCTAATACATGCATTATGGGATGTATCCCTAATACATACGGGATTTTTCAATATACACATTTTTTCTAAAATCATGCATTTTATGATTATTTTCATGACCATATTGATGTGATTGGATTTGTCACTGACCTTTCTACCAATGAAATGACACTCAGCATAGTTTGCAATCATAGAGAAACACAGATTCATTTGCTCTGACTTCAGCGTAGGGAATCTGCACTCAGATCCCCGTCACCCACCACAGTCCGTGCAGAAAAAATCAGGCCAGAGGGGTTAGGGGGCATTTTGGAGGCCAACTTGGCCCTGCCAACTTGCAACATATCCCATTTGTGCCTCAGTCTCTTTCCTCCCTTTCAGAAGTGCTACCTTTAGACAGCCGAAATCAGCTGTCGAGCTGTTTTGCAGAGTGAGAAGAGGAGGGAGGCAACCTTTACTTCCACCTTTCTCCTGTACTGCCTAGGATCCTACAAGTTGAGAGGGTTACAGGCATCCTCCCAGAATTGTGCTCTAAAACTATGATACCACGAAGACATTAAAATGCAAGAAGCAAATACAACCAGCAAGAATCCCTGTAGCTTGCTTGGGCACCTAAGTCCTGCTTGAATAAGGAATTCTTTGTGTGTTGGCTAAAAGGAAAGAGAGGGAGAATCGACCTAGCTTTTCTTGGCAGGGAGTTCTGCAGCCTGGGAACAGCTGCTGGCCATGGGAAGACCTTCTCCTGTCCCCACCAAAAATGTCTCTAAAGATGGCAGTCCTGAAGATCTTCAGGACCTCTTCTGAAGAACTTAAGACCTAGACAGGCTTGTATGGGAGAAGACCTGGTCCCAAGCCATATGGGAATGTCTATTGCTTGTGTGTACATTTTCCCCTTATATATGTGCACATGTTTTGCCTCCATGGAGGGCAAAACCTTCATTGCAAACTTTGGAGAAGGTTAACTGAGTATTGGTTCATATATTGGTTCCAAGTGCCAAATTAGGTACGCTTGCCTGGAAATGTGAACCAAATGATTTTCTCTCCCATCCCTGCTTAGTTTCCGGAATGAAGGTGACACAATCAGAGATGTGGAAAATGCTGTTGTCTGAGTCAGTTCTTTCATAAGGACATGGCTGAAGCAGAAGGAACTAGGAAATAGATTGGCTTTGACACAGCAATGACAGGTTTCCTTAAAGAGTGCCCCGTGAGCCCAACCAGAAGTCGCACATAGAATACCTGCAGCCTGACCATCATTGGAAAGATGGAAATCGGTGAAGAAAACAGAACCAAAATCACTTGAGGACAAATTAAAAGAAAGAAGCAACTCCTGTAATCTGCTTCTTAAATGGTATCAGACAGGATCATAGCTCAGGGACGGAACACATAGTTTGGAACCTCCTGGGGATTTTTTCCCAATTTATTTGTTTTTGTGAATTTTCCTAAAACAAGAGAAAATCTAGATTTAAAAATAAGAAAAAAATCTAAATTATATATACACAAATATGTGTACAACTGCATGTGTTTAAATGTATCAATTATGTAAAAGCTTCAACAAAGGCAGACCAAATATCCATACTATACTCCAGTTGCTATAAAAAGAGTGCAGAATATGCATTTGCGTCAATAATGCTTTAACTTCCAAGAAACAAGTAGAGAATTTAATATGTACTTCAGAAAATGCTGAAGAGCATTCCAAAACCAAGTTTATCTGTGTAGTAACTCCACCCAAAAAAGAAAAATGTAATTTGTGAAATGGCTATAGTAAAACGTTTCCCTCTGATGTCCTACGCTCTGTTGGTTTAAAAGGAAAAAGTGAAGAGTGGCAGAGGAAATGGCTTCTAAGACAAGAATCCTAAATGCAGTACTAAGAATTAAATGCTATTAAATACGGCAAGAAAAACATCTGGGTGAGCAAGCATGTATGTATTGTTTCACTATAAAAGTGTTTGTTGTTCCCGTAAGAAGCCTGCCACTGGGACATATTTCCATTTGCCTGTTGAATCCCGGATTCCTTCTTGGAATGTCTATGCAGCTGGCTCTCAAAGGCTGCTATTGAGCAGTGATGATGCATCCATCCCAACTAACTTTAATTAGCCAGGAATCTTGGTCTGATCGCATATGATTCCTCCTCGGGAGAAACTATCAAAGCCATCATGTGATCTGTTGCTAAGTGAGGTAGCTCACAACCATGATTACCTATAACTTTCAGACCTTCTCCGACTGCCATAGAATACTCATCTGAATCAGTCAGGTTAAGAGGATCCCGAACCAAAGAAAGAGATGGGTGGTCACAGCTGCATCACCAACATGAAGAGACAAAAGAGGATACAGCTTTGAAAAAAATGCTAATTTATATGCATAGATGGAGATGTATATGCAATCACTACTATTTAAATAGAAACACAATATATCTCACATAGCGTGGAAGCACACGACCAGGTGGGTGAAGAACTTGACCAGATGGGTGAAGTTCTTCATTCAGGAAGGAGAACAGTCGGCAAGATGGATAGCTTCACTGGTGGAAGCTCTGTGGCTGCTTTGTTCTTCCCGGCATGGCCACATGCTCCGGGTAGCGAGAAAGCCCTTTCTTGTCATGCCTCCACCAGCACTTCCAGGGCCCTGTTCACAGCTGCTTCAAGCCCCAGTATGCAGTGAGCTGCGGCAGCTGCTTTCGAGGGCCACACAGACAGCTGAGGCCTGAAGCCCTCAGCCCAGGGCCCCACAGCTCAGAATCGGCACATGACAACGCCAGCCGTGAGGTGAGGCACTCCTCTGACTGCCAGCTTGCAAATCTGGGGTTTTCTGCTCTTAGCAGACAGACGAAACGCTGCAGGAGCCATGACAAGGACGGGATATTTTCCAAGAACAATTCCAAGTGTTCGCACTCACCATCTTTAAAGTATGGGTGGACAACTTGCGGTCTTCCTGATGCTTAGCCAAGCTGTCCCCTCTGTCGAAGTGAATGGAGAAGCCCAACTGAACGAGAGCTTGAATGGCTGGAATAGTTTAGTCACGAGGTGGCACTGATCTTAGATCTATCTCGGTAGCAGCAAGAGCTTTCTTGCTGGAGAAGGATCCAGCAGCTTCCTGACAGGTGCACCGTCTGAGCCTTCCGTGAAACGCATTGTCAATGTTCAAACTGTGCACACAAGAGTAACCAGTGGACTTCCCCTCCAGTACACCTTGGCCGTACTTTGCAGATGAAAAACATTCCTCTATGCACAATTTATTATTTATTCACAGCTCTCTTTCCGTCTCAGCTACATTATATGCCCATGGCATTCTAAGCAGCACTTAAAAAAATAAAACAAAAAGATCCACACATAACAAACAACAAAACCCAGAGGATTAAAATGCCTGCACACACCACAGCTTTGGAGCATAGTAAAGGCCTGTCTAGGGTGCAGATCCAGGGGCCTGGAATCCTGAGGGCCCCAAAGGATCGCCTGATTTCCAATTCTCCCTCTCCTTCTAGCCACCTGGTGCTAGCCGTGCTAATGCGAAAACGTATCTAAAGAGATTGCCATGGATAATCCTTCCTTTTCTATGCTAGCAGGCAGTGTGACAGTTGGCTTGTCTCAAAAATTGAAATCTGTCTGTTTCTATTAACTTTCCCTCCTTCCCCACACAACTCCTTTTCCCCCTTTCTTTTCCACCCAGATTACTCTGCATTCTCCATTTGCAATGGCTCATCCTTTTAGTTTCAGCTTCAACAACTCAATCATGACAAGGGATTTTCAAGCAAAAGCTATCTAGAACAAGTGTTTCTGTCTTCCCTAAAAGGTTATTAATAAAGCATCTGAAAAGGCTGCCAGGGCAAATTATGCAAATTACAGCAGACCTGAAGAATAGGCCTTTAAAAAAAAGTATCTGTTTTTATTTCCATACCTTCATGCATTCTCCCCTCCCTTCTGCCTATGAAGAATGCAACTCGCTAGGCACACCCTTGGCAGAGAAAGCCAGGTGGTGTGGCTACATTTGTCTTTAGTGTCTGCCTGACAGGTGATTCTTCTGAGAATGCACATGCGAGACAGGGAAGGGTTTGGGGAGAGAGAGGGAGAATTGGGAAGGTTTATCCAGTTCACAGCACAATGTGGCCAAGAGATGAAACAACAAATGCGATATTCCCTGGTAACGGATCATACTGTAAAACTTGCAACTATGCCGCAACTTGGAGATTTTTGGACCTAAAACTTTATTAATCATTCATGGACCCTTTGTGGCTGACGGAAACAGCACAGAGCCCTGTTGCTTGCTGCGTGATGCTGGAGCAAAGAACACGGTGCGGAAATCTGCAGGGCCATGTAGCCAGGGATCACTCCAGGGCTGTGCCGAAGGGGTGAGCATCCAATGCTCCTGATACCTCAGTTACTCCCTTCCTTGTAAGAGCATTTCAGAGAACAGTTTCCCAGGTTCTCAGAATATGAAACCAATGGACAATCAGCCCAATCAGTGACAATCCCGTGCACTTGTTGAGAGTTCAAGGAAAGCTGCTTTTTCTCCCCGCCTGCATATAACTTTGACCATTCCTCCGCTGCAGCTCCATTTTTGCACAGCTCGTCATGTTACTGTTGAAATTGATTTAAGGTCCTCCACACTGTGAAGAAGTTAAGAAAGCGAAAACGAAATGGCACTTGTTACTTGAATAAGTATTCACCCTTCTGAGTCAGTACTTGGGAGAAGCTTTGGCCACAACTACAAGTCACTTTGGCCACAACTACAAGTCTTCTTAGCTACATCTTGGCCACCTTTGCTCCAGGTGGAATAGTTGCCTGTTCTTCCTGGCAAAATTGCTCGGCTCCACCAGGTGGGATGGGTCCATTAGTGAATAGCAGCTCACAAATCTTCTTTTCATGGATTCTCAATTGGATCGAGGCCTAGGCTTCGACTGGGTCATTTTAAGGCATTCAGGTTCTTGTTTCTAATCCACTCCAGGCTTCCTTTGGCTGTGTGCTTAGAGCCATAGTCTTGTGGGACTGTGAACCTAGTCCCAGGTCTCCTGCAGACTGAAACAGCTTTTCCTCTAGAACCTGTCAGTTATGTCTCCATCCCTTTCGTCCTGACCGGTTTCTCGGTCCCTACCAAGTAAAAGCATCCCCACATCATGATGCTGCCACTGACGTGTTTCACTGTGGGGATGATGTCCTCAGGGCATGGCGCACTCTTGGGTTTTTACCAAATGTGCACTTTGCAGCAGGGTCAACATATTTAATTTTAGTCTCCTGGATCAGCAACATGTTTGCCATGCCTCCCACATGCCTTTTTGCAACATGGGCTTTGATACAGGTATTTCACTCTTCCATAAAGGCATGGCGCATGCACATGGCAGTACTCCCATGGGTGGTTGTTCCCATTTCAGCTGCAGACCTCTCCACTCCTCCAGAGCTAGCTGTCATTGGCATCCTGGTTGTTTGTCTGATAAAAGCCTTCCTTACCCAGTCACTGAGTTTTGGAGGGCAGCCTTTTCTAAGCCGAGTCACAGTTGAGCCTTCCATCCCTTCCATTTTGTAAAAATGGATTTCATGGTGCTTTGGGGGATGCTCACAGTTTGAGATATTATTTTATAATCCAACCCAGATTGGTGCTTCTGCACAACTTTATCCTGGGGTTGTTTGGATAACTCCTTGATCTTTATGATGCTGTTTGTTCAGATATGCTCTCCAACAAACTCCAGGACCTTCCAGAAACAGGTGTACGGTATTTAATATGAGATGAAATGGAATTGCACACAGGTGGAGTCCGTTCAACTACATACTTAGAGTATGTGCCTTTGGGAAGCAGTGGGTTGCACTAGATTGCATATAGGCGTATCGCAGCGAAGGCAGTGAACAGTTACTCAGCCAACAGGTTCTGTTTTCTATATGCTTGCTTATCATTTGTGCCACAATAAACACATTTTGCACCTCGCAGCGTTGAGTGCCTTGTGCACAACAAGTGCTAACTATGCCAATTCAGTCTATTTCCATTCCAAGTTGTAACACAACTTAATATGGGTGAAGGGAGTGAATATTTCTGTAAGGCACTGTACTAATTTCATCAGCTTTCAAAGGGCCAGATTGTACGTTACTTTCACGTTCTGTGCTTTTGCTCTCACAATTGCAAGGCAAGTAAAGGTCTCAAATAGCAAGCTTCTTATATTATGATCCTGCACGCCTGCTTAGAAGCAGGTTCCACTGTATCCACTCCCAGAAGGTAGAAGCTGGGTGTCCACAGGACCCTATGAAGCAGAATTGGGGTCACAGTAGGCTTCCCTCTTCCTCCTCCTCCTCCTCCTCCTCCTCCTCTGCAAAGGCCCCAAAAACAATGAAGCAATACCTTGCATTACCTGAAATCAAATGATACAGTCAGGAGAGAGCATCTTTCCTCATCTCAGAAGGATCAGGTGTGTCACACTTGGTTCTGTGTGCAAGAAAAGGTGTGTGTGCTCAACAACCACAACATACAAAAGCCTGCATTTTTCTGTTCTTCAACCCTGAAAGGCTAAACTGAAGGGGAAAACTGAAAATATATTGGAAACATTGGTGATGGGTCGGTCACTCACAGAGACACCCATTTTGCAGGGCTTCACAAGGAACTGTTGTTCGTGGGTTGCTACTTTCCCCAGACCCAGAGAAGCAGATTCTGCTATTTACTGATTGTCATCTAGGCCACCAAGTTTATTCAGTATTAGTCTTGATACTGATGCTTTACTATGTACCTGTTACAAAGTTGTTCTGACTTTCATGTAATATGCACGCATTTTTATAATGCTTTGTTCCGAATCCCTTTGAGCATAGTGTATGGGAAGGTGGTATACAAATAAAATGGTTGCTTGACTGATCATTTCCAGACACCCAGACCGTCAATTTAGCTAAATTAAAAGTAGTTCATTTAAAAAATGAAAAATAATCTGGTTTTTTTCCAAAATGCAACACATGCAATCTTTTGTGTACAAAAACACTCACCAAAAAATTAAATAAAAAGGGAAAGCTATGTGCTCACTTTCTGCTGCTTCTTTCCATTCCCTACTTGTGGAACGGAATGCTTTGCTGCCTGCTTGCAGCCTGAAGCTTCCCTCTCTCTACTACTCTCATTACACTTGTACAGACAATAAAGAGAACAAACAAACGTGGCTGAGTCTGCTCTGAGTTGTAAAGCAAAGATGTCCAGGGCATCCAGTCAAGGACAAACATCTATATCCACAATGAGTTGACACGGATGACTAAAACAACCTGTTGACATCAAACATTCCTGTGACTATTCTCATGCAAAATATTTCTGTGAACTTCATCAGGACAACTTGTTGGCTTTGAGGCTAATTTACATATGTAATGATTTAAGTGTGTGTGTTCCTTTAGATGCTGGTAAGTTTCAGGCAGGGGTATAAAGAAGGGGCTGAGCGAGTGAGGGGATTGGTTGGTGACTGAGAGGAGGGAGAGGAGATGGTGGGCTGTGGCCAGCCCCAGTGTGTCCGCAGGTAACCGGGAGGGTGAGGCTCGGTCCAAAGAGGCCGCCTGCGCATGAGAATCCCGCAGAGTGCCTCAAAAAGCACTCTGGATTGTGCAGAAGGGAGGACTTGCCAGTGGTGCAAGAGAGGCCAAGCCTCTCTTTGTACCTGTGAAAGTGGGGGGGATGTGAGAGAGGAGCTGCCAGGCACCTGCATGCAGGAGAGGAAGGGGGATCTCTGTGTGAGGAGTGTTCGTGAAGACAAAGAGTGACAGACTTCAGTCAGAAGGTATGATCATACATTGTTAGATTTAGCGAGGAAATAAGTTACCGAACATCTTCAAACCAAAATGCTTCTTGTGCAAATAACGTTTTATGTTGTTTTTTGTTACCCCAGAGTCATGGGCTGTTTGAATACCAGAGTCATTCTCAGGAACACATAGTCTGAGGATGCTTTACAGTTTTACAGCTCAGCCAGAATACTGTGGGAGGTTAACTAATAAGATTGGAATTAAAATCTCTGATATCAAGAGAGTTAAAGACAGACCACATCCAAGAAAGGCAAGGAGTGTACCCATGGCAATACAGTTTACTTGTGGGTTATGAACCAATTTTGAATCCAGGAGGGCCACAGCTCAGTGGTGAGCACCTGCTTGGCCCGTGGAAGGTCCCAAGTTTTGGTCCGTGGCATCTCCAAGGAAAGTAGCCACATTGCCTGCCTGGGACACTGCTGGAGAGTTGCTGCCAGCCAGTGCTGACAATATGTGGCTCAAGAGACAAATGGCTAACCCAGTGTAAAGCAGCTTACTAGCTTCCTCACTACATGTGGCTCAATAAACATTAGTTCAAGCAATGCACACCTTTTCACTGAAGGCAGGCCATCCAATGAAATGGTAAAGCCACGACTTCCACCAGGCCACAGACAAAAACCCTTCCCCTCATAAAGGGAACTTCTTTCAGCACTGAGCCACAGGCCTCTGCACAGAGAGGGACATCTGTAATCACATGGCTTGTCTGCAAAATGAAAAATCAGACATTCCCCAGAAATATTGCAGTCAGTGGAAAAAAAAATGTCCTGAGTTAGAGAATGACAGTCCCTTTGCTGCCTCCTTTTCAAAGGAGTACCTGTGAGAACTGATCAGTCTTCACGTTTTAATTCAGCAGTGAAAGTGAGTTATTTAGAATCGGAGCTCATCCCACGTGTGAAAAATACGACCTTATGGCTAAGCTGCAAATGATTCTCATGAAGTGTAAAGCACATCTGGAAAACACTGCTCGGCTTTTGACAGGATCCATCCAGTTCCATAATGGAGGATTTTAACTCCACTAAAAATAAATTTGACAAGATAGAAGGGTGCCTCTCTACCAAGCCTTGATTCCAGATCTTTCTCTTTCTCTCTCTCTTCCCCATCCCCTCACCCTCTCATCCAGTTGAAATCCAAGGGATAATGCTAACCCTCATTTGTTGTGAATGTTGGACCAGAAATAAGTCCAGATGGAGGTGCTCGTGCAAGGACAGGAGATTCAGCAAACCACAAGAGGAGTCTGTGGCAATTTCCTTGCTCATTCTGAATAGCTCACCTAAACGTTGAAGACCACCCAGGTGAGGAAGCCCAATCAATCAATACTCAATCATTGCAGTGCAAAATAATCAATGCAACATGCCACCTGTCTTCTACCCACCCACTTGTGCTGCCATATTGGAAAGACTAAACCATAGTGTTGTTGTGTAGATGCACTGCTTCCGTGGTTGTAGCGTAATAATGTTGGCGTGGTATAGTGCTTGAAGGGCTGGACTGGGATATGGGGGAACTGGTCCCTGTTCTGCTCAGTCATGAAGCCCACTGGGTGACTGACTGACTCTTGGCCCAACCTACTTCACAGGGTTCTTGTGAGGATACAATGGAAAGGAGAAGGATTGTATAAGCCACCTTGGGTTCCTTGCAGGAAAATGGAAGGATATACATAAAAGAAATAAGCCAGTGACTTCAGGACATTATTCATGCCTAGGAACCTATGAAAAAATTGTTTTAGTTCATTTTTAAAAATCTGAATTTACCCATTTTGCACCTCCAAAATCTGAACTCTCTTCTGGAAATACACAAATCCCACCCACCAGTCTACTTGGGGAAATGTGCATCTGCAGTCAGATTTTTTGTTATTACTCTTGTATTTTTCTTTGACTAAGTAAAATTACAGATTCCTTAACAAAAAATAAAATCTGCAAGTCTGCAAAATCTGTGTGACTTGGGAAAAAGTCGGTTCACTGGAAAGTGGATTCACAGAAATATGAACTCATTTGAATCTGTTGCAGGTTTCTTTGACATCTCTACACTGGAGCAACCATTGGGCTAAAATTAAGAAGAGCTGATTATGGGATGGAGCTTGTGAGTTTCACTGAGCATACTGCTAGCTCCCTGACCTTCATCCTTCAAGCCCTTCCAGACAGCAAGGTCTGGGATTTGGGGATAACACACAGTGCGTGCACCTGTATGTAGGAAGCTTCCTCCAGCCTTTTCAGGCCACAGATGCATGTGAATAGCAAGTATGTAAATGCAGTGATGAGGGAGAATGGCTTCAGTGGCCTTTACCAAGCATCCATTCCACAATCTTTCCGTTGCTAAGCTGGCCCACATTTCACAAGAAGGATAGCTCTGAGAATTGGGCACGCAGCCCCACACAGAGTATTTTCCAGTCGTCCCATCTCAGACTAACATACATCATGTTAACTGTACTCCGCTTTTATTGTCGAATATAATCTGATGTTTTATTTAGAAGAACCCACTCTTCTAAATAAAACCGATGTTTTATTTAGACGGCGGCTCTCTTATTATCACACCAGTGGGTGTACCTTTATGCGGCATTGTCTGAACTGGTATAAGGTCACCGTGATTGAACCATATTTGTATCTTCCTCTTTTATATCTCAAGACATATTTTACGAGATTTATGGCTGCTTTTGTGTTGCTCAGCCTGAATGCTTGAAACAAGGCAGCAATAGAAATGTAAATAAACAACCAACTACACACTTAAAACTAAATGGTTGTAGCCACTCATTCCTTGTAGTGCAAAGCAGGAAAAATCTTAATCTGTTTAAAGTATATTGGGTTTTGAGTTGGGCTGAAATCTCTCAGGAAAGAGGAAGAAGTTTTATATCTTTTTTTTCCCAAAACAAGATTTTTGTGATAAATTTTTCTTAGGAAACATAATGTTGATATAGGTTTTAAACATTTTCAAGCCTTCCTGATATTTCAGAGACTTTTCAGTTCTCCCCTGGAGGCAAAATGGCCTCCCTAGTTCCATCTGCTGTGAATAAGAATGGAGAATTTCAGACGCAGCTGTGGATCCAGTTTTAATATTTGTACTGTTTTAATACTGTAGAAGGATACCAGCTTTTGGATCCATACTCTGCTTTCCATGGCCAGAAGAGCATCTGATCTAATGGCAAAAATCTTATTGGTCAATCAGAGGAGGCAGCCATCTTTGTTGACCACCCTATCATCTGCAGTCCTCAAGACCTCTCTAAAATCTGCTCCAAAATATTAGAGGGGTCTCTGAACAGCCAAGGAGATAGTGCTGTGGACTGCAGGGAAAGGGTGAATTGGCAAAGGTAGTCTCACAGGATAGAGAGAAGCTGGATCCCACCAGCTGGGTCTCCTTGCTTGGTCCACATCTTTCTTCATCTATACCATTATTCACTTTGCTACACACACCGGTATATGAACTAATAGCAGAGGCCCATTTAGCTGAGCTGAAAAATCTCAGAAGATAATTTTCTTGGAAGAGTTCAGAGATATCTTACCAAATTATTTTATTACACTTTAGTTTAGTTTAGTTTAGTTTAGTGGTAGAAAGCCATTTTTCCATGGTGCTCTGATTTAAGTGCACATGGAAATGTCCATCTATCCATCCATCCATCTGAACAACATCAGAGTTGTTTTATTAATTTCAGTTGTTTTATTCAAATTTAGAATTGCACCATTGTATATGTATAAACTGCCATGAGATTTTTAATGAATGACATTAATGAATGATAGAAAAAATTAAATAAATAAAATAAATATCCTTTCATTAGCATCTCCTTAGTCTGCTTAACTCTAGCCATCCCTCAATCACTTCTGTGATATACTAAGAATTATACTCAGCGGGTTTCTCTATTTCTTGCTGATTTGTTATGCACAGTCTATTTTGTTACCTCTGTTTTAATCTAATTCTTAAATAAAATAGTATTCTGTAGGAAATTCACTCAAACCATTGGCAGATTTGTGTCTGCTGCAGCCAATACTCAGGAAAATCCTCCTTCCTTTCACCACCCACAAATAGGCAAAGAATTCTGGGAGAACACTTTCCTTCAACTGTTTCTAAGTCAGGGGTACAATGGAAAAGCCATTCTGATGGCAGTATTGTCACTAGTGCTGTAAACATGAATCAAAGAATGAACGTTTTATAGGAAAGACCATTATCGGTAAAGCGATTTCTGTAAAATTAGAAGGAGAAAAACCTAAACAGGTGCACTTTTTAGAGATCCCTGAGGCTGTACAAATATATCCTTTCTTGTTTCAGAACTAGAACATTTGAGCTTGTACAGGATAATTCTGCATTTTCCAGCTGAGATTTAATGTGGACACACACCATTTTGTGAAAATACGCACAGTTACATCCTAGCAGAAAAAGCAGACATTTCTAACAGATGTGCCTAAGTTAGTGACATACGGAGAATGAAGTTTTGAAACTGGCACAAAGGCTCATCCAACTTACAATTAAGTTAACAGGGGCAGATAATTGATTTTGATGGGTGCTGAATGTCCCTGAAAAATCCGCTTGTTAATTGGCAATTAATTACTCTATTAAACTGCAACTGAGCAGATATTAATAATGCAAAACCAAAGGAAAGAAATTGTTCTCCTATTTCCATATTTCTAGCACAGCAGCTTTCCTACAGACAAGTCAATAGGTGATTTTGCAGCCGCTCTCCAAAGACCTTGGAGAGCAAGTCAGATTTCAAGAGTGAAGCAATCAGAGGCAGCCAGCAATATGACAGAACATCAGAGAGGCGGGAGTTTGACATGGATGGTCATCAGACGAAGATGACAGAAGAGGAGGCAATAGAGCCAAGTGTCTGGCTAATTTATGGAACACCAATCACAGCATCCACTCTTCACAAACTGAAGTTCACCACTCTGGGAGGATTTGGTGGTCCTAATACCTTTGCGTAATAAGAAGTATATATTTCCATATGGAATGCCATTTGCAGTCATGACCATGTTTATTTTTCAGTATGGAACAATAAGTGTTCTTGCTTAAGTAGTAATAAATAGATGGTAATAACGGGTGGGAACCTCTTTCAGTCCAGGGACCAAATTCAACTTTGGAAATGTCTTCTAGGGGTGGGAGGAGCCAAAGGCAAAGCATTGGTTACAAAGCAGGTGAAGCCAGATAGGTTCTAGCAGGCACCTCCTGCTGCCAAAAAGGGAGGGAATTACAGAAACAGTGGGAAAGGCTCCAGTGATCAGTGCTTGGGAAAAAGTGTACAGCCATCAGGGGAATTCTGGGGGGAACATAACCCACAGAGGGTCAGATTTGGCCCCAGGCCTGAGGTTTCCTGCCCCTGAGGTATACAGAGAAAAGAAAGTGGTGCAAACTAAGGTTGTTATGGGATTCACAGTAGTTTTTATTTACCAGGGTTCCTATTTACCAAGAGTAAATTGGTAAATAATCTCCCTCCCTGATCCCACAACTCTGTCTGTGCAAAGATCCTTTCAGATTCCTTCTGAATTGCAATGTCTGGGCAGGAGGCACTGATATCTTTTTCACAAGCATTGATTCATCACCCAAGAACCCTGTAACTTCCCTAACGTCACATATTAGAATTAATTCAAATGCACTAAAGAACCTAGAATTAGGCTGTGTCGACTAGAAATCACTATGTGATTCTTCTTTAACTCTTGAAAATTGCAGATTTTAATGTATTCTGCTAAAAGGTACTGTTGTATTCCAAGTGCAAGCGGATACCGTAGGCACCTCATTATTTGTGTGCCTGAAGAAAATTTATGAGAAGAATCAAACTGCAGGTGACATTAATGGAATTAATGCGCACATTTTTGGTAATGTGAATACAGCCATGTCCCTGACTCCCTCCTGAGGAAGTAAGGGGACTACAGAGAATGAGAATGGAAATAGAAAATAACCTTTTTCCCACCTTCTCCAAGCCAGACAGAAATCATTACGCCATTCCCAGAAATCCAATCTTTATAACAAACAATGAGCATGTTAATTATAGTCTTGCAATTGGCAACATGTGGCCATCTTGCCATATCCACCCATTAAAAAATAGTTTTCCAGTGTCCCCTTTGAGAAAACCTGTAATAAGTAGACTGGGGAGGTAACTTTCTTAGAATCATAGATTAGTAGAGCTGGAAGGGGCCTTGAAGGCCATTGGGTCCACCTCCTGCTGTCGCAGGACACCATGTAACACCATCCCACTCGGATGGCTGTCCAGTTTCTTTTGGAATCTCCCCAGTGTGGGAGAGCCCACCACCTCTCTAGGCAGCTGGTTCCACTGTTGCATTGCTCTGACTGTTAGCAAACTTTTCCTGATATCCAGCCTGAATCCAGCTGATTACTCCATGTCCTATACTCTGGGATGAGTGAGAAGAAATAGTGTCCTTCCTCTTTGTGACAGCTATTTGTAGAGTGTTATCACAACCCTGCTCAGTCTTCTCTTCTCGAGGCTGAACATGCCCAGTTCTCTCAGCCTATTATAATAGGACTTTGTTGTCAAACTCTGGATCAGTGTTGTTGCCCTCCTTGGAACCCCTTCCAGTTTGTCTTCACATTTTTTATGTATCTTTCAAATTTACATTATGAAAGTAGATATAGATCAATATTGCTTTAAGCATCATGTCCAGCAATTCTGTACTTCCTCATTTTGTTGCTGTGGTTCTGTAAATTGCTTGGGTAAGGGAAAAGTCTAATCAGGAGATGTATCTACTAAGAATTCATTAAGGCACAATCGGATCCAATGCTTACAATTAATTTAACTGAGTAAAGAAGAGATAACAATTACTGACTTTTTGTGAAATGTTTTGATCTTGGTATCATATGTAATATTTGTGTGAGATTCCTTAATATCCTTTTGCTGCCTCCTCCTCCTCCTCCTCCTCCTCCTCCTCCTTCTGCAAATAATAATATAAACAGACAGGCAAACAAATAGGACTGCACTGCACTGTGCACTCTTCCCCGATAAACCCTTATTCATGGGTTCCCCCCTCTTGGATGCACATGACAAGGGCAGCTTCAGAGTGTCAGAGAAGCTGAGAGCAATGCCACTAGGAGGCCAGCCTCTTTCACTTGGCTGGTCTCCTAGCAGGGCCACTCAAGGCAGAACAGTCAAAGCTGAGACACCAAACCATGATCCACCCAGTCCCTTCAGGAGGAGCAGTCACATCATCAGAAGAAAAGGGGTACCTCTAATGGTGAAGGGGGCAGAGAAACTCCCAAAGGGCAGTGACAGGGCAACAGCGGTAGTTGAAGGCAACACTGGCAAAATGCCTTTTGCAGACAATGACAGTGTTGTGCAAGCAGACTCTGTTTAATACCACACAGGTGAAGGCAATGGTATACAACTGATGAACATTTTTTAACTTGATGGAACAATAACAAAGAGGTAGCATCAATAGTTGAGACTCTCAGGTTGGAAGACACTCAACCAACCACTGAGGAAGAGCAAAGGACAAATACTAATAGTACTGTTGGTATTAACACAACTAGATCAAAGCTGAAAGGAAGTCTAGTGGTTGACATGCACTAGCTAAACATTACATTCCTTGATGTGAGCAAACTAAAATGTACTGTGATGATACATTTTCAGTCAAACAAACAAAACTGTTTTACTGTGGATATTATGAACTCAGAAGAAACAGAGTGACTCTCACGCTGAGGCAGGATGTAGCACAGGTAATAAGGAGCTATAATGCAAAGTCTGACTGAATCATATCAAACAAAATTCTTGGAAACCCATCAGCATAAGCATCATTCAAGTCTATGATCCAACAACAGATGCTGAAGAAGAGATCGAAACTTTTGTGCAAGAGTTGTAGAAGAAAAGGATAATTCATTGGAAAATGTGTTGCTTTAGAGAACTATAATTATCTTTTTTGTGAACATTAACAAAGTGCTAATTGACAGAAATTGGCTTCATTGGGAATTTGCAGAATATATATGTTATATTTGTGTCAGATGCCTTGGCATTCTTATTTTTCTTTACAATTTTTTCCCTTTTCTGTACTTTTTTCTTTTAAGAAAACAGTAAAGAAGAGAGAAAGAAAAGAAATGGATAATGCACCAAAACAAGACATGCTGATACTCATAAGTGACTGAAATGCAAACATACGAAACAAAGCATAATCAAATGTTGTGGGAGAATTTGGCCTGGGAGTCACAAATGAAGCAGGAGAACAATTCTTAGAATTATGTGCTGGCGACAATCCATTTACTGCAAATACATACTTCAAACCACCAATCAGAGCACTATACACATGGACATCACCAGATGGCCAACATATAAATCAAACAGACTATGTTAGTGGAAGTATAAGATGGAGAAGCTATATACTCACTGCCAAAACAAGAGCAGGAGCAGTAGTGACCATGAATTCTTAATATTAGAGAAAAGCTGAGTAAGATAATTAACTATTATCCCACTGCAGTTTGGACCCTTGGGTTAATCTTCTAAACATGATGGATGGGTGAGAAATTCCCTGAAGTCACATTTTAAGGCAAATGTACCAAATCAGCACTACTGGCTGAACCTGCACATGAATCAGTTACACTATGAAATTCTTACTGTACAGAATACAATTCTACAATGCAAATCTATGCTGCAAAATGAGGCATTTTATTCCCCCTCCCTTAACTCTCGAATGTATCATCTCAGGAAGCTGATTGGTGGGAAGTTTAGGACAGAGAAGACAAAGGACTTCACACAGAGCATAGTTAAGCTGTGGAATTCACTGCCGTGGGAAGTGGAGATGGCCACCGATCTGGATGGCCTTGGAAAGGGCTTGGGCAGATTCATGAGGGAGGAGGCCATCCGTGGCTACCAGCCTCGCCAGCTGTGGACCAGCTCCTTCACCAGAGGGGGCCTGCCTGCACACACCAGTTGCTGGGGAGCCGGGCAGGAGGGGGTCTTGCTCCCATCCTGCTTGAGGGAACCTTGGCAGCCGGTTTGCCACCGTGTGTGTGGCCTGCTGGGCTAGATGAACGATTGGTCTGATCCAACATGGCTTTTGTTTTGTTCTTGATGTTGTTTGCAAATCAATCTGCATTAGAAACAGCACAAAAATGCATCACTTGTGGAGAAATGTTCACATTTGGAAAACTGAGTCAAAAATAATTCATTAGGAGAAACGTGCAGAAAAAACCCTTTTGCATTTTCACACATACTTTTAAGGAAAAATTAAAAACTGATGAAGAAACAGTGTGGGATGAACTTCGGCACAAAGTCAGACCTGACAGATTCATCCTGCTCTAGTTGACACACACACTAAAATAGCAATTGCTTGTGAATGCTCCTTTAAGTTGTTTCCAGTGTTCCAAACATTATAAGGAGCATCCAATGAGCATCATAAGCTCCTGGCGACAGTATTTCAGAGTAGGTCTCATAGACGGCAATCCTTTGCACATCTATTAGCTAGTGAATCCCATAAAGGGACACGCTTCCATGTAAACATGCATAGGATTTTGGTGCTAATCGGACACACCTCTCCAAGAGCAGGGGATGAGTTAACGTTCCAGGAAATATAGCAAATGGAATCAATATTTCTAATTTCAAATGGAAGATGGGATTATCCTTAACACAAGCAAAGATCATTAGCCTCCCAGGAACAAAATAATAAAATAAAATCTCTTCTTAAATAAAGTACCAACAGCCACTGCTTTCCAAGTTGTATAATACTCTTCCTGATGAGGTAGTTACCACACTGCTGACTCTGGATTCAGGAGATTTTTTTTTTTTTTTTAATTTCCAGGAATGTCAACTCCTGGACATTTTTAGAGTCATTTATACCATCCATAAATACACACAAACAACTTTAAGGACACATTTAATTAGAATGGCAGAAAACCACTGCATCCCTGTGTGATCAGACAGATGTGAAACAAAAGTTACCTCTGGATTACCCAAGCCAATAAACCCAAGGGATTTTATTTAAATATCTATTTTTTATCAGCAGGTTACCAAATGACCTTGTCACTTATTTTCTAGGAAAACAGCACAAAATTGCTCTTGTGTTATTGAACTTGATACCCATCAGACTTCAGGCTTCTGTTAACCTGGAAGGTACAGGTATCCCACTGAAATTAGTCTGCTGAATACAGAAGCTAATAACATCTCCTTGGGATGGCTGTAAACAAACCTGAATAGACACTAGTTCATAGCCCCATGGTATTTATCAGCTGCTTTCTTCTACTCATAATAGCAAACACAATTGTCTCAGTGCTGGTCCATATGTAACAAAAACAACACCAAACCCACATAAGAGGGAGGTATTATCAAGCTTGGCAGAAGCCCAAGTTTCACAGATGTACAAAAAATAGCGTGACTATCTAGCTATATATATGTATGGGAGGGGGAACCAAACAGCCTGCTTAGGTCCAGGCATGCTCCATTGTTACACAAGGCTAGCTGATGGTTGAGGTGCTGGGGTGCAACGGGCAATCAGGAAAACCAGGGGAAAGGCAAATCAAGTGGAGTTCCCTGGTGGACAGTACAGATGGTTGGCCAAGCATCCCACATGGCAACATTTCAAGAGAGACTCCACATTTCTCATTCTCTCTCTCCCGCCCCCACCCCCTCACAACACTCCCCGTTTAGCAAGTTTAGTTCACTTCTCTGCATTGAAGTTGACCTTTCTTCCCGTTCCTGACGTGGACTTCTTGCAGCTCACAAAAGGTGGAGGACACAAACAATTCATAGCTTATACAAAAACTGAGGAGGAGGAGTTGTCGGTGCCTTCTGCATGCCACCGACTCTTGCCATCTTTTGACCTTCCTCCCTCCTTTTAGCCTCTCCTTTGCCCCTGAGCATCACAAGAGGCAACAATTTAGACATTCTACAGTGTCTCCATTCAACGAAATGTCTTCTGACGATCTTTCAGAATCCAAATTCAAAAAGGAATGGATGCTGACTGATTCCGATTAATTAGTAAGGCAAGAAATGAATGGCTAAAGGAATACTTTTAAAAACATGTCCCATGTTTAAAGCCTCTAAATCATTATATAGGCATTGCCTCGCTCCTTTAAGTCTTCATCTACCAACCTGATGTCAGGCTTGTTGGGAGGGCTGTGGACAGACTGGTTGGTGGAATGTTCCTTTTTGCTGTGGGGGCTAACCCTGAAGCGGTTTTGGAAGAGGGCTGCTGCTTACTGCCAAGGGTATCTTCATGTTAAACCCTTGATAACTCCCAACCCTGCAGTATTTCATCTTGGGCTGCACTGAGTGTGTGAACTTAGTCTATGACTAGCTACAAACTTAGTAAGTTCAGCAAGCAAGGTATCTAAGCTTTAAGCAGGATATTATGGGGCCATGTTTTCCATTTATTCCCCTTCAAAGGTTTGATCAAATTCCAACCAACCAAAGGGGGCAGTTCCATGAATGTGTAGGCAGAAAGAAGTCCTGTAATTACTGGCATTTCCCAGCCTGGTGTGTTACACCTGCAAAGCATATCTAAGTATATACATGACACAACACAACGCTTGCACACACCCCTTATATAAGCTGTATAGGCTGTGCTTTCACTTTTTTAATGGATGCTGAGCTCTTATGCTGCAGATGTCCTACAAGCTTATTGGTGATAGACTAGGGGTGCAATTCTATGTAAGTTAGACATAAGAAAAACACCTGCAGGTCCTAGCACACGGGGGGGTGTGGGTGTGGGGGTTGTGGGTGTTGGGCTGAGGCCCTAAGAGATCCAGGTTTTAGTCCCTATTCAGCCATGAAGCTCACTGGGTGACTTTGGGCCAGTCATGGACACTAAGTTTGACCTACCTCACAGGATTGTTGTTGTGAGGATAAAACACAGCTCTGTAAACTGCCTTGGAATCTTTCCAAGAAGAAAAGAAGTGGCAATATAAAAGCGATAACAATAATTACCATGTGCTAATGCTGGGGGTTATAGGCCTTTTTTCTGTTTAAACTTGCATAAGCTGAGTGATTGACTTTGTTACCCACGATATCATAGTCATCTTTTCGTGAGAGCTATTTTTTAATTATATCTCAAAATAACATGTGTTATAAATTAAAATAAAGTAACTAAGCACTGATTCACATTTCATCAAGGCTGTCATAAACCTCTGCGCACTTACCTTGAAAGTTAATTCCATTGAACTCAACAGAACTTATTTCTACATAGAGATACATGGGATTTCATATATCTGACTTTTATTAGATATATGACTTATTGTTTTATCAATTGTTATTGTACATTTGCAGTTTTAGCATCCTGGTTTTAATGTTCTTTATGTGATGTTCTGTGCCATATAGATTGTTAGTCATCTTGGCCTCTTGGTGAGGAACAATGGGATATATCATATATATATAATAAAATCCTAAATTCAACAACACCTTAACTCAGAATATTTGGGGACCTGGAGAGGGATGGGGGGTTCAGAATAAAAGTTGCCATTTTTGTAAACAAATTTCAGATTGCAGAATTTTCCCTCCACATCTCCCAATGTTTGAGCTTTATTATACCTCCATCTTTCTGTTTGTATCTTATTGATAAGTGTATGAGCAGAAGTTCAGCACCCAGACCAAAGCAAAAAACAAAAAAACTCCTTGGCCTCCTTTTTATATAGTGTAAGCTTGATTTTTTTTCTGCCTTATTTCCCCTCATTTTTTTGCAGCCTTATATCTCAGAAGAGTTTCGGTTTGGTAGCCAAGACAAATTACCCTTTTGCAACACTGCTGTGAGGCTATGACCATAAAGCAGCGCCTAAAAAGCTTGATGCTGTTAAATTTTTCACCAGTACCCAAGTGATTGATATGGCTGTTTGTTGCACCTGTAATTGCTCAGCTGTGAAGTTGGAAGCAAAGGAAAGGAATAAGAATTGGATTACACACACTGGCACGCACACACGCATGCACACAAACACACAAATATTCCATTTTCCCCCCTTCCCAGTTAGGGAGGAGTTGGCCTTATCTCTTTTTCAAAGAGATACTGACCAGGAGCAACTGAAGACCAGTGTAAAAATACAGCCAATCAGTATTTTTCTCCTACTGAAAGCTTTGCTGTAGCAAAAATGGTAAAAGGAAAACCTTCACTTGATTTTTTATTGTTGGAACGTTTTCTTTCCTGCATGTTCAAAGAATGTCAAAAATATTGCAACAATGGTTGGATTAGTTCCACTTTGGGCAAACAAGAGAATCAAGTTCAGGCCTCCCAGTAACATCGGAAGAAACTACAGAATTTGTAAACCGTTCCCACTTTTGCTTGCTACAGTTATACATGAGCCGCCCTAAGAACTTGGATTTTCATCTCCAAGCATCCTTGTTGAAAGACAGTTCGGAGCTAAAGCTGACCCAGAAGACACTTATTAAATTTTTAAAAGAAAAGAGAAAACTCTGGCACAGGATAGAAAGTACTGACTTCAAACTAAATGCAACATCAGCAACCCAAACACTGGATTTGTTTTGGCACTGGAATGAATTATTGGCATCTCCTTAGTGCCATGCCAGGTTGTCCCTTCTAGCAGTTTTGGGTAAACACCAGTGCCTCATTCAGGCAACCTTGTGAAGGGCCTAAAACAGAAATTCAGCAGAATCTGAAGCTCAGGGCCCAAATGCCACCAGCCAGTTTCCCAATTCAGCTTTCCAGTTTATTAGCCTTCCAGGTCTAGGCAACTGAACCAACTGACTGTTAGGACAGAAGATATCCTCAGTTCGAGCTTGTGGAATGGGATCCAGTGCCACACTCAAAACTTTGTAAAATTGATTCAATGCTTCCAGGGGAAATAATTTCATGCAATGGCCTACAATGCACCCTTTGTTTCCTTCACTCATTTTGGTAAATCTTCAGCCCATTTACTTAGGAGAAAACCTGCATCCAATGCAATGTTGATCTCTGATTCTCACCGCTCATTTCTCTCAAATATAATACATGCTGCTTTTGAAAAATTTGTTCCTGCCTTTGAATAAAATATGTTTGCATGATATTCTCATTTATTTTGCCACTTTGCAAAACTGCCCTAAGAAATAGAAACAGCTCATTTTGATGTGAGTGGTGTTTGATGGGCAACACAAATATAGGAAAGGTTCTGATTCACCACATTCTTTTGGCTGCAATCTATTAAGATCACATGACCCTACAAATAGCTGCTGTACCTTATTAGTTCCAACAGCAGTTAGCTACACGAAAAAAAGTAGCAACAGCAAAAAACAGGTCAACTTTTTGGAAAACTGATGTTTTCTACATCATTAAGCAATTGATTGAGTTTATTATAGGTTCTGTTATAAACCTTTAATGCACAATTAGGAGGGGTGGAGCTTGATAAATTGTGGTAAAGCTTGAGTAAACTATGGTAAAGTCTGTGGGTTGGGTTGGGTTGGGTTGGGCAAGGGAGCCGTTCGTTGTCCCTTGGTCGTATAAAATATTCCTGAAGACAGCAACCACAGTACCTCACATGACATTGTTCCCAGTGATCGTATCGGAAAGAACGGTTGATCGACAAGGACTCTAGGTGTTTAACAAATGCATAAGCAGAAGCAGAAGACGTGGGGCTTTTGTCAGCGTGAAGGGAGTGAAACATCTGCGAATGCCATCATGTACATTCGGAAGGCAATTAAGCTCTCAGTGTGTGGAGAGAGACAGAAAATGAGTGGACAGATGGATGAAATCCCTCAATTAGAGCTTAGGAGGATGCAGAACCGATAACTTTTGAGGCAATGGGTGAGTCACTGAATTCTGACATTTGCTGGGCTGGCATCGCAACACGCATGAGGGAGGTTTGCGGGGTGAAGCACATGTGGGGCCTGCGTGTGCAGTCCTTGCACAGCCCCTCACTACTTGTTTGAGCAAGAAGTTACATAGGATATGTCAGGCGTATTGAGGAGGGGCAGCAAGCCCACCTGATCACCCACCACACAAATTGCTGTGGCAGCCCAGTGAACTATGGGAATTGGTCTTTGATCGTTCCCTTGATCTGGGCCCATTTGCAATCTGGGCCAATGATTGCAAATTCTTTCGAGACAGAGCACCAGATCCTGATTTAAGAGCCATGACTCCGTGTTTGGCTCTGAAATGAAAACAAATAGGTTGGTGCCACTGAGCACATGCAGAGTGTATAACAAAGCTTCTATCCACATGCACGAATACTGAGACATAACCGGTGTGATGGTGGGGGATGAGGCGCCATGATTCTCCAACAGGATTGTCCTTAGCATCCCTCTCCTAGAAAGAGATTGTGTACCTTTCGCATTAAATGGAAAAATGCACTCAATTGAGTTGCACGTTGCCCTGAAGTTTTCTGCTACATTCTGAGCCTGGAGGTGGCGTGGGGGAGACTGACATTTATATATATGTCGTGTGTGTGCGTGTGTGTGTGTTCGTGCGTGTGTATTAATGAACCCATGGGGAATCTACTCAGCTGCTGATATCTATCAGGGTGGTTCTTTCATTACACACCACGTACCATCTCATTATGCAGAATTTTCTTAATTAATTAAAGCACAGCTATTTAAGAGCTGAGAAACTGTAGCTGTTTATCAGGCTGTAGCAGCAGCAGTGCATTCCCATAATACAAATATAGAAGCCGAGAAACCTAATCTGAAATCAAAGGGGGTTATTACGTATGTGCGATCATTAGCTAGACACGAGTGTTGTTTGGGGAAAGCTTTAATGACCACCAGTGGACAGTTCATTGGTTTTATGACTCTTGATTGCACATCAGCACAACAAAGGAGGGAGAAGCATGGGGAAATTGCAATGAATCAGCAGCCATTTATTTGAATGGTCTACCCTTCTCCTTGATTGCCTCACATTTTAGTCGAGCCAACATGAAGTTGTTCCTCTTGGTGCCTTTTGGACTTGGCCTCACTGGCCTCACAGAGAGACTGGAGATTAGGGACAATTCCAAAGTCAGTTTGTAGATCTCAAACTGATTAGGAGTTCAGTGGGGCTTGTTCTAATTTTTCTCTTTCTTCCAAGCCTTGTTTAAAGGGGGAAAAAATGGTTAAGTGGAGCATGAGTTGGCAGGGAGGAACTCCCAGGAGGCACAGCTGAGCAAAAGAGACCCTGGACTTGGCAGGAGACAGGACATGTCTTAGGACTTGGCATAAGTTGTTCTGGTCAGCATGGAAAAGGCCCACATGGGTTCCAATACCTCCCCATCTAGGAGGCCCACTTCATGGCCAGGGGCAAAGGAATTCTTCCCCTTATCCAGAATTGAAGGGCTGGGGTGAAGATTAAATTAGAGAATATTATATTACACTGTCGATCTTTGGGAAGCAAACTTCAAAAAATTCGTGTGAGAAAGTTATCAAAAATAAATTGCTGGTCTCTCCAAGTTAGTTATCACTGAATACACAGTTCTTCAGAAAACCTCAATACTTTATTTCTTTGATTTATAGTCTATCTATCTTGCCTCCAAAACCATGGCACTACTACTACTACTATTATTGTTATATTACATTTCTATACCACCCTTAGCCCTCTCTGGGTGGTTCACAACTTTAAGTCACCCATCCAGGTTTCAACCAGGCCTGACCCTGCTGAGCTTCCAATCTTAGGCAGCAGTAGGCACTTCAGGCTATACAGAAGGTATAATAAGGCCAACATTAAGGCAAACTCTTAATTAAACCAAATGAATGAATGTTTTAATTGCTAATTTTATTGAAACACATTTAAAATGTTTGCATCACCCTTTTTTCCCTCCAAGCCCAAAGCAGCATGCATGGATCTTTCCCTCTTCTCCTTTTGATTGTCCTAACAACCCTGCAAGGTAGGTGATGTTAAAAGCTCAGAGGAATCCAGCGAGCTTCACTGAGGAGTAAAACCTAGATCTCTGGAGTTCCTGTCAAGCAATTCTACCACTACACCATACTAACACTCATTAATTTAGAGTTAATGGATCAAAACTGAAATGAATGAATGGAGATTATCATATACTGTATAGCAGTGTAGCTGAGTATCCAGACCATTTCACACAAACATAAGGCATCTACGTAAATTTAAATCAATGTTGTTATGTTCTTGTGTGCCTCCAACACACATTGTGTGACGTGCTGTTATCCAAAGCCTCTTGTAGAGATATACCATAGGCCCTTCCCTCCCTCCCTCCCTCCCCCGCCCCTTCCTTTAGATATACCTCCCTCTACTGTCTCCCAATCTCTTCAGCAGTTTGTTGCTGCAGTTATCCTGCCTTGCATTTCCCCCAGTTCACACCAATTTATCTCTGCCTGCTTGGACACAAGGCAGTTAAGGCATTAAAGAGTCATTTGCAGGATTACCAAAGTTATCACAGTGTCATTGCCAACTATGGAACAGGCCCCATCCTGCACCACTTTGCTGCTGCTTTTCTTGGCCTCAGCAGAAAAGTGCCAAAGCACACTTTCTGCCAAGATTTGGCAGCTGTTCTGGAGAATGAGTGAGCTAAGTGTTCTCTCTTCAGGCCTACTCTCAGTGACATGGAGCTCAATGTGCATCGGATCTACTAGGACAAGAAAGTGTCCAAATATTTTAAATTGATTGCTCTGGAAGCTTTTTGCCCAGTACTTCCGAGTGACCCGCTGAGTCTGAGGCATTGTGGGCTCAGCTCTTAAAAAAGACAAAATACAACAGCATCACGGCGCACTGATATGCATGAGTCTGGGAGTGAGGGTGACATTGTTACACCTACTGAAAAATTAAAGCGTCTGAAACAGGACAACCACTGGGTGGGACACTCTTGCACCTTCCAAGGCTCTGTGGACAACAGGATCTGGGTGGCCGGGTTTCAATGCATTTTTAATACACTGCAGCCACTTCCGTTACTCCCTAGATTTTAATGAAGGGAATACGCTACAGCGAATCCTGTGATAGTGAAGAAGAGGGAAAGATTAGGGGAAAGGACAAACATCAAGAAGTGGACAATTTGTGCTTTCCGTGCCTTACACCTTGGAACAACTGGCCTTGGGTGCAAAGCCACCCTTTCCCACCTCTCTGTATGGAATGTGTATAAAGAAAAAGAGTGCCACTGTGTGTGTTGAGGGGGAATGGCTGCAGAGACCCTGATGCCAACATGAAGGCTACCTACTTATCTTGATTTCCGTTTGTATCTTTTCTTGCTTACTTCAGAGCTGAAGCAGAAAAAATGTTCCTTCACTTTTGGAATATTTCCAGAGGGGCAGGGGGAGGACCTGCCTTTTCTTTTCTTTTCTTTTCTTTTCTTTTCTTTTCTTTTCTTTTCTTTTCTTGTGAGTAAATCCTCATTCTGCTGCAAAGGCCAACATCTCTTTCCCATTTTGTGCCCACTTTGACATGGCAGCGGCTCCCTATTTCTCCTCCTTTTTAATTACAGGTTGCCTTCTGCCCTTTTGCATGTAATAATTAACACTTCTTCTTGCTTTGCTTTACAATGGCAATTTATCTCACAAAAGTATGATTCACTTTTTCTCCTCCTCTTTCTTTCTCCTTCTCCTTTTGGCCTGTGAAAATAGATGTGTAAAGCATTTCTGGAGGAGAAACACCAAAGTTCTGTTCTTCCTCAACAAGCACTATCCCAACAAGCACAACTGCAGGCACTGCCATGATTTATGACCTACCATATTATTGGTATGTATTGCTGAGAGTTTCCCTTCCTTATCTAAACATTCCTCCTACAGTGCCATGATGGGCTTCTTGAGACTCTGGGCACAGGCCGACAGGGCAGCTGAGGGCATTTGCTGTCAGATGCTGGCTTTTGGTCAAGAACAACCAAAGCCAGGGCCGGCCCTGTCATGACAGGCTCATGTGTCCTCACCAGGAAGCAGAGCCAGCAGCAACCTGCACTGCTCCCCTCGCCCATAGCCAAGAAGCTCTTTGCCACCCCTTCCTTCAGCAGGGACTCAAGAGAATCGCAGCAGCTGCCCTCCCAGCATGGTGATGTTATTTAAGGCCCCTGTCTGGCCGTGCCTCAGAGAGAGCTACTCAGCCAGAAGACATGTTCTTGGAAGACCCTGCAGAAGTGCTGACAGATCTCATAGATTCCCATGGGAGTTCTTACTAGAGAATCTGTTCTGGGGATTCATCAGATTCCCTGGATGTGACTCCCCAGACTCCATTCTACTTTCCCACAGCTGTGAGTCCAGAGCAGTAAAGGTGAGGTCTGAGGGACACGGACACACCACAGAGAAAGGAAGGGCAACAAGGCAGGGGACACATAACTTCTCCTGCTTCAGGTGACAAGAGAGCTTGTTCCAG
The DNA here is from genome assembly GCF_004798865.1 of Varanus komodoensis. Classification (NCBI taxonomy): domain Eukaryota; kingdom Metazoa; phylum Chordata; class Lepidosauria; order Squamata; family Varanidae; genus Varanus; species Varanus komodoensis. The sequence goes on along the minus strand of NW_025335269.1, from coordinate 29,029,793 downwards.
CCCTGACCAAATTTTAAAAATAAAAGTAAGGTGGTAACTTGACTTCTGAGATACCCCTATGCCAATAATGTGAAACCACTAGGCAGAGCATGAGAACCAGCCTGTCCTGGAAAGGAGCTGGGGAGGAGATTGCAGGGAGTTGCTTGACCATCAGAAGACAACAGGTGAAGCCAGTGGATGGCCAGGAGTCCCTCCATCCCACCCACAAGCAGTGGAGCTGCCCTGAGGTGGAACCAGAAACTTTCCGAAAGGGAATCCAATTCCATTTGGATTCTACTCCTCAACTCCTCTCATGGGCTGACTCTTCTCCCACCCCTCCCAAAGTAAGAGAAGACTACTTTGATTCATTCCGTTAGGTAACTGGCTAGGTCCACACATGACTGAGCTTGCAAAGTCCTGTTTGAGTCTGCTGGAGAGGGAAAGAGGGAGGGTGACGCCTGCCCATCATTCTCATCATCTGCCATATTTAGGATGCAGAAATATTGAATAGATGGGGACAAAATATGTTAATTGTATGTTTCATTGCTGACAGAACAATATACATGGCCTTCTAAATTAGGGAGCAGTACAGTCATTAACGTCACTCCACTAAAATTACCTAGCTGTATCAACTGATTCCCAGTCTGTAACTTGGCATGGGCACTTGACACAAAAGGGATCCTGTAAACCATGAAATAACATCAAAGACAAGTAGTATTAAATATATTACCTGGCACGACATTCCCTTTTCTCCTAATCGCATCTGATGAGCCAGTGTGGCACGGTGGGATACACAGTAACAACAAGTCCCATGGATTTCTATGGGTCTCCTCTAGGCAGGACTTGCTCTGGGTGCAACTCAGCCCATCTCGCCACATTTACTAAGGTCCACCCCTTGTTAGCTTTGCCACAATCGGCATTGCTTTTCTGAGACAGGCACACGTTGCCTGAAATTCAGGAGTGGCTGCTTCCTGCTTGCTAAACAGCACTGCTGACTATTAACATTGGCAGAAAGCAGGGCATGGCTGAGTTAATGAGCATTAGGTGGCTTCCTCAAATCGTCAGCAGCGGGGCTAATGATGGTCTGCTGCAAAGCCACATTTCTGAGCTGCAGACGCCACTTCTCTTCATGTAGCATTACAGATAAATAGCAGGTACCGACTCTGTGAACCGTGGCCTGTATTTGAAATGGGAGCCAGGCAACATGTCCTATATTCCATAAGCAGATCACTGAACCATCTATTGCCCTATGTGTTTCCCCATCAATATACATTTGAAAATAATCGCACATTGGGCTGGAAACCTAGTGAACCATGGCAGAATTCACTTGCATCCGTTGTAGGGATGTTGTAGATTTCACTTATCGCTTCATGGATGGCCACCTCTCCGAATTTGAACCTGCTGCTCACACTTTGCTTGTCATTTTCCTATTAAGCAGCAGTATCCAACCTCGCAGCTACATGAGGGAGCGGTGCTATCATAAAACAAAGCCGCAGCAAAGGGAAGCACAAAAATAATAATTGCTGTAAGACACCCTGACCTTCACAGTGTTAGCACAGTGACCATATCTCAGGAAATAAATTATCTGTTGACATTTCAATGTCTGGTGGATCCACCAATCAGATAGGTATTCTGTTGGCAAAACGGAAAGATACTCACAACTTGTTCCAACAGTAAACTGCCTTTCCGTGTTAGGTTGGCATAACATACAGATCTGCATGAAGAACACGCAGGCATTTTCTTTTTTCACCTCTTTCCCCTTTACTGGCATGACTAGGACCGGCGGCAGAGAGTGGCTAGGATGTCATACACTGAGAGAAGGCACTGGATTGTACCTTGAATTTTATAGAAAGAGTTTAACCAATCAGGAGCATGCGTTTTCTCACAGGACATGCTAGGGAATGATTAAGGAGTGCTGAGAATATTCTAGGAAGCATCTTGCATAGTAGCAGTGGAGGAAGGCAGTGTGGAAAGGGAGCTGGAGCACCAAACGTTAAAATGAAACCAACAGCACTGTTGGTTTATCTCTGAGATGTAATGGAATCTTCATGAACATTCTGTATTTCCAGGAAGTTATGTTAGGTTAATGTTAGCGTATGCTAATGATTAAATATTGGGCCAAAGAGTTCTCCTGATGTCCTTCCCTCCTATCCTATCCATTTCTTCTGATGGAGATTGGACATTGTAGGTAAGCCAAAGTACTTCTTAATAATACTTATCAGGGCTTTTATTGCCAATTCTTTTGAACAAACATCCTGTAAGGGCTGAAATGTGGGGTTGGGCCAGCCTGCTTATTTATTTTAAAGCATGGACCTTGCCTTCATAACTTTACCATCTTAGAATTTAATTATTTGAAGTTTATTTGTGTTCTGCTAACAGAAATTTTTAGAAATGTGAAATTTCATATCATGTTTTATTTTAAGAAGATTATTCTAGATGGAATCCAGTGGTGGTCCACCTCCCAGAAGAAGAGCGCCCTCTAGTGCAGCGGTGGGGAAAAGCAAAGCCACCTGTTGCCCTCATGGGGGATTCTGCAGCTCATGCTGGGTCCCTTGTCATGGCCATGGCTGCTCCCGCTGCTCTCCCATCAGAATCCCCGTGATGCTCCTGAAAAACAAGGCATTCAAGGAGTGGGTGTCTAGTTTCCCAGCAGACTCACTGGGAACCCAGTGGAGCAACCACTTGTGATAGCAGGCTACAACTCTGGGTGGGTTCTAGGGGGACAAAGCAACCTCCTAGCTCACTGCATTTGCCTACCTCTTGGTTAATGGGATGGACACCACCCTTCCTGAGCTCCCCTTTCTTCTCCAGAGGTTCAGGAGATCCTTCAAACCTAATTTTGGAGGCATGTGGTATGAAGAGAGAAGGGACAAGTTCCATCACTCGTGTGAAATTCTCCTTGAGCAACATTGGAGGTCATCCTGTATTGTGTAACCTTGAGATGAGGATGTGTACTTGAGTTTGTTGTTCTGCCGTATTTGCTCTTCTTGTTTTTTCCTTCTGCACATTGTTCTAGTCTGAATTGTGGTACGTTATCAGTGGTGGCCCCACGTCATCTGCAGAGGCCCATCTTCTTTTCGACTTAGAACTCCTTTCCTGCATGTTCTGTTCTTTAAATGGACAAAAATGACCATGTAAATCCACACTAAGGGTAGGCCTCTGAAGGCTCTCCTCCCTTTGAAACATTTCACCAATTTGTAACTGACATGTACACTCACAAATCCTGCTTGCGGAATTTTAATGTCCTTAAAGCTTAGAAGACCTTTATTCTTTCACTTTAAACAGGAAGTTGGACTTTTCATACATGTTCTTTTAGCTTTTCATAACCACAAAAGCAAATTCTTCATTACCATCACTTATATTCCCCAAAGGGAAGGAAATTAGAATATATTTTCCCCATCAGGCATAAAAGTTTTATCATGAATTGTTCAAAGAGTAGTCAAATACACAAAGAGATTCTCAGGGCAATTAAAAGGACCTTTTAAAAATTAACATTTCAATTAATTCAGCTAACAAGTTAATAATTTGTTTATTTTTTTTCCTGCAGATGACCTGGTAAGTGACAAGGGAAGACAACCAGGGACAGCTTGAAATGTCAAATGGCACTGTTTAATTTATGTATGAAGTTAATCTTTCATGTTTCAATACACAGAGGACACGGAACAAGTGCAGAGGGGATGTTTATTCCATCCACCGAATACCAGACACTTTAAATTTTCATTTTGTCATACATGAGCTGTTTCTCAAATTCACTCTGTTCAAAGTGGCTTAAGTAGACTGATAAAAAGAATACTTTGTGAATTTGTAGATGAGACTGCCACAACATGAGTAACTAAATCAACTTCTCACATTTTTCTCTTCTCACAAATCAACTTCTTCTAGCTTAACATTTTTGAGTATTAAGATTCAATTCTTGAGCAACTTAGTTTCTGTAGGTTTGATCCACCTTCATGCTAGTGGCAGCTTGTGAGCACAGCAAAAATTCTCCCACATCCTTCCCCAACTGACCCAAAGACCTGCAGAGGGTTTCCCAGTCCTTTGAGGAAGAATTTGAGGGGACATCAGGAAAAAAGAAGAACTGCCCCATCCTGCTGATAGAAATAATTCTATTGGTGAAATGACACTGTTGGTTCCAGCCCTATATCTTTGTTACCAATGAGCCTGAAGAAGGAAGGAAGGAAGGGCGGAAGGACAGAAGGAAGGAAAAAACCCCTAGAAAGGTTGGAAAAGGCACCTCCCGAAACCTGCAAAATATGTAGCTCTACTGATTCAATGGCTCCTCTAACGGAGCAATGTGTACTGGTGGGAAGACACTCAAGCATCCCTGGGCTCTTTGTATCATCTCATGTATTTCTTATCTCCATCTTCCTAGTCTTCAAAGCTAACATGGCTGTTTTCTCCCAAGCACGGTTAAATGGGCTGTCAAGAATAAATCTAAATCATTCCTGAGTGCTCCCTGTTTATGTGCATCTCAGAACTAGTCCCTAAAGTGTGGAAGGGATGTTTTATACATTGTGCTCTTCTTTTCCAGAAGTATATTTTAATCTCTCATGCCATAGCAAATATTGTTCACATCACTACCAAGCACCAGGGAACCCAATATTCCTTCCTTGTGCTTGCTTCCACTTCAGAGTGTTGATCCTCAGGGCTTCAAAGTGTTGTGGGTCAAATAGTGGGTCACTATCAAACCAGTCTTAGAGGAGATCAACGTTGACTGCTCTTTAGAAGGCCAGATACTGAAGATGAAACTCAAATACTTTGGCCACCTAACAAGAAGGAAGGACTCACTTGAGAAGAGCCTAATGCTGGGAACAACTGATGGCAAAAGAAGAATGGGACGGCAGAGGATGAGGTGGCTGGATGGAGTCACTGAAGCAGTTGGTGTGAGCTTAAGTGGACTCCGGGGGATGGTGGAGGACAGGAAGGCCTGGAGGAATGTTGTCCATGGGGTCGCGATGGGTCAGATGCAACTTCGCGACTAGTAACAACAAATTTATTCCTTCAGCAGTCTCAGACCCCTGAATATATGTTTTATAGCCTTCAGTTGTCCTGTAAGTCACTTCTGAAATCAGGGCAGAGAGCGATTAGCTTGATTCCTGAGAGCAAAGCCTCCTTCCAAGCCGCTCAGACCTCCCAACATTCCAGCAACCATGAAATAGAACATCTTGGTGGCCACCTGCCTCTGAGCAGACTTTGGGTGAGGGAAAGTGAATCATAGTTGTGGCTTTCCTTCCTTCACAGCACGTTGTGCTGCTAATTCTCTCCTGAACTCATATCAGGGGGAAGAGATTAGCGGAAACAGAGATTTTGGCCCTTCAGAATTCTCGCCACTGTTGCTTACGAATATGTGTATGAGAGAAATAACAACATGTTTGTTACTATTACCTCCAACTGAGGAGGGTCTGGCATTTACACCCATATATGCCCGGCCGCCCCCTGAGATCTGCGGGATAGGCCCTTCTCCGGGAACCCTCGGTGAAAGAAATTAGGAGGGTAGGTACTCGGAGGAGGGCTTTCTCTGCGGTGGCGCCCAATCTATGGAATGCGCTCCCCAGAGAGGTCCGCCTGGCGCCGTCATTAATTGTTTTTCGGCGCCAGGCTAAGACCTTTTTATTTAAGCGTCATTTTAATTGTTAACAGTATTTGCTTATTTTATCTGGCCAGGGCGACTTCTTTTATATTGTTATTTATTTTATATTGTTATTTTTATATTGTTACGATTGTATTTTTCTTCATGTTGTGAGCCGCCCCGAGGCTTCAGCGAATGGGGCAGCATATAAATGTTTCAATAAATAAATAAATAAACAAACAAACAAATTCTTTTAATTGTGACATTTAAAAATGACTACTTTTAAGCAACATTTAAGAATACTGATCTTCAAAAGGCACTGGATGATGCAGCTGTCAGTGTTTGCTAAGGAAGTCACTCACTTCATAGTTCATTTGATGCAGTCTGGGCAATCAGTATTGGATCTGGAATTAGCCATCACCACTAAAGAATAGAAGAGCAGGCACAATTTGCAAAGAACTGGGCAAGCTGCAAATATACCAGATACACTGTGAACTAGAAAACAGCAGACATATCTTTGTCACTCTGGACAAACAATGTTTGCCTTGTGAGAGGGAGACCTAGGCCAAAGGTTAGGGTTAGGAGCAGAGACTAAGTGATTTTGGCCGACATCAGGAATTATAAAGATGTCGGCCAAAATCAATATTGCTCCCACTCTTGAGGAATTTTCCCCCTTCTTCATTTGCCAACTCACTTTTCCTTGCCACATCACAATGCTCCATGTCCTCAAATGCTGAAATCAGGACTGTCTACGTTAACAATAAGTTCATAGAGGATCAGAGTGGGAAGGGGCCTGTAAGGCCATCCAGTCCAGCCCCCTGTCCTGTGCAGGACTCCAGGTTAAATGGTTTCTCTCAGTTGGCTGTCCAGATGCCTCTTGAAGGCCTCCAGTGTGAGCCGCCCCGAGGCTTTGTTGCGATGGGGGCAGCATAGAAATGTTTTAAATAAGTAAGTAAATAAATAAGACTAGATCAGTGACTCCATTGCCTTACTGCTCTGACAGACAGATGTCCAGCCAGAGTCTGGCTTCCTGCAACATGAGCCCAGTATTCCATGTCCTGCACTCTGGGTGACTGAGAAGAGATCCTGCCTTTCCTCTTTGGGACAGCCTTTCTAGTCCTTGAAGAATGCATCTCTCGCCCCAGTCTTCTCTTCTTCAGGCTGAACATGCCCACTTCTTTCAGTATCTCCTCACAGAGCACTCTTTCCAGTCATCTGATCATCTTTGTTGCCCTCCTCTGAAGTTTTCTACTCAGAAGTAAGTAAATTCTGTGGGATTTATTCCCAGGGAAGTGCATTTAAGACTGCAGTCTAAAAGTCTGAGGAGTAAAAAATGCCTTATCATACGGTGTCCATAGACTTTCATATTCCTGAGTCTTCACCTTTTTATATACCCAGTTCCTTTTTAGACGGTTCAGACTGTTTCCAGGATTCTAGAATAAGATCACTTGGACTGATGTTACTATGAATGATACTCTTCAAAAGCACTAGCAGTTAAGCATGCAAAGTAAAGAACATGGCATTGCAATGTATAATCTATGTATTTCAGTGCCAGTGACTAGAAGACATAAAACAGCATCATCCATTGTGCCACATGCACACAGGAAAATGTATATTATTTCTGGGGACTTTCGTCTTCCACAAATTCAGGTCCATCTCTGAAAATATAGCCATGCTATTCCCCCAGTATTCTCCCCCACTCCTGTGTGTGTGTGTGTGTGTGTGTGTGTGTGTGTTCCCGTGTGTGCAGGCAAACACTCTCTCTATTCTGATGCTCAGCATGAATACCTCTGTGGCATAAAAGCTGTTTACATTCTAAACCTCATGATAAATCTTTAGTTTCACCATAAATCTGCCAGTCTCTGTAACTCCATTATTGCTATTTTGCCTGGCAGATTTTTTAACATAACATTATTTAGTCATGCTGATGATTAATTATATATAATTGATGACATAATTAATGTCTAAGTGCATTTTTTACAGCAGGTTGCCTTGCAAGCATTTGCCTAAATCAGTGTTTTCCAAACTTCTCATAGCTGAGGTGCATTTGATTCTCTGTGTTCAAATTGGAGGCACAATTGCATCTCAAATGGTTTGCTTTTACCTATCCTTGTGTGTTATGCATGAGTCATTGCTCCAGGCACAGCAACTCATACAGGGAAGCAACAAGCAGCATCTTCTGCAAGGGGATTATCCTGTTGTGTACCTGCATCATTAGGGATTAAATATGCTAGTTTCTTCCAGGGGACAAGCCACAGATCTGGAGGACATCTCATTTGGGGGAAAGAAACTGCCTGCACCATTGGCAATGTTGGCATCAAGGGCCCACTGGCGACAGTGACATACGCGTTGGTGACTTCCCGTCTTGACTTCTGTAATGCGCTCTAAGTGGGGCTTCCCTTGAAGACAGTCCGGATACTTCAATTGGTTCAAAATAGAGCTGCCAGGCTGCTGAGGGGGACTGGGCGTTATGTTCACATGACTCCAGTCCTCCATCAGCTTCACTGGCTTCCCATTGAAGTCCGGGCCCAATTCAAGGTGTTGGTGATGACCTATAAAGCCCTAAACGGCTTGGGTCCTGTCTACCTGAAGGAGCGCTTACATCCATATACACCCGCCCGCCCCCTGAGATCTGAGGGAGAGGCCCTTCTCCGGGAACCCTCCGTGAAGGAAATTAGGAGGCTAGGTACTTGGAGGAGGGCTTTCTCTGCGGTGGCGCCCAATCTATGGAATGTGCTCCCCAGAGAGGTCTGCCTGGCGCCGTCATTTGTTTTTCAGCGTCAGGCGAAGACCTTTTTATTCAAACGTCATTTTAATTGCTAATATTATTTCCTTATTTTATTCTTTGGCCAGGGTGACTTATTTTATATTGTTAAGTCGTTTTATATTTTTAATGTATTATATTTTAATGTTTTGTGAGCCGCCCCATTCGCCGAAGCCTTGGGGCGGCATAGAAATTTTCTAAATAAATAAATAAATAAATAATAGGGGCCACCTGGGCCTAGGCCTCCTCTTTACCATTGTAACCTGCTTCTCACTCTGGCCCAGGCAACAGTCATGATGGGAAGGAGGATGCCACTGCCCTCTTGCTCCCTGGCTCTCACCCAGTCAAGCAAGCAAGTGGGAGCAATGGCAAGAAGCTGGGCGAGCAGCAACAGTAGTGGGTGATGAAGGTCATGAGGAGGTAAGTTTCCTGAGGCAGGTACCCCCTGAGGGTGTCTTGCCCAAGGACTCTCCAAAAGTTGGAAGGAGGATAGAGAGCAAGCCGTAGGTGTCCCAAAACCTCTTGTGCAGGAGCAGCATAGTCTGTCAATGCCTATTTTGCCCGAGAACATAGCGTTTCCTCCATCCATCCATCCATCCATCCATCCCCGTTTCTGAGAAGTCCAGTCCAGAGGCTCAGTGAACCATCTGGCTTGATGGCTGGAGCAGATGGAGCTCCTTTAACTGGAGAAGATTCTTTCCCTCGAGGCAGCTGCGGCACTCGTCCCAGCTCAGCTTGGGATTTCCTCCTGCTAGAAGAGAAATCACTAATGGCTGTTTGAGTGAATGGCATCGCAAGCAGATGCAATGTCTTACTTGTCTCAGGTAAGTGTGCATCTCCCGCTGAACTAAGACGCAAGCAAAATTGTGAATAAGCAATTCCACCCCTATTGTCCCATCATACACATTTACTTCCCGCAGCCGTGTCTGAAGCAAACACAAGGACTATGCTGGTTGAGGCAGCTGAGACTGGGTGGCTGCAAGTGAGACGGTGTATCTACACAAGGCTGCTTTTGAGAAGTTATCCATGAGTCTTAATCTATCTAGCGGATCAGATTCCACACCAAGCAAAACATAGTGGATACACTGCCCCCTCAACATTGGAGCCAATAGCCTCTTCTGGATTCAAGTCTTTGTCACAAAATTCCAAATGACCTCCAGTGTATTTCCTCCAAAGGAAACCAAACCTGTTTGAACACCACTCAGGAACTTCCGTTCTGCCTGCCTGAAGAACTGGAATGAATGCAAGTTTACCAGAACACTGCAGTCAATGCTCTCCAGTTTCTGAGACTGGTGCCAGTCAACAGCATTTAGAAATAAAAATGATGCTGCCATATGAGTTCACACAGGACCACCACTTTGCAAAGACTACATTTAGAGGCTTATATGAAACAAAAATGATGTCATAGTTTTAGGCATATTGGGAGGCGCAAAGGCTGTGGGGGAAGGCAGTGGCAAACAAATGCACACCTGAGGGCCACCCCAAACCCCCAAATCTGAGACACTACTTAGTGTACTGCTGAGCCATCTAATCTGTTTATCAAATTATTGCTCTGGGCTTCTTAGGGCTTCTTAGCCTACTATGATTTCTGCATTCATCTGTATGTACTTGGAAGCCAAAAGTGTGTGTGTGGATTAAGCCACAGAGAACTAAAGGCTGCAAAGCAGACAACGCCAGATTTATCTTTGTCTTCTGCATCCAAAATTTAAGGCCCTGAAGTTGAATGAGCATCGCAGCACTTTCTGTGGTCATTCAGCTCAAGCAATTCTATTTCCAGTTTGTCTTTGAAGAACCATCATCTGAGACAAAAAGGACTTTGCCACAGCTTTGTTTTGATAAGCCATTTGTTCAACGGCAGTTTCCGTTTCCAATGATCTGAAAATGGACTTGTTTGCTCCCAAATGTGCCATCTGCAGCCCACAGCAATGATCTCCCAAAGCTGATTTTCTTACTCATCTAAATAGATGAATGGCTAGCTTCAAGGTGAATGCAACTCGATTCAGAGGTGGAGTGTCAGCTTTCATGAAAAGAATGGCAAGGAAGCTGGAGCACCAGGGATAATTGCTCTGCCATGGGTTGTGGAACTCAGCTCCAAACTTGCTTTCAAGATTCAAAAGTAAAGATTAAGCCTCGAGGGGATAAGAAAGAAAAGTCACTGCATACTTGTCAGATAGCATAAACTGGTTCCCCTCTGCAGCTTCAAGAGTGACCTCTAAAATACATGTGAACTCCTGTTGCTGAGAGCTCTCAGATCAAAAGCGACACTGGAGTAGAAGATGAGCTGCAAGTTAGTTCATTACAAAGGCAGGAAAAGTTGCTGAAATTACAGTGCAGAACTGAGTCTGTGTAAACCAGCTTGTCCTTCCAGTAAACAGTGCTCGGATTTCACTGTAGATAGCTTCCAATCTCACAATGCATCCTTCCAGAAGCCACCCAGAAGAAATACTAGCTAACTCATCTGTATGCTATTATTTTTAAGGTATAAAATGTTAATTCCTATCTTATGGGAGACAACAGTAATAGTGATAACAGAACAAAGCTAATGGATCCACCTTATCTGGTTCCTCTAAAAATGGACAAACTGTGCTATAAATTTGTTGATTAGTCAATCCACTTGTTACTTCATGAAATTCTGAGAAGCATTTTAATGAATCTTCATATTTGTATCCTTTATTTACGAGCAAGGATATGTCTGAAGGCCAGATTCTGGAGCGTGCCTAGTTACTAGGCTGGGCACAGATTTTAAAAAATCAAGTGTGTTGCTCGGGGGAAACCTGCAGGCTCGGCTTTCACAGATTCTGTACTTATAGAATTTGTTAGGTAATAGTATTCATCACAATCAGAATTCAGATGTATGTATGTACCTCTCTGAGTGGTAGAGAGTACTCCATGGAAGGTAGAAGGGCTCAGAAATGGTTGTACAAAAGCTACCCTAAATAGATTATCTCAGTTTAAATTGGGATAAGGGAAACACCAAGTCTTCACCCTTACTCCACATTTCTTGCTAGAGGACATATGTTCTGAGGAAGCTCCAGTTCAAGTGTAGCAACCCCATCATTAATAGGATTAATTATTTTTTTCTTTTCTTACATTTTATTGTTAAACCATCCCAAGACATTGGTAATGGGATGGTCTATAAACGTTTTAAATAAATAAATAAATAAATAAATAAATAAGGTGCACTTATGTCAGAAGACAGAACTGGAACTAACTGGGACTATTGGAACTGACTCCCACTATTTATTTACATAAGCACTGGTATGCTTCCTTTCAGTATTAGCCTTCTCAAGGTAGCCCCTGACTTCTTAAAAACCATGCATTTGCTACAATGCCCTCTTACCCATTAAAAATGAAAGAACAAGAAAATCCTGCTAGCGTGGCTGCAATGGGACCCAGGGGAAGACCCTGCCCTGGCCTTGCCTTGCAGAACTAACATCTGCAAGGCAAGGGTCACCTCTGGTAGGCCAAGTCACATTGGCAGAGCCAGGTCACAGCAAGGCAGAACAGGACCTTGGACGCTACCCTGCAATCACTGCTGGCTTGTCCCGGCGGAAGGCTTACGTAGGCTGGTCTGCTCAAGTTCTTCACAAACTTCTGGGTACTGAGTACAGACCATTAAAGGCCCACGGTCATTTTATACTCCTGTGTGGCTGAGGGGCATAAGGGGTTTGGGGAGGGAATGTAGCCCTCCAAGCTCAAGCTTCTGATCATCCATCCTGCTCATCAGGAGTCTCAGTGTCCTTGGATACCTTCCCCCACTGCAGCGTGTCTCCAAAAGCTGACTCCTCTGCTAAAAGGAATTTTTTTATTCCCAAATCTACCCTCTTGACAGTACCTTAACATTAGGCAAGGACAGAGGTACATATCAGGAATAAAAAAAATATGCAAGCCAGCTTTTTCTTTAAAAAACTTAAAACTTAAGTGGGTGTGCTACTAGATGAGTCTATCTCTGTGTGTGTGCGTGTGTCCTAGCACTGCTGCATCCATGGAATTTTATTGGGGTGATTTTCCCCAGTGTTTTTCCAGGTGATTATATGTACCTTCCATTTGCGGCCCATATTTTCCCACCATTTCTCACATCTTCATTCTTAAAAGGGAAACTCTGTTAAGAAGTAAAAGATTAAATGACTACACAATGCCTATTGATTGATGGCTCTTGAAGCCTCTATCTGGAAGTACCCTAGGAGCAATAGCAGACTTCATATAATGAAGACATAGCAGGCATGCTAGCAGGCAGCTGATCTTTCTTTATTCTTTTTTATTCTAGCACAGGGGTCCTGAGCAGGCCTGAATGGCACTGGTAGCAGGACACCTCTTGCAACCCAAAGTCACCAATCCAAACTAAAACCATTGGTTTCAGCAGGAGGAGAGGGAGGAAACAAAGAAATGAAACCACCCCTCCCCCCCAACAATTGACATGGAATCAGAACGTTTCCATGGCAATCGCCTTCAAAATTTGTCTAGTGAACCTCCTTTGCATTGCTGATTTGCCATCATGGCTGGCACCATTGTCCTATTGCTTTGTGTTGTACCCAGAGACAGAAGCACTTCAGATTCGAACACGGCAGAGGCTACTCAAGGAAGTACTTCATTACTGAAGCAGCCCTCAGAAAACGCTCTTCATCAGGAAGCGTTGCCGAGACTCAACAACTCATTTACGTGCTTCTTGCTCACCTGCTCATTTATATGCTCCTCATAAGCATGGGTACCCTCTCAGCAAGCAGCTGTCTTATGGAAAGCTACCATATTTTCCGGTGCTGCAAGTAGTCGGTTAAAACTTTGGCAGGATATATGATCCTATTTTGATAATCTAATTTTATAATTAGGCGGACTATAAGCCTTCGTCTTTGGCTGAAGAGGACAAGACCAGAGCTTTAATGAAGAGCAATTTCCTTTGAATTCCACAGAGCAGGAGAATTTTGCAATGGGAATTTGAAGGGGATGGACATACCACCGCATCTGACAAATGGCAGTATCTGAGGTTCTGCAAAAGTTCCCATGGAAAAGGTGAACAAAGATCCATAAGAGAGGATAAATAATATTAAGCATGACTGAATTAAAGAAGGATTGTTAAGCTCCAATGGTGGAGGTGGAAGGAAGTTAAGCAGTTTGGCTGGATAACTATCACTACATTTTTCTGTTCTCTTTCTCCTCTGATGATCAGCTTTAAAGTGTTGAGGGAAAAGAGAAACTAGAAATGACTGGTATTTTTCCCCAGAAAGGAGCCTGGATATAGAAAAATGGGTGGCAAAACAAATTGTAGATATGTGATCATGTCTCCAAGGGGCAAGAGGAGAGAAATTCTTGTGTATGGACTCTGAATTCCATCAGCAGTGGGACCAAGCTTCAGCTTTACAAGGGACCCCATCTGCACCCCCATACTAGGTGCAGGGGAAAGGGGAATAACTCAGCCCCCCTGCCCCGCCATGGCACAGCCAGTATCCCAGAGTGCCATGCAGAGGCAATGCAGGTCAAGAACAATGCAGAAGCCAATCAGCATAGCTGGTAGGTTTCTGGGAGCAGACTGGGCAGGGAGAATCCATTTCTGATCCATTCCTGGGACATACAGAAAAAACCCACCTGTGGCTTCAGCCTGCATTGCCACTGACTTCACCCTCCCTGCCTTCCAATCATGCAATATTTTTGTTGCTACGTCAAAAGCTAGCCACCAGTTGATGGGTCTGGAAGAGAATCCCAGCAGTCCAAGCAGGGTGGAAGGCAGAGAGAGGGACTGTTCGGTCATCCCAATATTGTGGGACAGCCAATCCCATCATCCTTCATTTTTGCCTTTTGTAGCTAGGGCTGATGTAGGTTGTAACAAACCAATATCTGGAGGACCTAACATCCTCCTCCTCCTCCTCATCATCATCATCATCACACCATCATCACTACTACTACTTCTACTATTACTATGCATTACATTTCTATACCAACTGCACTCAAAGCTCTCTGGGCAGTTCATAACATTTAAGTCACCCATCCAGATTTCAACCAGGCCTGACCCTGCTTAGCTTCCGAGAGTAGGCAGGATCAGGCGCATCATGCAATATCCCACCCCTTCAAATTGCCAGCTCAGTTTGGAGGCTGACACGTTCACCCAGTAGCAGAGGCAAGCCCATGTTGCTGGTCCATCCTGGATGCGCTATGCTGGAGATTGCAGAGACTCCCAGTATTACCGCAATGGGACGGAGGATCGGTCAGGCACTGCGCTGCCTGATTGTCGGATCCACGTGGAAGCGATGCAAGTAAGCTGAAGCCGATGAAGGTTGTGGAGAGTTCTGCCTCAAACGCTGGCCACGTAGGGGTGCCGTCCCTTCAGCTGCAGGGAGCAAGATCTGCACATCTCCCAGCATGGCCTTCTGCAAGAGAGGCTTGTAGAAAGGCTTCATTTAAGGCGGTAGTAATTCATTCCAACAAAATACATAGTTGGGAAAGTCTGTCCCACTCTCTTTTTATGTCTTTTAAGCTACATTAGAAGAAATGCATCTATCCATATTAAGAAAAAAATGTTAAAAAGTGTATCAAGCCATTACATTCAGTTCTATTTTTCCAACCACCTACGTTAGCAAGAACAAGGTATTAGCTCAGATCAGTGCAAAAGGAGATAAATTGCTTTCAACTTTCAGTTTTATACATTGTCATCTCCAAGGAGCAAATCCACAACTATTGCATCGAAAAAGAAGGTACGGTACATTTTTCTGCTTGGCCATCCATAAAGGCTAGAAGGTTGTCACCCGCCCTCCCCCTCTGTCCGCTTTTCCTAAACAATGATCTATGATATCCTTATAATATAGCAATCCCCGTTTCCATCAACTCTGAGTCTTTGCATAAGTTCAGAGTGGCACCTAATGCCTTCTAGATGTTTGGACTACATTTCCCATCATCTGCAGCTAGTCTAGTCAGTGGTTGAGGATGATAGTAGCTGTAGTCCAAGACATCTAGATGGTACCAGGTATTTTCAGTGGGTCGGAGGCTATTACCCAGTACTGGGAGTGCATTCTATTGAACTCCAAAGCATTTTCTTCCAAATAAGTATTATAGGAGTCGAACCATCATTCACACAGCTGGAAAAAGCGACACGATTGTTTAGTCTAAAGCTCTGCTAAAAGGTAAGACCACTGCCAGGACTTCCTTTCCTTGACCCCAGATTGACTCGGGTCTGCTGATTCACACATGCACGGTCATCAGCCGGTCATTACTACATCAGGCGAAACCATATCCATGCGGTTTCAAACACTATCTGTATTTCCATTTCAACACACTTCCCCTCACATGCAGCACTTTCAAAACAGGCTGCCCATCCTGCTGGGGGCCATAAAGAGACGACGTGCAAAACGTGAGGGTCATTCATCAGCCCTTTTATACTGCAGTCTTAGCATACCATACCAGCAAGAGAGAGCAAGGACCCGTACAATTTGTTCGGCCAGGAATGTGTGTGACCACCTCTGTCTGCTGCTGCAGCAAAACACCAAAAGTCCTGCAGCCCTGAACTCTCTCTATCAGCCAACATAGCTGCATGTGCTTCTCTTTTGTTCTTCTTCCACTGTAGCATAGTCCTTTGTGGGCTAGAACTGATGGACACGAGCTGCAGGTTCATGAGCAGGTCTGCTCATGCAGGAAATTCCTGTGTCAGCCCAAATATGGCAAACATTCAGACCTAAGCATGAACAAAGTCCTGTACCTTCTTAGTCTGAGCTTCCCTAGCAACCCTCTAGACGTACTGGGCTGAAACTCTGATCGTTGCATCCAGCGCTGAGTAGGATTGGTGGCAGTCCAGTGCGGCTGGGGAAGCCGGGCTGGGGCCAGCTGTTTTAGACCCTGGCAATGGTGCGTGCTTGCTTTTGTCCGTCATGACTTATACCTGCATGCTGAGACATTCCAATACTTCCAGCCAGCCATGTGCTGAATCTGGGATTGTTATTCAGTCTTTGCATGCCTACACAAGGCCCCATCCTCCCACATGGATGCTCTCAAAACATTGTTTTCACTGTGAAAGTACAATGCAGAGGAGATGGCAGCAAAAACGGGGAATGAACTACAAAATAGTGGGCCAAGAAGGTGACTCAACCTTAGAAAAGAAAGGGGGAACAAAACTCAAACTGGAGAACAGGAACAAGAACAAGAACAAGCATTTGAACAAGCCACAAACACAGCTCAAAATCCACAAGCCCCGCTTTTCAAGCAGGCCCATGAGAGCACCCTTGTCTGCTCCAGCCTAAGAAAGAGGGAACCTTGTTCTAGGGCTGCCCAGCTCTGATCACACCTGGCTGTGGATTCTGGCCCTGTCCCAAATCATGTAGCGGCAGGCTAAGGCAGGCGACCCATCAGCCAAAGCTCCAGCCCATTTTGGAAAAGCAGTCTGCAAGAAGCGGGGACAGCTGCAAGTATTCATAGTTGCATAGAAGAGGAGACAAAGAGGCGAGTCTAACCTGTCATGAAGTGATGGAAAAAAACCACTCCAGGCATGTTGCAGCTGGACAACTCTCAGATTGAGTTTGGAGGAGTTGGTCCTGTGTGGAATCTGCGGGCGAAAGAACAAGGTAGCAAGGAGAAAGTGAAAGAACTAGAGTTATGGCTGGCCTGGTCACCAACAGGGCTTGCCATGGGGATGGGAGGGGAGCTGGAAGGCCATTTGTTATTAGCTGAATTTCAAGAGGGTCTAACATTCAGCTGGGTTCATTGGAAGGGATGCTTCTCTGCTTGACATTAATTGTGGCATCGCCGGAAAACTGAATTTTTCTCCAATAGTTGGTGAATTTGCACAGGGAAAAGCTAGAAAGGCATTGCCAAATAAAGAAGAAAATTTATTACATCATGTCTTCTTTTTGCTTTAAAGTGTTGATTTGATAAATAGAAATATGTAGAATATTTTTGTAATCTTGTCTTAGCATTTCGTTTTTAATATATCAGGAAGGCATAAAAATGGAAGTGTTCTAGGCTTTTCTCAACCTCTGAGAGGGTCTGATCCTCAAATATGGTCTCTGAGACGTACTTGCAGGTCTTTCTTAAGGAAAAAAAGAGCAGATTCAACATTACCAATATATCTTCTTCAGTTTATCCCTTCACGATCAAGGTCTGTTCTCCTTGGAGTCTGGTTGCCCTTTCCTGTCTAACTGTTTTGGGTCTCCCTGTCACTCTCATTCTCAAAAAGAAAATAGAAAATAGGGAGATAAAATAGTTGTGGTGCTATTTCAACAATCCACCCTGTGAGCCCGGACCTACAAGCTGCAGATTGGTGTGGCACACAACCTGAAGCTGAAGTTTATGACTTGACATTTCAAGCTAAGACCAATTTTCCTTGCAGACTTTTAAGCCATATTTTAAGTGCAAAGTCATTTGATTACTTAGAAATGTGCCACAATAAAGGAGGTATGTGGGACAAAAGCCAATGATCACTAGATGAATCCTTTGTGAATTCCTTCACATGCCTCAGTTCAGGAATTGCTACTGGGCAAGGGAGTATATTCTCGTATGTATGGATTTCCCCATTCAGATGAATAGAAAGGAAATTCATATTGTATATTCTGATGCCCATGGAATTTGCCCCCTCCAATAAAATGAATGGACATGCTTCCATGGCCTATGCAATAGATACTTCACAGAGTACATGAAAATACAAAAAAATCTGGATCAAAGTTATGACCGTACGAGTACATATAAGCATTTTCATGTGTGTGTGTGCATGTTTCACACAACTATATTTTTTACCTAAGTTCCTGCATAGCTTACAGCAAACTAGCATGTCAAATCATCTTAGCTAAGTTAGAAAGGTGCAGGTCTGCAGCTGGATGGGTGACCACATGTGGAAGTGGAGCAGGGGGCTGGACACAATGGCCTTATAGGCCCCTTCCAACTATTCTATTCTATCTTAGCCCATGCGTGCACTTAGGTCATGTTTAAGAAGACATGGGTTGAGAGTCAGTGCAAAAGACTACAACTTGAACACCATCACCATCTGGGAAGTAGATATTCTATTGCCTGATCCCATCTCCCTAAACTGGTGAGCTGTTACTTGATGGGCTTAGGCTGAGTTGGCTTAGTGGGTGCAGTTGTGTCCTTTTCCCTACAAGCCCCACACCCAGGCCAGCACTGGTATCCATTAGTGTCTCCTCAGACCAATGATTCCTGAGCAGTCCAAAAGGTACAGCCAAGGGTATGACCTATAAGCCATATAATCCTATGCCAGTGTGGGGCAGACACAACTAATATGCACCAAAGGGTCCTTTTTATCTGGCAACATTCAAAGTAGTGCTCTGCCTCCATTCTCATTTTTTAATAAAGAAACACTCATAAGGGAACATTTCAGAAGAGGACCTGATGAGCAGTGATGAGAGAGTCACAGGGACCTAACAATAGCGGGACTTTTCTGAGACGGGTGTTTTTTCCTCCTGACTCATTTTCACTCAACTGTTATGAACCCAGTATGTCTTGAGACCATATTTTCTCGATGAGTGAAAAAATGTTCATATATAATCAGCTCTGCTGAAACATTCAAAGCTCACTGGAAATAATCCCCCTCTTTTGATCATATGCAATGAAAAAGATTGCAAAGATAACCTTGAATCTGAAAAGCTCTGCTGGGAAGATAACTATCATGTTTGTACCATCATTTAATCTTATGTGTTTCTACAGGATATATATTTAATCTATGGTTTGGATTCAAGGTTACGCTAACGGGTGTCCAAGAGAGCCCTGAGAGGCAAGCCCCCTTCTCTACTCTCCCTGTTGAGGCAGTACTTCTTTCCCGCTTCCAGGCAGAGCTGGACAATGGCTTGCTAACAAAAAGCTTCAATGAGTCAATGCAAGCCAATCAAACCTCCTTAAAGGGATGCTGTGCACGCCAGTGACAAAAGAAAGAAGCTCAGGTAGAAGATCAGCTATTTAGGAAGCGTGGCATGTTAGTGAGAAACGGATTCCAAACTGAAAGCTTCTCCTCCCTGCCTGTTTCAGATCTCAAAGACCTCCCTGTTGGCAGGAAAGATTTATCTTCCCACAGCGTCCACGGCTGAGTGAGTCTTAGCCACCGCCAGGCTTAGCTGAGTGGGTCTAAACCACCTCTCTGGATCCCCTGGTCTTGGCTCCCCACCAGAGTCCAGTGCCTTCTCCTTGGCAAAATGAAAAACTTTCCTCAGATCCCTCAAAGGTTCAGGAGAAATGGGCTCGGTCCCCACAATCCCCAAAACTTCATCCAAAGGGTTTCCCAGCTCAGGTTTGAGCAGACAAGGGGAGCTGTGGGGGGGGGGGCTTGCTTCTGCCCCGTCCCACTTACACAACTGCTCCCATCAGCAGAATGACGCTGCCGGAAGCAAGCCTTTGTGCAGGGTGGGTCTGTATTTTATTGTGAACTCCTCAATCGTGAATTTTAGTAGAAACATGTTCAGTAGCAATTGCTAAATAAAAAATAAGTTGCATGGGTAGCAAATGAGGAGGAAAGATGGGATATAGATCTGAAAGAAAGGGATAGAGAAGATGGGAGCCACTGCATCCTCGTGGATTTTTTTTTTTTTTTTTTTTTTTGGGAACACTCATAAGCACTATTAGTTCTGCAAACAGGTCACAAACAAGCTAAGGAAGCAATTCTGTCACTGGCGGGAGAATGCGCGGAGTTGCCTAAACATCCATAGCATTGTTTCCTAAATAGGTCAAACTCTCATCCGCAATTAGAACTCAGGGCTGAGTGGATATTATAATCACCAGGAGAACGGCCTTTCTGTGCCGAGTCACTCCTGCCTGCTTTGTGAAACATTGAGATCGCTCACCGAACCAAGCTTGGCTGTCATACTGGGAGTATCCAGGAGCTTTCTCTATATTCTGACTGTCCCTAGAGACGATATAAGGCAGGCATGGGCAACTTGTGTCACTCCAGATGTCCAGGCCTCCAAATCCCATCAGCCCTAGCCAGCATAGAGGACTCACTAGAGCTGTCTGCCAAATCATCCTGAAAGTCAGGAGTTTCCACCCACC
This sequence comes from Varanus komodoensis, assembly GCF_004798865.1. Classification (NCBI taxonomy): domain Eukaryota; kingdom Metazoa; phylum Chordata; class Lepidosauria; order Squamata; family Varanidae; genus Varanus; species Varanus komodoensis. The sequence continues at coordinate 29,009,517 of NW_025335269.1, read as the reverse complement.
CAATTATACAGATTCTTAACTTGATAACCAAACTCTATGTGGCAGCTACATCTATGCATTAGGGACCAGGTACACATGATCCATTATGGGGAGAAGATTTTAAGCTGCTGAAACATATGCTTCAGCTCTGATCTGTTGCCTAGAAGGTGCATTAAATGGTTCTTTCCCTGCTGATTAGGACAATAGAAATGGAGCCCCCCAATTCCAGGATATAAATAACATCTTGAACATCACAGCACAACGTCTCTTCAATTTGTCCTTTCTTGTTAATGGCTTGAACCATCCTGGACTCACACAGTTCCACAGCATGATCATCTTTCTAAGAGCGGAGGAAAAAATGCAATTCATCTGCCAAAGCACATTTCTATGTGTTGATAAATAATGTGAGAGTCATCAGTATAGTCATTTCCAAATAGGCTTAAGAAGCAAATTCATTATTAAGACACCATAAAGAGCTGATGAATGGCTGAACCCACAATTAATCACTTATACTCCAAAGCTAGGGGTATTAAAGCTACAAAGCAGGAGCAAAACTAATTAATTGCATAAATTATATTCACAGCAACAGTCACATTACCATTTCTGCAACTTCTTAAGATATGCTACGAGACACAATTGACTTGCTGGTTGATAGCCCTAGGCACCTGTGAATTCCTTGCTGCCAAGGGTGAAATGTTTTGGTGCAAACAACAACAGTCCTACACTGGACTTTAAATCATCACATCCAATATTGCATCCATCTCATATGAATAGGGAGCTTCAGCAGGGTTGCTATGGGAATGTCATCATTCCCTTAGCAACAGCGTTCTCCAGCTCCATCACACTCCAGGTTTGTCCAACATGATTGGATTTAGAGTTGCCTTTGCATGCACAACTATTTCTGTTCCGCGGAATAAAAGAGATGGCAAAGAGCAGCTTGTTAAATTTGGAGCCACATTGGAAAGCGAACCATGAACTGCTAATAATATTTAAACACAGAAAGGACATTCAAATAGCATTTCAAATGAGAGTTGTTTTGTTGCTGTGATATAAAAAGTGGCAGATAAAGAGAAGGTCTACAGATACATCAGTGTGATCAGGAAATAATCAGCAGGGTGCCTTCATTAGACTGATGTACAGAAGCGCCCATGAACTGCCCTATTGGCACATAATGAACACTATCCATGGGTACATACAGGCCAGACACCTTGATTGACCATAATTCAGCTCCTACCCAAGAATGCATAATAGGCAGGGATTAACTTTTTCATGCAAGCAGTCCACACAGCTTGTTTGCGCGCGCGCTCTCTCTCTCTCTCTCTCTCTCTCTCTCTCTCTCAATCTCAATCTCAATCTCAATCTCAATCTCAATCTCAATCTCAATCTCAATCTCAATCTCTCGCACTCTCAATCTCTTTCTCTCAATCTCAGGGCAAGTCAAGTTTTGGTGCAGTGCATTTAAGCAAAAGGATGCAGCACTCACATCTAGCAGAAGGGGATGCACACAAAGTCATGTTGACAGAGACAAGCAACAGCTCCACAGCCAGTCCTTAACCAACCACATAATTCCAGCACATACGGGCCAATAATAACACTTCAAGAACATGCAATCCCATAACAAGCAAAAGAGAACTGTGTCTTTTTGGAGCGTATCTTGGAACTTAGCAGGAAAACCACAAGGGAGATTCCTGGCTGGCATGGTTGGATATCCCTGAGAGATATCCATGATCCCAGATCGTTCTTTTTCTTTTTTTCCAGTATGTTCCAGTCCTTACTGAATGGTGGTAAGGACTGTAAGTGGTGGCATAGGACTGTCACTCTCATGAATGCTGGGATAGGAAACCAGTGTGGATGGTGCAGGTATATATGCAGATGGAGTGTCATACACCACAACAGATCTAGTCTTGAAATGAGACCTAATCTTTAAGCCAGTCTTGAATTGATCTAGACTCAAAGCTCATCAATGAATCCATGACAATGGGCCTAGCTGTCTTAAGATCCTCCTCATGGATCACATTGGATCTAATGCCAACTTCCCAACTTAAACCTCACAATTTCCACGGCACATGGTCCTTTTAAAGAGCCACTGTTTGTGCTCAATATGCCTCTTTGACCCCAGTGTCAGTGTGATGGAGTCCTAGACAGGAGTCTGGAGCAAGAATTGATACTCGCTGTCGCTGACCTCCTTTCTGCAGTGAGCACTCTTAACAATCCCAGTCAGGGGCACTCTGGAATGTCTCCCCAGCAGTTCCATGCCATTTCCAACCCCACCAAGGAGAAGGCTCTTCCTCTTTGCTTGCAGCCAACCACCGCATGCATTTCCCCCGACCTATCATATATGTGACATCACAAAGCGCATGACAGTGAGAAGCTGTCAAAGGGTGGCTTGGAGGCACTCCGCTACAGGATCGCATGGCGCTGCCGAGTTGTGCCTTCTGGGAGCCCTGGGAGCCAGGCCGCAGGAGTGTGCAACCCACTGATGGCGCAGTCCAATGACTGTGCAGAGACAGGCTGCGGCGTGCCAGAAGAGGGGAGCTCCCTGCCCAGGGACTGGCACGTGTGAATAGTTGCAGATCTCCTCAGCACATACCTAGACCATGGCAGCACTGTTGAAACACCTAGAAGTTGTAGGGAAAGCGTTCTAGTTGTACTTTTTGTTTCTCCCTCTCTCAGGATACTCAAGCTAATTCAATGAAGCAGATGGGCAGGATCCACAACAGAAAAAAAAAGAAAGAAAATACTTCTGCACAGAATGCAATATTAAGCTATGGATTCTCTACCACAAGATGTAGTGATGACCACCCATCGGAACAGTTTTTAGAAGGGATTGAGCAAATTCATGGACAAGCCCATTTGTGGGCTTTTAGTTGCGAAGGCGGCACACTCCCTCCGGGAACAGAGGTAGGACATTTCTTGTCACCCATTGCTGGCCCACGTGCATGGAAGAGCGCTGCTCTGCTTGCTTCTGCTTGTGGGGCCCTGTAGACCTTTGGCCCGTTGCAGCCGGGCCCTCCTTACATTCTTTACCGGCTACCTTAACCATGGTGAATGTTCAGCAGTGATAGGGATGAAAGGAAGATTTGAAACAAGGAAACGGGAAGAGTAAAAATGTAACATAGAACATTCCTTAGCTGTAGGAGGACCGGGCTGGGATCAGAGAGCAGGAGGGAATTGGCATGTAGACAAGATAGCAGGACCCTTGCTCAATGACCTCATGACTATTAAGGAACACACCCTGTTTGGAAATAAGCTCATTATAATTCATCTGGGAGGGACAAAGTGGGAGGGAAGAACAGATACTGGAGCATCACGGAACAGGCGGACGGAAAAGATTGTAACCCCCCAGTACCCTGGCCAATGAGGGGAAAAGAGGGAAGAATGGCCGGGGAAAGGACATAAATACAGGATGTGAACATGTGCTCGGTGAGTTGGCAAGGGGAAGGAAACCCTTCTGACTCCCTTTATCGCAATAAAGTTTAAAAAAGAACTCTCTGCTGCCTGGTGCATTTGCTCTTCCGGGGGAAAGGAAAGAGTGTTACTAACTGCAGGGAAAAGGTTGCCCTGCAAGGGGGGCCTTGCTGTGCTGGACAAGTGGGGCCTTGCTGTGCCCATAGAAGCAAGAACAGAGCTGTGCACATCTGTTGGCCAAAGGTGGGAGAGACAGAAATGACCTTGAAAAGAGGGGTGCACTCCAGTTTGTTATATGACTGAGTTGGGCCATGCTAAATTTATATAAGGTAGGGGCAGGTGGGAAAAAAATTAAAGGGCAGCATGGATGGGTGGATAAAGACCGAACCTCTCTCCCTGCACATCCTTTTCCCAGGCATGTTTTTCTCCTGGAGCAGATTTTGTTACAACAAAGCAAGTTTGGGGAATGAATATGTGGGGTGGCTCAGCTCCTCCCTCACTTGTGGAATATTTTGCCACACTTATCGGTGCACATGCACATACAGCCTGCTTTATAATATAGCATTTATATGCATTTCCAAGTCCTACAAAGCTTAATGTCACCGCAGATCCCTCCATTGTGATCTAGTGCAGCCTTACCCAACCTTGTGCCTCCTAGGCATGCTTGGACTGCAACACCCAGAATTCCCAGTCAATGGCCCTGCTGGTTAGGAATTCTGGGAGTTACCGTCCAAATGCCTCTGAAGGCCACCAGGTTGGGGAAGGCTGACCTAATGTGACTCCATTATGCAAGCTCTGGTGACTTGCCCCAGTCCACAAATAAGCATTTTCACTCATTTCCAGCTGCCCTGGAATCATTCACTCTGCCTTTCTCAGGTCATGGGTCCCACCTTTAGGCAGGAGCTGCTGGGCTGTAAGGGAATTGAAAGCAGCAGTGCAGCCTTACTGGATTCTGGAGAGGCCATTCATTCAAAATTTTAGCTGCAATCCAAGATAAAATGTTCTTAAACACAGTGATGCCAATTCAACAGAACAGAATGTGGTTACTTTAAGATTGGAATGTGGCCATTTTTTTCTTCATAGTCCTTTATAACCACCAGTACAATAACAGAAGCTGCTTTTCTAAGTAATGAAGAGCCATTACTGAACAACAACAAACCCCCTTCATATTTTTATGCACATCAGTTATCATTTCTGTATAGCATGAGCAAAAACCACAGAAACACCACACATTTACAGTTGGAGAAACTGGCCGAAGACCTTAGTGGCATTCTCTGACCATTGCAGAGTCTCCATCTGATTGGCCTGAAGTTCTGTCTTCCAAGTGCCATGGCCCATGCCGCCTTCTTGTTGTATTTCATGCCAGTTTTATGAGTTGGTATCCTTCCAAATAATCCATTGCATGCATCGTCCATAAATGCAATGAATCCATTGCATTCATCACTTCTTGACATAAACAGTCTCCTTAAAAAGAAATCATTGTGTATTTTAGAGCCAGGTTTTTAGCCACTTCAGGATATAATTTGGTGCTTTATAGAAGAAAAATCACACCTTAAAAACACAACTTCTGTTGTACTAAATGTGCTTTTAGAATTTGAAGACCTTCTTTCCCTAGCGAGTCTGCTTGGAGAGCTCCATTTCCTAATATTTCTCAGAAAAGCCATAATCTTGTCACTGCCTTGCTGAACCATTTCTTTCCCAGAGGCTTTTTGTAACCACTTTCTAAATGATTTGAATGCCATTTTTCACACATTAATATTAATACTTGCTGTGTGAACATCAAACTCCTTAATTGTTAACCACCCAGAGGGCTTCATCCATGGGCAGTATAGGAATGAAATAATAATAATTAATTGCTTTCAAAGTGCTTGCTTGATGTACCTGAGTAAACATTCCTTACTTAGACAGGTTATAGTTTCATTACTACCGATCATTACCGTACACTCCACCAATACAGTCTTCATTTAATAACAGTTATTTGGCTAGAGATGTGCACTAAAAAATTCTTGTGGAGACATAGGAAGAACAGCTAATCACAGGGGAAACTGGAAGATGCAAATGAAGCAAGTACAATATCAGACTTGGAAAAAGAAATTGTTTGTGTAATATAATCCAAATCCTCTGTGAAAAAGCTTTCTCCTCTCCTCTCCTCAACTTTCTTTTCTCACTCACATCTTCCTTGCTTACAGTCCTGGCAATGATATATCCGAAATGTCTCTACAGTTCTTTCTTTCTAGGAAGCTAGTGTGCAGTTCAGAAACTCACAGTAAGATACTGGCTTCCCCATTTTCTCTGGGCCACTGTGGCCAAAATGCTTTGTTAGAAATAATTCTGTAAGAAAATTTGCTCAACATGCAGCTAATCTCCTCAGTGTCCCATAGGAGAATCTCTGAATCGATATCCAGACATACAATTGTGCAAATATTCAGTGGCCAACATTCAGACCTTGCCAGGCCTGCAAATATCTCATTTGCTGAAATCTTCAATGCCGCTTTTTAAATCTCAGAACATATATGTGATGTCACATATCTCCCTTCCTTCAAGCACCTCCTCAGAAGCCAGGTTTCCTGTCTGCCTTTGGCTTGCCCTCCAGACAGCACCCAAGTGCCCTGTTTTACAACAGATTCTCCTCTATGTGTAGAACTTCCACAGGACTATTGCTTGAGGGCATCCCCTGCCTGAAGGCCTGCACAGTCCAAGTCCAGTTTAATGATAAAGAACACTCCGAAGGAAGAGCTGGGCCCTGCACTGCCTGCCAAAGGCTCACAGCTGGGCGACAGCCTGCACAAGGCACCCAGGTCACCTAGTCACAGTCTTCCACGCTATCGTGAGGTGAAATGTATTTCTAGTAAAATAATAATGTCTACATATATATACACACACACAATAGCACAAGCAAATCAGTGTCTTTCTTTGTCCTGTTTCTTGGTGGTACATGTCCCCTTTCTGGGGTGATTCAGAAAAGGCCACCCTCCCTCTTCACACTCAATCTCAGTGAAACTAAGCTCCAAGCGTACTCTAAGTAGTCTCCAGTTCCAGCATTTGCCTGCTTTCTGCCGTCCTTGTTGCTTGTGCAGAAGCATCTAGCCCCGACCTGCCCCGGGAGCCTGGGCAAGGGCTGGGGCCAGAGGTGCCTTTGCCACCTAATAATGCCACCTATTCCAGGGGTGACATTAGCTGCATCAAGTAATGCAGTGTGCACAACTTGCAACTGCCTTGAAAATTCTCATTGGTCCAGAAGGTTGCAAGGGACTGGCTTCTGGGGATCCTGCGGCTTCCATACGAGTGCACTGCTTTCTGATGTGTTTGTAAGCCTAATTCAAAAAGTATCATGATGACCTTTAAGGTTCTTTATGACTTGAGACCAGGACACCTGAAGGACTGCCTTCGCTAGAATAAATCTGTCAAGACTCAAAAGTCATAATCAAAGGCTCTGTTAGTCTTTCATCCATTCCTGCAGTCCTTCGAGCAAGAATAAGGAAAAATGCCTTTTCAGAAACCATTCCTGCGCTGTGCATCTACCTCCTAAACAGGCCATTTCATTCATGACTTGCCTTTGTACTGGAAAAGAAAACTGGCAAACTCTTTTGGGTAATGTTGATTTTTATTTTCAGATGGCCATTCTCAGTTGGCCTGAAGAACTGGCTGGCTTGCCCATCAGTGGCGCCCCCTGCAGCCAGGCTCCTCCAGAAGAGTGGGCTTCTATAGCAGCACAATTGGCTAGGGAAGGGGGCTGAGCTGGCAATGGGCCCCCACGGTTGCTAAGGGCCTGCCACTTCCCATGCTCGGCAATGCAATGGCCAACACCCAGCATTGCACCATGGGAAATGAACATGGTTCCAGTGGAGATGAGCTTCCAGTTTTCCAATTAAGCCACTGCAGATACAGCAGAAACCTATGTGGAGAAGGTGGAGGAAGAGGAGGACGTGGGTGGTCACATGACCATTGTGCTGGTATCGTCTCCAGCCATTGTCGGCCAAGGGCAGTGCCAAGACCACTAGGAAAGACCCACCAGCAATAACTTTCTACCCAAGCAGGGTGCCAGCCCTGCCCGTAAGCATTCCTCAGGCGCAGAGGTATCTCTAGCCATTAGCTGTAACAGTAACAGGGTCAGTGTCATAGCACCAGAACCAGAAAACCTGGGCAGCTGAAACATGACATGCATACCAAGGGGACCCTGGGAGTGTGCAGTTTGTGATTATTTTGTTATTTAAAAAGAATTGATTTTAGTTTACTGCAATGCATCCACAGGACTGCAGCCTGCTACCACATTTTCAGCCAGTCGGGACAGATTTCCCCGACCAGCTTTGCTATCCATATGGTTTGAAACCAAGGAAGATACATAGTTGAAGCCTCAGAGCCACATTCCTGGCCCTTCCTGCTGCCATGGGACAGTCCCCACTTGGAAATGGAATGGGCTGACCCTTCCCTCAGGGGCTATAGGGATGCACCATGGCACAGGCTATGCTTAGGGGGCGGCAGGTGCGTATACCTTCACTCAAACAGGACAGGCACAATGTGTCTGACTCAGGAGCGTTTTCTGTCCTTCTAAAACTCACATCTCTAGATCTCTCAGCACAGACTCTTTTAGTGATGGGTCTAGATCGGGCAATAGCAATTACTAAATGGAGTGTTAGATACCGAGCAGCAACATGACATCAGGAGAGGTCCAGATTTTCTGGCACCGGAGAACACCAGATACATTGCCTCCACAGCACCCTATGCATCGCTCTTGGAGTCTCCACTCTTCAAAGGGCCTTCTCTCTAGCAAGATGGCGAGTCCTCCACTCTGTGGTCTTGGAGGGCAAATACTGTAAGACGCCAATGGTGGAAAGGGCTTGCCCTTGTGGTGCTGGAGAGCCTGAAACAATTGAACGTGTTATTTCTTTACTGTCAGTTTGATCAAGAAATATGGGCCAAGTTTATTTCCCCTTTCTTTAGATGGTGGACAGGCATCTCTGACCCTGAGGTGGCCAGGAAGCATCTTATACACACCAATGCCCAGCTCACAGTTAGTTGTGCTAGGCTTTTCACAGCTGCCTGCAAGATCTGCGAAAATATTGTATGCAATGTTTTAAAATTTTAATTAGAATTTTTACAGGCAGTTTTAATCAATTTGATATCATTTGTTTACTGCTATTTTGCCTTTTAATACTTGGAATATTTTAACCTATGGTCTTACTTTGTAAATTGTTTTTTAATGGACAATCTGGTCACTGACCATCATAAACTCCTTCTGCTGCTTCTGCACGCTGCGTCTGCATGTGTCCAACTCTGACAGCTACATAAAGGTGCTTGGAAGCTTTCCTGCATCCACCTAAGAGCTATTCTCCCCCATGCCACCCTGGATCCCTAACCCTAAGGTATAAACACGTAACCCCAAGAGCTCTTAAAATACCTTGTGCTTGGACAAGCAGTTTGCTATGGACCTGCATGCCTGGTTATTACAAGAGATTATTTTTATTTTTTACATTTGAACCTTGAAAATCTCAATAGTAGAGTTTTCAACCTTTGCATCATGGACTTCCTGTGTTGACGCAAGACTGTTCGCCCTTTTGGCTGGGATGAGGCGGTGGGGGAGGGATCCTTAGCCCTACCGCAAGGATGGGAAACATGGAGCCCCTCCATAGATGTTATTGGACTGCAAGTCCCATCAACACCAATCAGCATAGCCATGGGCAATGGCAAGGGTGGACGGGAGTCACAGTGTAACGCAGGACGACCCTCCTGTGAGGTTGGGCAAACCTGGCCTGCCCCAGGCAACAGCGGGGCGAGTGGGAAACAGTGGCACCCCAGTCGGCCAGAGGGCCTGCAGCTGCCCCCGACATGCGCTCCAGGCACCTTCCCGCTCCGCCATGTGCCTTTCCCACGCTGGGTCTGAGGAATGCCTCCCTCGGAGCCAGGCATGTAGGCTCGGTGGGCCCTCTTGGAGCATGCCAGTCGCAGCCTTAGGCCACAGGGAGAAGGGAAAGCAGCTTGGGTACTGGGAAGGGAGTGCGATGTGAGAAGGGTCGGGGAAGCAGGGAGGGGCTGTCCTGTGGGAATGGAGCGGGGTGTCATGTGATGCAGGAAGGGGCCTGGTTATACGGGACCATGTGATGCAGGAAGGGGCCTGGTGTTGCGGTGGCACGTGCCCTGTCGCCCTGCAGGCAGCAGGGGAGCACGCTCTGGAGCCATCACAGCAACATCTGGAGGGCCGCACAGCCCCCCTCTCCTGCAGATGTTGGGCGCGATGAGCTGTGAGAGCAGTTATAACTTCTTTGTTCTTTGGAATGGGTAGAAAGCAGACTGGCGACCGTAAGTGACTTATTCACAGTTCTGAGCTGGCATCTGTCTCCCATCCAGGCTATTTGGAGGGCAACTCAGCAGCTCCTTGCATGTAACAAATCATTTACATGCCTGAACAACCCAGGGCTTAATTAGAATCCCAAAGTCTGTGAAAGGGAACAGAGCTGGGTCTCGTTTAACTCACGTCACGTCTAAATCAAAGCATGTGCTTTCGTTCCTAGTGACACCATTTGGCGATTTACGCTGCAACCAATGCCAGAACGGGACCATTTTAAGCAACAAAATATTATGGCTAAATGTAAGCAATGCAAAAATATTTCTGTGTATGCACTATGGGAAGATTAATTTCCATATTCAAAATTCTGAATATGGTACGAGGAAGCTGGAAAACCTGCCCTGAGATTACAACTTTGACTGATGTTCAAATTAAGTGGCTATTTGGTGTGCAGGCCCGTTATGAATTGGGAAGCTAACACTGGCTGTCATTGAGATATATGCTTTTTATTCAGGAAAATATCAATAAAATATAGTCTTCTGTCCCTTTAGCCCTTTTAAATGTTAGCATTTGTAAAAATGAGACTTTCCAGCTCATTAAATTGCAGCTTGCAGGGCAATCCACCAAACTAGTTAATCTCTATAAATGGGTGTTCTGTTTGAGCTTTGTCATCGGCTTTTATGGTATCAGCATCAAACACTGAGCTAGATTTTCCAATGCAAGCTGGCTGCGCAGTTTGCAGTGGCAAATGCCTTTGACAGCCTCAAAACAACAACAGCATCAACAACAACAACTAGAACCGAGTGTTATGAAATATGCAGTTGCTGAGAAACAGGCAAGGACTACAGTGCTGCTTTGTGTAGATGGAGAGGAACTCAGTACGGCAGCATTTAAATCTGGAGATTCCCTTTAAAAGCCCAAGTGCAAAAAATATTGCACAGACGACGTGCGTTTGCGTTCTGTTTCTTGTGATCGGCTAACACAGGGAGCTGCAGTACGGTATTGCAAAGGATCTCCTCCCACTGGAAGGCGTAGTCCTTTTCAGGGCTGCAGGTTCTTTGGAAGGTCCTTTTCAGAAGTTTTCAAAGGGAAGAGGTATGTTCCAGCATATGTATCCCCAACCCTGACTGCCAGGAGCAGCCCAAAGTGGTGCCCCCTCTCATTTCATTTACAAAACTGCCTGTCTTTCTAGTTTCATTAGAACTCCTCCCTGCCCAACAGGCTCAACTGCCATCTGCCCAGGTCACTTTCATCCGTTGTCACTCATAATTGCATCCCATCTCCTTTCTATTGTAATTGGAATACACACACACTCACATTTAAGTAGATATGGTAGAACTATATTCTCCAAATTTTTTAAACACATTTTTACACATGGCTTGGACTGAAAACTTTGCTCCAACACCAAAGAGCAAAATGTGAATGGATAATTAAATTCACGGATCCACACTTGAATCTGAGAGGTGTTGGTCATGTCAGTTGACATCTGGATTTGTGAAGACTGAATTTCGCCAGCCGCCTTGACAGAAGACATCATTCAGCATCTGTGTGGATGCTGAAGCCCCTTTAAGGAAGTGTCTGCACAAGCATTTGAACCAAAGACAGGGCAGCTTAAGTCACATGTGAGCTCTCCCCGTGCTGTCCATGCATAGAGTATGGATGCTTGCAAAAAGAAGGCTTGCAGAAATACAGGAGTGTGCACAGCTGCCAGGAGGCGGAGTCCTGTGTGTGGGAGGAGCCACAAATTCCCGAGGGGGGTATCCCATGCGATCATGTGATCGCTGCCTTGAATGCTGGGACAGGCCACAGTAGTGATGCCACATCGTGGGGTACAACGGTTATTGCAGCTTTAGCACTTAGGGCCAGTTCGCAGGTTATGCCAAAAGGCAGACCCAGCTTCATAACTGACCACGTGCTAAGCAGGTGTTGCAGCAGCTGATCTCCCCATTAAGTGAACTAGTATGATACACAGGTCTACACATACAGACCTGTTGTATGCAGACTGTATTGGCCAGTAAAAAAAAAAATCTTAGCCTCAAAAAATGCAATGGCAAGTTAAAGTGGCACTCATATTAGAAGTGTCATGGATACCATAGAGACCGCAGACGCTTACAGCACTTCAGGTCTCTGTGCGATCTCACCCAGTGCCTCAAACCACACATCAAAGAATTACAGAGCAGCAGCTCCTGTGTGTGTCCACTGGAAGGAAAGTCCCTTCAGGTGGTCATCAAAGCCCCCTAGCTCTGCAATGTCCCTATCCCTGGATTTCACTATTATTTTCTTTTTTATTATGCAAGCATTTGCTCAAGCAATTACAAATAGAAAACCACAGAGCCAGAAAGGCTGCAGTAAAATATAATACAAGCAAACTCAACAGTGTCCAATGTTTCTCTCTCAGAAAAACTGTATGCCAACCATTTGGGAAATGCCTTCCCAAACAAATATATCTCACTATCTCCATAAAAGCTTGGAAGGGTGTATGCACTCATTTTAACTTTTCTAAGAAGGTGTTTGGGGTCACTGTATCCAAGGCCCTGCTCCTTCGATCCCTACTCCTTAATGATGCAGTACGGGGGCCAGGAAGACATCACCAAAAAAGAGGACCAAAGAGGATCCTGATGTACGTAACATTTGCATACACTAGTTGATACAGAGGCAAATCTAAAAAAGAAACACTGTAACTTAAATGCACACTTTAATAGAGGAGAAGACAGTGGCTGTGTGATCTATGTGCCTGCCTGCCCAGTTCAGAGCCCTGCTTTCTTGATTGCTTAGGGCTCCTTGCCTTTCTACCAGGCTTTGACTGAACAGCCCTACAAACACAAGATAAGCAGCCCTTGAAACAAGGATTGTCTTTTGCAAAGGCCAGCAAAAGCACCCAACGCAGGGCCCTTGGCAATCTTAAAAGAATGGGAGGAATGCTATCGAGGGTCTCTGTTGACATGATGAGTCTGGATTAGTGACAGGAGAAACAGGGACATGAGCTTGCCTTAATTCTCCAAAAATGGCTTTGAAGCTCCTCTTAGCTCAATATAATTCCCATTATATTCTCAGCCTGTTTTCAGCTTACATGAATGGGAAAAGTGCACACTTTGAATGAGAAGGATGAACACTTCTGTATACATTTTTCAAGGTGTACAATTTACGCAAATGACTAAAGCACAAATCTGACTTTAAAAATGTGCGTTTCAAAGTGCACTTTTTGGAAAAAAAACAGTTTTCAAACGCAAGCACAAGTGAAGGAATGCATGAACATTCCTCAAGAAAAAGCACGCTTCCTCACATTCAGGATTGTAAAGAGGGTATGTTTGCTGGATCTGTGAACAGAAATGAAACATTCACACACCCCTGGTCAATATATTAAACTGAATTTGCACATTCCCATGGAAATCTGTTCAATGTACTAGAAGTTCAGCTCCCAGGACTTCTCTGCAGTGCTGCTAATGTCCTTGAAGAACTTTAAACAACAGCTGCCTACTGAACCATCCAGATGTCACACTCTTTGGTTCTGTAGCAAAAGCAGAACAGTTGGATGCGCATGGACTGTCCGAATGGATGCAAACATTAGCGGCACGGTCAGGCAAGCGGCAGGTAGACTCTGCCAGGCCTGGCTGGCTGGTCCAGCAGCAGAAGAGCGGCCTCTGAAGAAGCATCAGCTTGATCAGGATCACTCATCAGGCCACTGCCCTGAGATTCTCCACCGGATGAAAATGAGCACTGTAAGCAAATGCCTCCATGGTGAAGAAAATTACTGTGCAGAGGTGGCACTGGCATGCAAAATACAGGGTGTGTGGGGAGGTAATCACCACCTTGGAACAATCGATACAGAAATCTTTTGTGTCTCACTGCACAGATGCCTCTAGCCTCGAAGCTTTCCTTCCAGCAACCTGGGAAAGAGCAGCAGATGCCAGCGTGTGGTAGGAGTGAGGCTAATTGGCTCGAAGGAGCTAAGTGCGCCGTTCAAGGCTGTGATCACGCCATCCATGAGGTCATCACGCAGCTGCTAGAATTGGGTGGAGGAATAACACCACTGGACACATGGAATGGAAATTAAATCAGAAGTTTCCGTTCCAAGATCCACACCTTTTTGAAGTAGGAGTAAATTTGCAAAAATCTTCACTACCTTCAACTGAAGGATTTCTATTTCAATGTGTGTGTGTGATATTTATACTCCACATTTGTTTTCCTTCTAAGGAACTCAAGGCAGCTTACATACTTCTCCTGCTCTCAGTCTTATCCTCAGGACAACAACCGTGTGAGGTAGGTTGGGCTGAGTCTATGACTGCCCAAAGTCACTCAGGGAGCTGCATGGCTGAGCAGGGATTAGAACCCAGATGGCCTGAATCCCAGGCCCAGACTTTTAATCATTTCCCTATGATTGCTACCTCAGCTGACATTCCTACAGAAATTGCTTCCAACAAATAGTGAGAAGCAGCTGAATAAGGAAGATGATAGAATCATTGGAGCTTCAAATGTAAAACTGCACTAATTTAAAATAAGGACTCACCTGATCCAGATTTAATGTTCATGAAATTATATTCCACAGGATGCAGGGGTGACCTATGCAGTGCATGTCCTTTGTGTATCAATGACTAGAAATCACACTTGCTCATGAAGTAAATTATGTGATGCTAATGTCCAATTACTTTACGTTAAAAAGCAGTTATTAGGAGTAGAATGTTGTAAAATGGAACGTCTATGAGGAGGAATACAGCAGAAATCAGGCAGACAGTGTCAAGACTGGGTTGGCTGGAAGCACTAAAAGCCTTTACGTGGCAAAGCACAGTAGCTGCAACTGGGTGAAACCATGTGGGGCAGAAAGAGCCTAGCTTGGGATAGAAGAGCTGAGGATGTTCAGTTTGCCAAAAGTATCCCAATTTCCCTTTCAGACTTGCTTTGGCTCACTCCAGTTTTCATTTGCAATCCGAGTTTTAGCTCTTTTGAGCAGGGACCATGTGTCCTTAAACAGGAAAAGGACATGTTTTGGTGTGCTTTTTTCAAACACACACATTGACTAAAGCATGAAAATGAGGTGTTGGTATGTGCCTTTAAGTTGACATTTCCAAATGTGCATTTTCAAATTCCATTGAAAGTTCAGCAAAGTGTTTCCCTCGCCCCCAAAAGCATTCCCATTCATGTCCGGAATTGCAAATGGGGCAAGACAACTTCAGACGCTTTGTGAACTGAAACAAAATTCACCTACTCTCCCTCCTCATTGCTCAGGAACATTCTGTGTGCAGGAAGTGCTTGGTTCGGTCTCCAGCACCTCCAGCTGAAAAGGCATGGAGAGCAGTGATAGGAAGGATCTCCTGCCCGGGAACCTGGAGTGATTCTTCCAGACCACGCAGAAATACTCAGCTAGATGAATTCAAGGCAACCTGACAGAAAGAAACCTGATCTAAGTGAGCTGTGCAGCAATGGGGACGGCATAGAAAAACTTTAAATAAATAAATAAATAAATAAATCTAAGGTTGCTTCCTTGGGTCCTATTGAAAAGTGACGTATGAGTCAGTGAGACCATGAAACGTCCAGGCAGTGATTTGTGTGAGCGCCGAGAAACATTCTTTGTTCATTGCACTCATATGGATCCTTCAGCCCCGCACAAGGAAGTCTGGTGTGTATTAGCCACTCCATAATCTATGCCGATGAAGTAAAATGAGAACAACTCTGGTTCTGCAAACAGTTGTAGCAACAACACTGGGGCCCAGCTATAACTATAATAACTATACTGAAGGATCTAACAGTTACACAATTAATAGGAATAAGAGCATTGTCAGAATTCTAAAGAAACTTGTTCGCTTATTATTGATATTATATTGCATTCATATCCTGCCTGTTTTCCTCTTGTGAAGAACCCAAGGTGGCTTAGGTGGTTCCATTTTATCCTCACAACAACCCCCTGAGGTAGCGTAGGATGAGAGTTTGACCCAGGATGCTTCATGGCCCAGTGGGGACTAGAACTCAGGACCCCCTGGTCTCCAGGCCCACAATTTAACCATCACACTATAGTGGCTTGCATGCGGGTGGAAGGAGAAATATAACCCTTGGGAAAAGCCATAAACAGAAAAATAGCATGGCTCTAATTTTATGAGAAACTGAGCAGTCTTACAGTAGTCTTGAGAACATCAGCTTGGCAACCAAGTGCAGATTGGTCCAAGTGATCATTTTTCCTATAGCAAACTATGGTTGTGAAAGTTGGACAAGGAAAAAGTTAGATGAGAGGGAAATTGACTCATTTGAACTGTGGTGCTGGCAGAGGCTCCTGCACATTCCATGGACGGCGAGGTGGAGCATATTAAATCAGAGATGTCCCTGGTTGGCAAGCTAACGAAGCTGAGACTCACGTATTTTGACCACATTATGCAATCAAGCTCATTAGAAGACGATATAATGCTTGAAATGCTCAGAGGCAAGAGAAAACTGGGCCGACAAAGAGCGCGATGGTTAGACTCCATCAAAGAGGATGCGGGCCAGAGCATAGTTCAGCTGAAAGAGGTGGCACAGGATCGGAAGGTGTGGCGAGATTTGGCCCATGGGATCGCTTATAGTCAGACACGACTGAACAGCTGGACAACAATTGAGCGCTCTTATAATTTCTTTAACCAATTGTTTCTTGCTTTCCCCTGTTTTCACCTATTGCTTTGCTATCCACTATGTTCTGTACTAAAATGTTCAACGTCTCAGCAGAAAATTCTTCAGTGCACAAACCTGGGCATGTTTAGAAGAAAAAGGCCTAGAATTCTCAGAATTCCCCAGCCTGTAGCGGCTGCCTAGACATGCTTAGAATCTTGCAGCACTTTATGCAGCCTACTTCATACAATCTTTTTAAATTAAAAAAGTAACATAGTCAGTGTAATTTGTTCTTTCTGTCCCCCACCCCTCTATCTGTAATTTCACACAGCGGAGGTATTTCATGAAATCACCTTATGGCAAATAATGGTTTTACTGCGTGGGAGTGTATTTCCATGACCGCTTAGCCACAAGAAACTTATTGGAGAAAATAATTTCATGCTGCCTATACCATAGTTGTTATTTTTAAAGAATATGTCAGGTTCCACTCAAATAAACCAATTAATCCTATGCATGCCTACTCAGAAGTAAAACCTACTATATTTAATATTATTTATTCCAGGTAAGTGTGCATAATATCTGTAGCCTCAATGACATATGATACCGTTGTATTATTCAGAAAAATAGGATGCAATGAAAGCCCACTCAGTACCATCTGGGAGGCCATAGGGTGATTCTTCAGAGTTCCAGCTCTAAGATCCTACCATCTGCAGCCATGAAGGTCTGGGGGAGCTAAGTTACACCAGGTCCGATCAGTGCCCCAGCCTCCTTTCCTCCCCAGCACCAAGTCCCGATGGCTGAGAACAGCCGGTTCGAGAAAATGCAGTGTGCAAGATGCCGTGGCGGCTGAGATCTCCCCCTGCTCCCCCCACCAGATACTTAGAAGTCTTACAGACATCTGCCACAGATCTGCCAGAATGTGCACTTAATCACAAAATATTCTGAAGAATAAAAATGCCTATACCCTCAGTT
Source organism: Varanus komodoensis (assembly GCF_004798865.1). Taxonomy (NCBI): domain Eukaryota; kingdom Metazoa; phylum Chordata; class Lepidosauria; order Squamata; family Varanidae; genus Varanus; species Varanus komodoensis. The sequence goes on along the minus strand of NW_025335269.1, from coordinate 28,992,305 downwards.
CCAGAGGCTCCTTCAGCGAGCAAGGAGGAAATTGAATGTGCATTCAACTCCCAGATGTTTCGCAGAAGCAAGAACAATGCATGCTTTGGGTGCCGGAAGAATCTGACCTGGTGCAGGCTAAGCATTGCATCTGCAGAGCTCGTAAAGTGAGTCATGACATGTTTGAGAAGGACTATACCCCACCTTGCTGCTGGCTTGTGGGAGGGACCAGTGGCTCATCGTCTCGTTCCACCAGCAGTAGAAGAGCAAGGCTCCCATGTGGGAGCAGATGTCTCCCAGGGCAATGGCTTTGACCTGCCAGAAGGTCCTGCCAGGCTGGGCTTCATGGCAGTGCTGTGCTGTTGACCATAGCCTGCCATCCCTGGCGGGGAGCTTCAGGGAGGCCTGGTGGGCTCAAAGCTGAGCATGGCCTGGCTCCTGGCATTCTTCCTTGGCAAAGGCATGCTGCTGCAGGATCTGCCTGGAGGAGGTTCTCCTGAGCAGATCAGCTAAGAGGGATTTCACACAGGGACGCTTCTTCTCAGGAGGAGGCTGCGTTGGGATCTGTAAGGCTGTGGTGAGAGAACGCCTGCATCCCACTTCCCAGATGGGCCACTCACATGAACTGACACGAAGGGAAGTCAGCGGCCAGCGTCAACAATTGTTCCACGTATTCTACTGTGGCAAATCTTCATTTAAGGCCATCCCTAGTTTGCCCTTTCCTCTATGTCTCTTCTCTTTAATTCAGGTGTGTCAACACTAAAGATCTTTCTCATGATGTGATCACTCCCCAGCTGAAAATAAAATGCTTATGCACTGGATTCAGAGAAAAGCACACATAACAAGACTGGAGGAAGGTGACTCCAGGTAGCCCCAGCGCGTGTTTTGGCCTTGAGCAGGGTTCCTATCCCCAAATATTCAGAGTGAGAAATGATCAGATTGGTTCATTTACATACAAAGACCTCCTGTATCCCAATGTATCTGGCAGAAGACATAGTTTGGATATTAACTGCAGGGATAACATGCTTGCTTAGATTTAGATGATTTTATATTCAGTTATTCTTCAAGGGAAGTTTAGCATTAAAGTTGTTGTTTTTAATTAATCCGATTTGCAATTGTTCTAATCATCTATGTTTATTCATTGCTGCTTCCATCTCCTGCAAGAAGGAAGGAAAGAAGGAAACACCTCAGCTGAACATGGATAATAAGCTCATTTTTAAGGATAAGACTCCAGGCTAAAACTATTAACCAAAATTACATAATTGCATAATAATGCTTTTCCCATGCATACCCACACCCCAGCAGAAACTGGTTAAGCAGGAAATCAAATAGAAATCCAATCAGTGGGAAACACTGAAAAATACCATTGTGTGAGCACTTAAATCTGCTTCCTCAACACACCAGAAGGGATGGCAATGTGTCCTGACACACTCGCGGGGTTTTGTTGTTGGTGTTTTAATTTTATTAATCCTGTGATGAGCATTATCATGCCTTACAACCCGGCAAGAAAACAACAGCCTGAAGCAAACCGAGATGTTGCGCTTTGCGAACATGGCCTGATGTAGGTTTAGTCTGTGCAGTCGCAAAAGGGCTTCTGCTCTAGCAAACACATGCCAGGAACGGGGGTGAGTCTCCACACAGCACCCACCCCAGTCCGCAGGGACAGTGCTCACGCTGTGTGTGCCCATCGCACAGACTGAAAGCAGACCCAGGAGCTGCGGAACATGGCAGTCACCACGGCATGATTCTTACCTGCTTTGCACTATCGTAGCATTATTCCATTCTGTTGCCAAATGTCCTTTCTGGAGAAGTGCATGAGCATCATACACATTCAATGTTACTCACACCGAAGGGGCCTGTGAACTTGGGTCATGGCATGTCTTAAGCAGGGTGACCCAATACTACAGACAAAGATGTCTTTTGGGGTTTAACTAAACATGCAGGAATTGTATGTATGTATGTATGTATGTATGTATGTATGTGCCTAGTGGTAGTGATTGCCCTTTCGAATGAACTTGCTTTCCTTCTTTTCTGCTCAGAAGGAAGTACAGGTATGAGAGGTGATTCAGACTGGGAGCCCATCAGGGACAAACAACTCAGCTTCCAAACACCTTCGCTAGAGCCCCAAACTGGATTTGTCTCCAGCACATACTTTAGAGCAGGTGTGCAGAACTTCTATCAGTCTGAGGGTCAAATTGTTGGGAGCAAACCAGATGCCCACCACACCAGTTTTGCTGATTCAGATCCTGAATATTTTGATGGGATGCAAGAACAGGACTTTGCTCAAGGTGCTGGGATACTTCAGGCAGTGGAGACCCCAGAGATTAGTTCAAGGGTAGATGAGGGGGCAGAGGTGCCAACTGACTCTGGGAACACTATGCAGAGACTGGATGCAGGAGGGGCGGTTGAGACTGGGTGATCTTCAAACAGAGATCAGCTGCTCCCCTCAGAGCTAGCCCCTTGGCAAGGCATCAGCAGCCATGGAAGCCCAGTTGGTTGATAAGCATGTGGAAAAAAGACATGCAGGTTTTCACAGCACTCTCCCCCAAGGATTGACCCAGAGGTGCATTTATGCGGAGAGTTTTGGGGAATAATCACCAGGTTGGGGTCAACAAACTGCTCTGTGTATGCTCAGAGACTTTAGTGGAAGATATACGTGTAGAACCAATACGGAGAGTTTTGCTGACAACTCAAAGCTGGCGTTTGTCAGAGGGAGAAATACAGCTCACAAAATTTCAGAGGTTAAACCCCAGGGCCAGAGAGAAAAGCCATAGATACTCCGTACAAGCTCTTATGGCCAGCAGCTAGGCCTTAGGACAGAATTGCAGCCACTTAGAACATGGACTGTGCAAGCCCAGAAATTCACCCAAGAGCCAGTGACTGGGGGAAAGGGGTCGATCCGGGGGAAGAGGGAAAGGTTTCCTAGGGCCCCGGAAGGGTCAAATTTGTCTCCAAGACCTGAGGTTCTACACCCCTGTTTTAGCTTTAAGGTGGTGGTGATGTGGGGGGGAGGGGTAGTGTAGCTGCTAACTACATCCTTAAAGCAAAGTGCAAGTTTGGGCCCTTCGCATTCAGGATATTCTTCTTGTGTTCTATTTTCAGTCCAAGGGTTAACTCAAAATCCATTAGTGTTGTACATAACTGAAATGGTTCAGTCCGTATCATTGTCTGTATACTGCCTTGCCACAATAAAGAAATGGTTTTTAAAAGGAACATCTGGATTGTTCCTGTTATGAAAATCTTCACTGGGACAGAAATGAATGCTCTTCCTGTAATTTCAACCAAAGGAAACAGTATATAACGTATGAATAATAAACCCAGAAAGAGAGAGAGAGATGAACTAAGCCAAGCCGAGCCGAGCCAAGCCCAATGCTTAGTATTTGCTCCTGAACTAGTTTGTAGATCTTTTGAGAGAACATAGAATTTAATGCACAGTATAAAATCCCATCTTTGTTATTTTTTTCCTCAGTCACTGGCTGAATAAAAATGAATTCCTGTGAAATAAGCCTCATGATATTTCTTCTCAATACCAGAGATCAATTTGACTTGTTGATAACATAGAATCTGAGCAAAACAGATACAGCTCTTTGCATTTAAGATCAATAACTTTCAGGAACCTGCGAAATATTTAAAAAGACCACTGAATCCTGAAATACATTTATTTCTTTGAAATAAGATGACTTAATTCCCAGACAATGTGCACATGTATTCTCCTTCTCAAACAAACTAAACATACTATTGTCCTGGAAGGGCTGCTGCATTTCTTTAGCTTTCAGCAGACTCCCAAGATCTGCTTCCCACCAAGGTGTGAGAGAAAAGGAGCATAGGAATCTAAAATTTCATAGTCCTTGGTGCAGAGATGCACAACAGACACAACTAATTATTAAGAATTCCTATGAGAAATCTGGTGATCTGGTTCAGTATTCCAAATAGATCCATCATTTCAGCATGGCAGAAACAATACCAATATTTCTCCAAATTAAATGGTGATTGATTAACATGGCTTTTTTCATCCTCAAGAATGGAAATAAAAGATGACTTCTTTCTCTGAGCACTTTTAAGAGCACATAAAATCTGAGGCACACTGAAGCAGATGTGACATTTATGACATATGGAAGTGCTGCATGCCCATGTGCTGAATCCATATAGGCATGGGACATCAGGCAGTGTGCAATGTCTGTGCATGGCCAGGGAAGCTTAAGGGAGTACAAGTATGTACACAATTGCTCCCTGTGTCAGCATCAATATGCAGATGTCGAAGGTTAAGGCCAGTGTCACCACAGTGAGACCACATGGTCACGCCCTTGCCTTGCTTCAGATTGTGATTGGCGATGTCTGCTTGCTCACAAATGAGTGAGCGTGTCTGGTATGAAGCCCTGGTTGTCAGCACAAGCCTGCTGAAAATATTTGCAAATTGTTGAATGCATTTATCTCTTTCCCAGATCCTTGTTTAATTTGAGCAGATTCCTACATTGACCAAAGTGGTTCCCATACAAAATAGAGACTGTGCAAATTCGAGGAGTTTTGCAACATTGCTGGAAATGTGTGCAAATCTCCCCTTTGATCGCCATGCAAAGGATCAGTCAGTGTAAGCTTCCGATTGTGCAAAGTGAAAAGCGCATGTGAATGTGAATGGGAATGGAACAAGGGACAAACAGCACTGCAATATGCAAAGAATCCTAGTGGTCATAGAATAGAATCAGAGAATGGTAGAGTTGGAAGGGGCCAGAGGGCCACTGGGTCCAACCCCTGCTGCTGCAGGACGCCAAGTTCAACCATCCCTCTCAGATGGTGGCCCAGCCGCGTCTTGAATGCCTCCAGCATGGGAGAGCCCACCACCTCCCTGGGCAACTGGTTCCATTGTCTTGAACACTGATCTTGAACATTGCCCATCCCAATGCCTGCATAAATTTGGGCTCCCCTAACTGTGGACCCTGGAATTGTCTCTTTAGCATGCACCATGCACACAGCCCGCCCCTCCACCATGCCCCACAGGGACCATTATGGGAAGAATGTAGCAGGGGAACCCAAGGGCTGGGACCTGTGCCCACTGTTGGCCAATGCTGTGACCAGTCCCATGGAGGGGTCTGCCTGGGGGGAAATGGTTCCCCATCAAGAGTGCAATCAGTTGAGGGGGAGGGCTGCTTGTGCATACACGGGGGCGGCGGGGGGGGGGGGACTCAGTCAGTGGTCTCCCTCTGGTGGAAAAGCTGTACACGCATACATCCAGACATGCCTAAGAGTCCCTTCCTCATGCCAGCCGGATGAGCATACAGAGGGAAACCATTTCCAGGGACTGCTACTTGCTGGCGGTAGAGGAGATGCCCTGTAAGAAGGGCTTACGGGGCATTCTTTCGATATTCCTTTGTTATTCATGTGGAGGTCGGTCATTCGGACTTCCCTTGCAGCAGCTCTGCACTTAGGCAAGGTGATACAGGCCATGCCATTCTCAGCTCATGTGTAGTGTTTCCTTGGTCCAATGTGGTTTTGCTGCAGCGGCTGCCAAGCGCCAACAGAACTGCCACCTGGGCAGAATTGTCTTGGTCCGACACATATTTCATTCCCTTGCCTGGGACTTCTGAGTGAAAAGCTGATAGCGACTCACCTGTTTTTGTGTACTGGCACTTTAGATGTTAAGACATTTGCCAAAGCAGAAGAAAAAAGCCATCTACATATCCATCAAACACCAACTTTGCTCCTGGTAGAGATTTAAAAGCCCATTAAACATTTGCTCTTATTTTCTTTGTTCAGACATCAAATACATTCCCTAATGAACATTACGCTGGCAAAGAAAGATCTGTCAGCATCCAAAGTGGGGGTGATAATCATCAAAGGCACTGAACTTGTATTTTGAGGGCTCAAACGTGTTTTCCTTAATTCTGGAGCACAAACTACATAACCATGAATAATGGTCAACCATGTAGATGCCACAAGATCTCTCCTAGAGCGTCTAAGTCCTGGAGTCTGGAGCATTATCACCTCCCCATAAGGGATTCTAAAATCACCTGGGCAAATCTTGATTGAGCAAGAAATACTGTGTGTGCTTAGTTACACTTAATGCAAGCAACTCTTTTCCAAATTCAGTTTTGAAATTCTTTAGAAAAGAGAAATATGGTGACCCCTATAATATTTGTTTATATTGCTATACCTTTCAAAGAGCCTATACCTTTCAAAGATCCAGTGTGATGTAGTAAGAGAACAGGACTGAGACTCAGAAGATCTAAATTCTAGTCTGTGCTCAGCCATGAAGCCAACTGGGTAACTTGGGTGAGTCACAGACTCTCAGTCCAGTCTACCTCACAGGGTTGTTGTTGTGGGGATAAGATTGAGAGCAGCAGGAGCAGAATGATGTGGCCCCTCAGATGTCATGCCACCATCCATGACATTTGACTATATTGCCTAAAGCTGATGGGAGTTGTAGGCTATGAACTAACCGATCACATTGGAAGAAAGAGCCATGAAGATGTATATATCTTTGCTGTTCAGTGTCATCCAGTTGCCTCTGATTTATGGTGACCTCATGTATGAAGGCCTCCAAATAGCTCCACTCAGATCTCTAAGTTCAAGGCTGTGGCTTCCTTCATGGAATTTATCCATCTCATATTTCTTCTTTTTTCTGCCTTCAACTTTCCCTAGCATGATTGTCTTCTTTCTCATGTTGTGTCTGAAGTATGACAACCTCAGTTTTGTCATTTTTGCTTCTAGGGAAAGCTCTGGCTTGATTTGCTCTAGCACCCACTTGTTCGTCTTTCTTTAAGTCTGGGGTATATGCAAAGCTCTCCTCCAGCACCATGTTTCAAATGCGTCCATTTTCTTCCTGCCAGCTTTCTTCACTGCCCAGCTTCCACACCCATAAATTGTAATTGGGAAAACAATAGTGCGACTGATCCTGGCCTTGGTCTCCAGTGAATTGTCCTTGTACTTGATCATCTTTTCTAGTTCCTTCATTGTTGCCTTCCAAGTCTCAGCCATCTTCCGATTTCTTGGCCTTTGAATTGATGACTGAGCTGAGGTATATAAAATCTTTCACAATTTCAATTTCATTGTTAACAGTAAAGTCCTCTCACTCTTCTGTGGTCATAATGATATAATTGTTTACCTCTGATTAAACTGTGCTCCCTCACTTGTGGCTGGGCATTATTTCTTCTCCAGGTTGTAGATTTGTGTCTGATATTTCTCTTGATCAGTAAACATTAAAAAAACCCAAAAACCTAAAGGCCCCTTTTGGGTGCAAGTCAATGTTATGGTCTGGGTGCTGCATGACACTGGGAAAAATATAGAGCAATCCATGTTTTCTCCATGATCAGCTCCTTCCTGTACTTTTACATTGTACTCATACACATGGGCTTCCAATGATGTGCACTCTAGAGCAATGGTAAGAAAATGCTGCTGCATTAAACCAACAGCTTATCTACGCCAGCGTCCCATAGCATTCAAATAAATGCCTTTAATGAAAAGCTAAAGTGAAATTATCCCATATAGTTATTTACTGCAAACAGGACTTTGTAAAAATAAATTAAAAATCCCTTCGGCATTTAAGGGTCACAGCAACCAACATCTGAGCGTGTGCAAAGAGGGCAAAGTCTCGCAACTCAGATATGCCAATCTAGAGAATGCACAGGGGCAGTTTGTTTAATTCAGTCTGGATTTGTATTACAAAAAAAAAGTTTGTTGAATAGATGTTGGGGCTCATCACACATTCAAAAATTACAAATATACTAGATTCAACTTATGGACCAACTAATTACAGTGTTGGTGGCATTGCTAAAAAAAAATGGAATGAAGATAACATAGAAGTCACTAAGTGGATCGAGTCATTCCAGAGCTGTTTTCTGCTGCTAGCAGCATTTCAGCGAAGCAAATGTTCAGTATTTGACAGGATGCCACAGGAGAATGAAAGGATGGGTTTGCTGGACTCCAATGCGAGCTGTGAACAAAGAACGAATCAAAGTGAACCTGCAAAGCCCAATAACTGCCTAGCTTTTCCTCTCTGAGCAATGTCAACTTAATTTAAATGCATGCCAAGTGATTTTGAATGGCTTATGAGCCACAGGAAGAAGAGGAAGTAAACAGAATAATTTGCAAAGACTTAAGACCGACAAAAGCTGCTGTCGAGTAAATGAAACATGTTGATAACACCATTAAATGCAGTTTACACATTCATCTGTGTCATAAAACGAGTGTAGCTGGCAGCATCCCAGGAGTGAGCAGGGTGGGCAGCCTGCCAGAATGCCTCCCCACCCCCCAAGAAGGAAAACTTCTGGGCATACTGAAGTAACCCTTGTCATTTGTACTGTAAAGGTCACAACCTGGAAAATCATCTACTGACGTGGAGCTCATGTCAATGATGCGTCTAACAAGTAACCGTGACAGGCAGGCCTCCTCTGGCTTGATTTGTAACGGGTTCGTCTCTCAGAGTGCTCTCCATGTCTGGACTGCTGGTACCTGCACACAGGTGGCACCTCATGCAGGCAATGCTCTTTGTCCATAGAAAACAGTATTATTTCGGAAAGAAACAGTCTGTGGGAGTTTCAACAACTATGAGAATTTCATAGAGAGTAAAGGATTAACAAAACAGTTATGCTCATGAACAAATAGAATGTGGCTGCTTCTGGGTTCCAGATCTGCAGAACAGTACAGAGAACGTGCTACATAGCTAGACGTACGATTCTTTTATTTATCTGAAAGAATTTTAACTGGCTTAAAGAATGGGATTCTCCAAAGGTGATGGGATAAAAACCACACAAAGTGAGTGCTATGAAAATCAGTGAGCACATATTCAATTAAGAAAATAAACAGGTTTATCAATAAAAGTCAATAAAATGACTCACAAGGACCTCTCACTACACTTTTAAGAAACACAGATCTGTAACATGGCACCGTGCAGAGATGGAACGGTTGAACAGCTCCGTACCAGTGTGTGTTTAATGGCATGGCCCCATTCTGCCTGATGCAGAAGCCCCTTTCTGCTGAAAGATTGACTGGGCCATGTAGCCATTGCTGGACACGTGCATCTTGGATAAGGGTTTCTCTGCTGGTTCCAGACCACTTTTCCTTATGCTCAGGGACATCTTTCCACACATTGATCTTCAAATTATTTCGAGGGGCATTTCTTTTATAGCAGGGGTGGGCAGGCAGGTCTCTCTCTCTCTCTCTCTCTCTCTCTCATTCTCTCTCTCTCTCTCTCTCTCTCTCTCTCCAGATGTTGGTGGATGGTAGTTCCCAACAAGCCTTGCCTGCAGAACCAGTGCCAAGGGCTGGCAGCATCTGCAGTCCACCAACTTTTGGATGCCTTCAGCTTCCTTCCAGTCGGTGTACAGTCACGGATGTAAATGCAAATGAGGGGAAAGTCTGATAATCAGTGCTTTCTCCCCTTTATTCCTCATGTGCATTTTCCCAGGAAACATCTCCTAAGATAGTGATCTTAATTACACTGGTCTTTAAGTAATGCTATTAGGATATAATAATGATGAGGCAATGAATCATCATGAACAGAGAGCTTAAATTAAAGCTGACTGGTGCACTTTTAACAGACAGACTGGGCTCTCCAAAGTATTTGATCTATGGAAACTTTAGAAAGAGCATAATACCAACTTTCCAACCATTTCTCCTCCATACCCATTATTAATATGGCTCAGCGGATGTGTGTATCATATCAGTTAAATCAGGGGTGCACAATCTGCATTATCCCCAGTACCACCCCTCCTGGGTGCCTTGACACAGGCACCCCACTTCCGAGCTCCTTTCCCCCTGTGATCCGGACAGCGATCCCTCTTTCCTTGCTGGTCATGACAACAAGGAAAGAGATGGCAACATCACTGGGAAATGTGTTTGTAATGCACATGTGTGCAGGGGGTGGGAGAGAGAGAGAGAGAGAGAGAGAGAGCGAGCACACATATGGCCCTGACTTCCAAGGAGCACCTGTGGCCCTTGGATTGAAGGGGTGCTGTACCCCAAGTTAAACTAAGAGCAGTTTGCTGCTGGGGTGGGGGACTCACCACAAAGGCCCCACCTTCCTTGATTCTGTGTCATGCATAGCAAGCCAATCCTCTGCTTGACCTAAAGGGGACTTCTATTCGGTCTTGAGTCTCTTTCAACACAGGGCAGCAAAAATCCATTCAAAATGATATTTGGGGAAGGATAATCAGGTCACACGCCTTGGTCAGTAGGAGGGCTTGTGGTCTATGGGATGATGCAGTGCTGACCAGTGCAGGAGACTCCAGCTGGGTGGTGCGGCAGGAGCGTGAGAACTGGCCAGTGGTGGATCTGAGGGTCCCCGCTGTGACATTTGGGCTGTCCTCTTTCCCTCAGCCACCAAGACATGGACCCTTAATGCTGGGGCTATCTGCCCTGCCCTGCCGGAGTCCATGTCCGGAGCTGGGCTTGCATCAGCCGAAAGGCTCCAGTCTGCTCTTGACAGGGCAGATGCTTCTCCCAAAACTCCAGCTGAAGGCTCCTTAAGGGTTTATACCCTGCTGCATAACCAGCTGAGTTCCAGGAAAAGAACTGTGCTTCAAAGGTCTCATTTTGAGTTTGATCAAGAGAAGGAAAGATGGAAGTGAGCAGCTTGTGACAAGTTGCACGCATCTGGGGAAGGACGTTGTGTTTAGGTGTTCCAGGCAAATGGTAAAAGCCTCAGAGCCGCATTAAGAGAGCTGCAGTGCCTGCTTTTTAAGAGTCTAAACATAGTGAGCATGGAGGAAAAGGGAGAACATTGGATACAGTCATTTCTTGATCAAAACTGTATAGGATGGACAGAAAAGGAAGTACTGGAGAAGGTATATCAAAGAGGGCATGGAGTCAAGCAGGTTTGATGTTCTAAGGTGTGCAGTCTCTTCCATGGAAGCCCTCTGGGTGGCAGAATGAACTTAATCAAAGGAACATGCTATCATCTTCCAGATCAGATTGTTCTGGGAGATCTTGACCCAGAGAATGAAATCAGGCAGGGCTCAGACAAAGAAAGCGCTGTAATAATGGGGGATTTCAGCTGCCCACATTCAATGTATGTTCCAGCTCTGACCAAGAGGTAAGTAAAGCTCCTCTGTGAGTTCTTGGCCATGGAACCAGCCAGAGGGGAGGCAATACAAGGTCAATCCTAAATGGCTTTGCCCAGCTAGCACATTGTATAGGATATAATTGTTGTTGAACCAGTGGAAACAGTGACCACAGCACTATCAGCACAGTTAGGTAGAAGATTGCTGAAGAGGTCTAAAGCAGTCGCACTTGACTTCAGAAGAGGAAACTTCTTTAAAATGAGGGAACTGGTAAAAAAAAGCTGAAGAGGGGAGTTGCTTAAATCACTTCCAAATTCTTGGAGGTTTCTCAAAACCACAATAATGGAGACACAGATAATATGCACGCCACGAGTTAGAGAAGGTAGGATGAAATCCCAGAGGTCACCAGCATGGTTAACAAGTAGAGTCAAGAAACCTATTAGAGGGAAGAAGGGTGTCTTCAAGAAATCGACATCTTGTCCAAATCATGAAAACAAAAGAGAGTGCAAACTTATGCTGGTGAGATACAAGCTGAAATTAAAGAAGCAAGCAAACATTTTGAGAAGCATGTTGCTAACACCCTCAAGGCCAAATACAGCATTCTTTAACCAAATCAGAAGAAAGACACCAGCTAGGGAGGCAGTTGGAGCATTGAATAATAATGTGATTAAAGGAGTAATAAAGGAAAATAAGGAGATTCCAGAGAAGATGAATGAATTCTTTTCATCTGTCTTCACAGCTGAGGATACAGAACAGATTCCTGTTTCCAATATTCACATTCAGAAAGGAAGTCTGAGGAATTAAGGCAGATAGTGGTGACAAAAGCTGAAATTCTCAATATTACTGAACAAATGAATCTTAATAAATCACCAGATAGCATCCATCCCAGAATTCTTAAAGAACTCATTTATGAAGCTGCTGACCTTCTTATAAAAATATGCAATATATCCCTAAGATCAGCTCTGAACCAGAGGGCTGGAAAAGGGCCAGTGTAAAACCAACTCCTATGCAAGGAATGGTTACAGGTGGATTTGAACAGCTTAGAGAAACAGGTAAGTAATAGGAAACATGACAGAGGTGTTTAAAAAAATGCATGATTTTTTTTATTTTTTTTGGATTTATCTCCTGCCTTTTTCCCACAAAGGGCTCAAGGCAGCTTACATCATTCTCCTCCTCCATCTTATCCCCACAACAACCACCCTGTGAGGTAGGTTGGGCTGAGAGTCTGTGACTGGCCCAAAGTCACCCAGCTGGCTCCATGGCCAAGCGGGGAATAGAACCCAGATCGCCTGAGTCCCAGTCCCATGCTCTTAACCACTACACCACACTGGCTCTGTGTGCTGAAAAAGATTCTAGATTCCCATAAGGTTAGGAGCTGGGGTCATCACAAGCGGATTGGTAGGAAATCTGAGAGATGCAAAAGGAAGTACTTCTTCACACAGCACATTAAACTATGGAATTCTCTGCCACAGGAAATGGTGATGGTTGCCAATTTGGAAGGCTTTAAAGGGATATTGGACAAATGCATGCAGAAGGTGATCAATGGCTACTATTCTTGTTGGCCACGTGCATCCTCCTTTACCAGAGGTGACATGCCTGAACACACCAGTTGCTGAGGAGCTTGGGCAGGAGCACGTCTTGTACCCATCCTGCCTAAGGGATCCTTGGGCAGCTGGTTTGCCACCATGTAAATAAAATACTGGTCTGGATGAACCATTGCTCTGGTCCAGCATGACTTTTCCTTATGCTCTTATGTTCTTCTGGTGAACATTGGATATAAACCATAGTGCACAGTGGGCCTCTGTGGCTTGCTCCATCTGCTGTCCAGGTACCGTTTATGGGAACTGCAAGGTCCAGCTCTTCCTTCTGCTGGTTCCTTATCATTAAACCAGACTTGGACTGGACAGACCCTCAAACAGAAGATGCCTTCCAGAGGAGAGTGTTCTGGCAGCCCTTCCAACAGAGGCCTGCTCTCTGCCAAAGAGAGCACATGGTCACTGCAGGCCTCTTTAGAGAAGCTGAAAATAAGTAGAAAGTATTCTTTAGGTATGTGAAGGAAAAGGTGGGAATGGGGTCAGGCTGTCATTGCTCAAAATAAACCTCCAGCATGATTGATTTTGGCCCAGATATATGGAACTTAATCAAGCCACTCGGGCTGACATGTTAAGACAATAAACACACACACACACATTCCTTCCTGCTGCCTGACTTCCATTGCTAGATTCTCTCCACATGAACAAAACGCATTCTATACGCAAGTCGTGGTGGCATATTGTTCTCCCATGGGCTTCAACGTGCACTTTCTGTGAATTCGAGTCCTTTTTTCCTGATGAAGAGAAAAGCTGTTTCCCGAGGCCTGAAAGGTGGCAGGGGAGGAAGCTGGATAATCACGTGACAATTCTGACTGTGAGTTCTCCATCCTGAAGGTAAGCTCGTGGGTGAAGGCAGGGCTGGTTTCCAGTGACTGAGTGCCACCCGCTGGCTCTTGGATGAGATAAGAAGTGGCCACGCACTGCAGCCATTTCCCAGGGCCTTCTGGAGGGAACCTGGCCCTTCTTTCATTCCCTTCTTCATACCCTGGGAAAGTATCCACTGCTTTATCTGACAGAACAAGAAGAAAATCCATACATTATTAAAAATGTAATCACTTTGCAGAAAATACACGCAACAGTGTTCTTAATAAAAATGGGTAAATGAGAATACTTCTCCTGTAGTAAACCATGTTTTAGAAGATACGGTGATAAAATATTCATAATTTGAGCCTCCTTTTTCCAGCCGACTTTCTCGTACACACGCCATGTTTTTCCTGGCATGACAAACTTCATATTGCATTTGTGGTGGCGGGGAGAGAATGTGAAGTGGCAATAGGGAAAAACTCAAATTAAATATATAAAGGGCAAACAAGGAAATAGACAGAGAGAGAGAGAGAGAGAGGGAGAGAGATTTGGGCTAAAAATTAGGCTTCTGGGGATTTTTGAAAGGCATCACATTGTTTACACTTTTTAAGATCAAATTACAACATGAAGTAAAAGATGGGAGGGATCCAGAGCATGTTATTCTGGTACAGATGCTGGACTTTAGAGGAGGGATAAGTCCTGGGCTGGTTGAGGGCTTGGCTCTCAATCCAGGGTCTTTCCCAGAAAACAGATTCAGGGGTTCTCCACTGCTGGCATCGCTGTTGCCTCTGTGGCTTGACATTCAGCCCCTGTGACCCTCCTCTTGATCCTGCCACCAGCATTTTTAACAGAGCTCACCCTAGTACACAAGAGTAGATGTAAATAGATGTCCTATGGATTCTTTGAAAAATCTGCGAGATTGGACAAATATGGGAAAATGAAAAGCTCCTTATATCATTGCTCAAACCATTGGTGCACTGATGCCAGCCTTTAGGGTGACCCTGAGTTCTACTTCACAGAGGACTGTTTACTATTTGAAGGTGTGTTCTATTCAGAAAGCCATCAAAACAGCCCAGTTTTAAAAAGAAAGAATCGCAGGAACAGAGGATATAGAAAACATAAAGTTTCCATCAACAATTAGCACCTGGATACCAGAAGTTCACACTATGGTGATTTTTTTCCCCCAAATATCAATATTTAGGCATATAAATTAGCATATGAACATCTGTGCCCTCACTTGTCCCTCTTGAAGGTAGGCAAGTAAGCGTGTCACACAAAAATGTGTGTGGTGGCAGTTCTGGGTTAGGGTTAGGGTTCAGGAATGAGATCATGACCTAGTGCCAAGCTATGTTTTGGGTGGGGGTCAAAGACATGAAATGACACCCCCCCCCCCAACATCGCCTCTATTTCCCAGGAATAGGCCCCATTCCTGCCCCAGACAAATTCTTCTTCCTATTTCGTCCATACTACCTGTCAGATGTTTTACTACATGTGAGTGCGAGTTCCTGTTCTTCCCGTTTCTGTCCTTCCATCAGGCATCAAGAGGTTAAATACCTGATGACATACATCCCATTCTTACTGCACTTGCATAAACAAGGAGGAATCATATGAGGGCTGTAATCAGGGTCGCACTATAGGGTGCTGCTCTTTCAAATCCTGCAGCCATTGCTGAGGTTCATCCCGAACTACTGGTAGCATCTTCCAGGACAATTCACTTGTCCTAGTTACATTTTCAGAACCAGAACAAATGCCATTTAGATTTAATTCAGTGCAGGGCTGATCCTTGTGGAATCAATGAACAGACCATAACCCAATTGATGAAGGGTCATTAGTAGTATGTAGTACATTCTTCCTCACATTAGGTGGTCTCCAGATACCTAGGACTACAACTTCTAGAACCTGCAACAATCATGGCCATTGCTGGGCATTGTAGTACAAACATCTGGTTAGCACCAGGTTGGAGAAGGCTGGTGCAACAGATAAGGCAGGGCTTGCAGTGACAAATGTCACAAGTGTACACATGTGTCCACATTCGTTCATCTGTGTTATGGAGAATTTTATTTATTTATTTATTTTCTGATTTATATCCTGCCTTTTTCCTACAAAGGGCTGAAGGCAGCGTACATCATTCTCCTCCTCCATCTTATCCCCACAACAACAACCCTGTGAGGCAGGTTGGGCTGAGAGTCTGTGGCTGGCCCAAAGTCACCCAGTTGGCTCCATGGCTGAGCGGGGACTAGAACCCAGATTGTCTGAGTCCCAGTCCCAGGCTCTTAACCACTACACCACACTGGCTCTGAAGGGGATACCATTCTGAAGAAATGAAGGGGATACCATGTGCTCCTTGAGTCAACCTTATTTTGAGCTTCCAACTGCCTGCTATATATAGAGAGAGCTCTGTTTTTTCTGTGAATTGGTGGATGTTGATGTGTTTGCTACAAGGCCTTTCAAGCCTCAGTCTCAATGACTCTTTGTCTTCCTGCTAAAATTACACTAAAATTTGGGACTAAAATCTGACCTTCACATTTGAAATTCTTCATTCCGGCCTTAACCAAACATGTATTGAATTGCCTAATGTGATAAATTGTTTGCTTTCAAGTACTGTTAAATGACAAACATGTGTGCGTAAGCTATTGAGTGATTAAAAAAACCAGAGTTCTGAATCAAAATCAAAATCAATTCAAAGTTCAAATTCAAAGCAAATGTAAGATGATTTCCAAAAATTAAATGCTTCATACAAACATTTGTGAAGATTTTGAGGAGGAGCTAATGGAGGTGACCATCAATTCTACTTTATGCTTAAATGGAAGTCAGTATTTAAGCTGGTTCCTAACTGCCTATTTCCTATTTCCTACCTGCCTCCAGAAACAACAGGAAGAAGTTGCAGTGTTATCTAGGAATCTTGTGAGCATGCAGTATATCTCACACCTCTTACAGAGGTCACCTGGAGGGTCAGGTAGACCCCAATTCTATATGGACAAGCTCCAGACCACTGGTAAAACAGTGAGAAATCAGGAGAGAACATCTCCAACCCAAACCACTCAGGATAGAAAAGGTGCAAGGACTGACATCATTCAGGGCAGTCTTTGCTTCAAGGCAGATTGGGTGGCCCAGAGCTTCCAAGGCTTGAATTCCATAGTATCAAAGGGTAACCAAAGGAGTGACTCTCATGCATGCATGCATCCTTAGTCCGAGTGCAGTCAGGAAGGTCAACTTAAGGAAGGTCAGAATTCACAGGTCCCGGCAATGACTTTTCAGACACCACTGTGGCTAAAGTGACTAGATACAGATGTAGTGTAGTGACTAGATACAGATGTAAAGGAACCACTGTTTTCCAGGGCTAAAACAGTGGTTCCTTTACATCTGTATCTAGTCACTACATCTTTGTCATTTTTAGTCTAGAGCAGTTGCAGGGGGCCTAGCTGTTGTAAATTGCCCGGAGAACTTTGGCTGTGGGACCACATAGACATGGTGATGGTGATGATGGACCTACTGCAGGGTAGAGGGTTTATAAGACCCAGATCAGCTCCCCACTGTCCCTATTGCTTAGCAATCTTTTCCAACCTGGTGCCTTCCAGCCATTTTAGACAACTCCCATCAGCCCCAGCCAACATGGCAAAATATCAGACATACTGGGCATTGTAGTCCAAAGCATCAAGAGAATATCCTCAGCTGGGGAAAGAAGTCAAAATCCAAAGCATCCCCTGGGAAATGCTGCTGTAAAAAGGTTTTTTTTAATGATGCTACTGCTAGATAAGGATTTAAAGTGTTTCCCCTGCAAGTATTTATATCCAGTCATCTGGCATCAGCAGTAACTCTGTCTATGTCCTCACACGCAATGGCCAGGCCTGACCTTGCCTTTCGGTCAGCAACATGCCAAAGGGCTGAAGTCAAATTGCGAAGTCATGAGCCCATGACTTACATGCAGCCCATGTATATGGATTGCATAGTCCTCGCACCAAACGCTACAAACATTTACCACTGAGATGCAAATTAATTCTTTGATGACTGAATGACAAGGCTAGGGAAAGGAAATACGTTTGATTTGGCTTTTTGAAGTACACAAGCAGCTAAAGCATGCAAGAAAAATTCATTATCAGAACAGATTTCTAAAAAACTATTAAATCACTATAACACATTAACATTTAGGAGGTTCCACTGAAAATATAATTCCATCTAAAGTATCAGAAGGGATACAGAACTTGTTTGTATGCCATCCATGGCTCTTCCAAGTAGCTACCTAATGATACAATCACACTGTAGCTTAAAAGAGAAACATGCAAAATATTATACACACATTTGAATCTTTGCATTCTAACACAAAATAATATTTTTATGATTACCTATTTCATTTGCATTGCTAACATGTTGGCAAAATCTTGCCTAAAAAAGAGGCAACTTTTAATAATTGAATGACAATTTCATTTTGTAAGTAAGATATTATCTTTTTAAAAGAACAGCATGCATCCAAATACTTTTTTAAAGTACAAGAGAAATAAAGAATCCCCCCCCACACACACACACACACACCCTGCCAGTCTGTCTTTGGCAAAGCAGAATAAGACACAGTTGGAATCCTGAGTGCTGATTTTCAATACCTGCTATTTACCAAATGTTTAAAGTTCCATCTCTCTCTTGATCCATAATGGCATTTTAGTAGACCAAAGCTCTGCAAAACACATTCCCTTTCCAGCTCTCTGAAAAATAAGGCTGCAGTTTATGATAGATCAGTTACCACACACTATTAATTTCTGACAATTTATCACAGGGTATTAATTAATACAGTATTGTTATCCCTTGAATGCATACTGCTTAGGTCAGCAGCAGCATTTGCCAAGATTTCCTAAAGGATATGCTGAAACCTTCGAGCTTTATGAAGCAAGCAAAAGTTAAATAAGGGCCTGGCCCGTCATCAATCATAGAGTTGTGGGCCTGTAAAGGGCACTGGTGCGTCAGCCCCAGGTATGCAAAAGGAGGGGAGGCTTATACCTCATTTCCTGATGGGGACATTGTGTCATAATAGAGAAGGGCTCTGGCTTCCACCAAGGCAGGACGCAGCTTTTATGAAGGATATTCGAAATGTGTATTTTAGGATAAGCTTAAACTTTTGAGAACTCTCTGCAAGAACTTGGAAGGCCAGAATCTCTTCTCGGTCATCCCAGAGTGCAGGACACGGAATAATGGGCTCAAGCTACAGAAAGCCAGATACTGGCTGGACATCAGGAAGAACTTCTTGACAGTTTATTTGTTTATTTATTTAAAAAATGCCATCCCAATACTAAAAGCCTCTGGATGGCTTACAAAAAAGAGAAAAAAACAAAAACAAAGCAATCATAACTATGACAACAGACAGCATACTGCATCCAATAGATAATAATAAAAGCAAGGATAAAACTAACTGTTAAAATATTGGGAGAATAAAAAGGTCCTTACCAGATGCCGAAAAGAATAAAGCGACGGCACCAGGCGAACCTCCCTGGAGATCATGTTCCACAGTCAGGGTGCCACTGCTGAAAAGGCCCTTCTCTGAGTAGCTACCCTCCTGATTTCCTTCAAAGTGGGCTCCCAGAGAAGGACCTCTGCCTCAAATCTCAAGGGGTGAGCTGGCACATAGGGAAGAAGGTGCTCCTTCAAGTTTGCTGAGCAGTACGACAGTGGAAGCAATTGCCTAGGAAGGCGGTGGGGTCTCCCACGCTGGAGGCATCCAAGGTGCAGCTGAAAGCCATCTCAGGGGGATCATTTAACTTGAAGTCCTGCACTGAGCAGGGGGCTGGACCCGATGGCCTTCTTGGCCCCTTCCAGCACTACTGTCCTATGGTGCTATGGTTCCACTACACTCAGGCAAACAGCCATCTCAGCAGCATCAGCATCAAATGACAATCAGACACATCTTTCCACGCTGCCAGACAGACAGCCCGATTTCAAGTTCCCTGTTCACATATATAACTTCACCAGCTTGCTCTTGTTTTCTCTCTTGTCTCTACTTTAAACATCTCTGTATACAGAAAGGACTGGTGCAATCAGTCATAAATGTGTATTTTCCAAGCTATTTTATTCATGCATTTTTTTCAATAGCAGCTTTGAAGGTAAAGCCTTCTTCTGGAAGTTCACACAGCCAAGTCATGAAAGAGTTTGCTTAAATACGGATACACACACAGACAGCAAGCAAGTGCTCATCATCATACCCCTCTAGCCACACCCCCAGGGAGATTCCTAAAATTGTGGGCAGCTATATTGATCTACAGCAATAAATCACTTCTATCAGTTTTCGTCTGACAGGGTAGTTCTTTTGTAAAGTTAATGGGTCTTAATTGCCAATTTAAAACCAGACCGCCCCAAAAGAATGGCGTATCCTTGCTGGAAATACCTTCCTTAAGCTCAAGGGGAAGAGCGAAGTTGGGGGAGGGAAATGGAGGGGAGGGGAGAGAAGGGGGCTGACGATTCCAGAACCCCTCCTGATTAGAAAGGGGGTCACTGCTGTGTCCCTGAGAGCTCTGGCTCCAGTATTCTGCTAAAGAAAATGGTAAGTGAAGGCATGCGAGGAGGAGGAACAGCAGATGGGAGAGGGAGGAGAAGAGCCATCGCTCCACAGCAAAACCCCTGCTCGGCAAGCAAAGCATCCCAGGTTCAGTCCTTGGCCTCTCAAAGTAGGCCTGGGCAAGACTCCTGCCTAAAAATAGCCAGTGGCCATCCAGAGCTAAATAAATGAATGGACTGACTTGGCTTACTCCATTTCCTATGAGAGAACGGAATTGGAAACGCAAGCGCCGTAGACAGATGGGTCTGAAGCAGCAAATGCAGGCAGGAAGCTAGCCTTCCACTGGGCCGGCCATCCTGCTGAAGGGGTCCTCTGCTCAGTGGGGTGGCTGATGGGACTCGAGGAACCCAAAAGAAAGGGCAGCAGCAGAAGCCGGGAACCTTCCCTGTCGGGAGTTGGCACCACCTATCCATTACAATACAATCTTGTATTGCTTTAATTATTTTGAAAGTTGTATTTTAATTTGTGATTTTAATTAGTATTTTAAATATGGTTTAAATATTTATATGTAAACTAGTGATTTTATTATACATAACAGTATATAAATGCTACAAATAAATCGTGCAACAAATGCACATGGCAATAGCTTAGAATCTAAATGGTGTACTGATCTTGCAAATGTCGATTAGAGCACATAAGCACAGAATGAAGTGAAATTGTATGGGAATCTCTTGTTTTTGGTCTGAAGCTTATACAACGCAAGAAGAATTGTCATTTTGCTGTTCTGAGAACGTCATTGAACCTAACATTAATAAATGGTCTGAACTGTCAAAAAACCGAAGAGCACCAGGGCCACAGGCTGAACGGGCCGCAAGCAGGTCTCCTGGCCAAGCTTCCACTGTAGGTGCAAAGATGCATCACCCTTCCATTGAATGAGTTCTAGTCTCAGCATAAGCATTTATGATGTAAATTAGCATATGCAAATTGGCCTCCTCTTGTCTGCCAAAGGGGGAGCTGCTCACTTCTCAGACTTCCACCAGGTCCACCGATCAGCCTCCCCTGGCAGAGGCCAAGGCACCGTGGCACCGACACAGCTCACTGCCACCTTCCCCACTCTCCCGGCTCACTCACTCCATCACCCACCTCTTGCACAGGGAGCCTCTGCCTGAACCTGGCCGCCCTGCTGGAGAAGCCAGGTGGCCACGCAGGTGATGCCAGGGGCTGATGCTGCCGTGCGCTCAGCTGCTCACCCACCACCTTTGTTAGGGGACAAGGAGCAAGAGGAGATGGTGCATGAGGAGCGGTGCCCGCTGCTGAAGTCTTACCTGAGCCCTCCCCTGAGAGACACCCTGGGCACCTCATCTCTCCATGGCTCTGCGACAGCAGTGATACCCTCTTTGCCACTTCTTTGGTGCACCACTCCTTGGGCACGCCTGCTCTCCACCTGTGGCACACCACCACTGGTATCTGTCCCACTGGCAGGCAGGCAGGCAGGCAGCTTTGGATAGAACCCCGAAATACAAAAGCATGTGCATTTTGGAGCTGGGAACGGGAACTTTCAGATCCATCAATCCTTTGGTGGTTTCTGCATGTGCGTGCCTTTGCTTATTTCTGTTTCCATGCCTTTGTTATTAATTAGATCAAACCAAATCTCCACAGAGACTGTAAGAGTGGATCCGGTCTGTCAAGCCCCTGTGAAGACTACATTTGATTTCTGTAGGCTCAGTGCCTCTTCCCAAAGACCCTTGTTATGTAAAGTGTGTTGTTTTGATCAAAGTCTTCCTTGTGCTGGGTACAGATTTCAACAAATGCACTGCTGTGGCACACGAACACCATCGGTGGGCCCAGTTCCCGGTTGCAGAGCGCTAGCACGGCGCTATGGCACGGGTCCCTGCGTTCTAGCCAGCAATATGTGCTGCTCCTGGGAGCGGTGAGCGTTCCAGTTGGGTGTCCCTGGAACTGTACCAGCTGCTCACAGAGTTTGACTTTCCCTTGCAGACTATTCAGTAAATGATGCCCGATGAGGGTGGTGGGTGGGAATCACCGATGCAAATTTGAAGCACGGACTCTGCAAGGGGGTGTTTGCGCATTGGCGGTGGATGCCAGGCGCTTTCCCTCCTTTCTTGCTGCAGGCTGGTTGATGGTGTTTCCACCAGTTGCAGTGGGGCGTAGGGAGGAAGCATAGTTTACACATGAGAACAAGTGGACTCTCAAAGCATGGCCCTTCATGCTTCTTGGGGTGTAATGCCAAGGCCTGTATCGAGCATGGGAGGCATGGCTGGGCACCTGCCGAGGGCCTGGACTTGGCCCACAGACGGGAACCTCTGGACTTCTCGCCTTTGCAGCTTGCTCATTCCCCTGCCCTGTGCCTTGCCTGGTGATGAGGAGGAGCAGCATGGCCCAGCCTCCTTGCTCACTGGCTCTTTGCCTGTCGAGCAAGCCCACGGCAGTCATGATGAGAAAGCGAATGAGGAGCTGGAAAGCATGGCTGTGCGCAGGTGGACTCATGGGGGGACCAGGGAGCGCATGGAGAGCCTTGTGCTCAAGGGCCTCCAAGCCAGCACCGGGGCAGGTGCAGACATCTTGCCTAGGGAACTCCGAATTCTAATCAGTCTCAGAACATTTGTGTTTTCGTGCCCCTGCTTTTCTCAGAGCATGCCCAGGGCTCCCTTGGCTTCATCTTGGCCTGGCTCAGTGCATGCTGGGCAGGAGTCTCTACAGCAAACCTAGCCCCCTGTGTGGACTGACTGCTTCCAAGTTGGTATCACTAGTTTGGCCCAATTTCCCCTCCCATCTGGCACTGTCCCCAGGGACATGGTGCACATTCCTGCTGCTTTGCACTGCTTCCGGCTTTTCTCCTTGTTTCTCCCTCCTCAGTCTATCATGCATTGGATGTGACAGACCTTCCTTTGCCCTGTCAGGTGCGTATCTCCAGTCTCAAGGGACGGCGCTGATGTAAGTGGGGCACAGAGAGACTCTGGGCTGACGGAGATGGCAGGCATACCTGGAGCCACCTTGGTGCATGCCCAGTCCCCTGGGTGAAGAAAGCAAAACCAAAAGGGGACAAGGTATTTCCATGCACCACCACTGCTGGGGTGCCGTCTGGGAAACCTCTGTCTGCTTTTACTTGATTTGCATCGTGCTTTTCTGCCCAAAAGGACATGCAGGGGGACGGCAAATGTCAGGCCTGTGTTGCATGACCGGCCTGGCCCTAACTGCCAGACTGAAGCCTACCTGATCTTGCCTTTCCATATGGTGACATATAAAGCCCTAAGCGGCTTAGTCCCCGGTTATCTTAGGGAGCGCCTGCACCCGTATGGGCCTACCCTGCCTTGGAGATCTACACAGGGCCCTCCTGTGTGAGCCATCCCTTAAGGAGGTGAGAGGGATGGCCGCTAGGAGGAGGGCCTTTTCTGCAGCTGCTCCCCATATCTGGAATGCTCTCCCCATGGAGATTTGCCTGGTGCCTGCCTGCCTGCCTGCCTGCCTTCCTGCCTTCCTTCCTTCCTTCCTTCCTTCCTTCCTTCCTTCCTTTTGGTGCCAGGCAAAGACCTTCCTTTTAAAAATATTTTAATAACTAAAGCCATAAGACCTTTGTTTGGTATTTTCTGCTTGTTTTTTATTTTTATTTTATTTTCGTGTGTTATTATGTTTTTGTGTTTTTATCTTGTGGTTGTGAGCTGCCCAGAGGTGCTATAGCACAATTGGGCGGCATACAAATGTTTTATATAAATGAATACTTTGTCCAACCCCAAAGCCACAAGTGTCTGGAGGCCAGGCTGGCTGAAGGAGCCTTCCCTCCTTTATAAACCTACCTAGAACTGAAGGTCAACTTCTGACAGTGCTCGGTATGAGGATGGGGAGACAGGCCTTTTTTCAGCAGTGATCCCCTGGTGGTGGAGTGCCTGCCCCAGAGTGGCAGGCCTACCTCTGTTTGTCTTTCCAGCACCAGGCGAAAATCCTTTTACTCCCTCACGTCCAAAGATGCATTGATATTTTTAGATACCGCTGCTGGTTTTATTCTGCAGCCTTGTCCATTTTTGTTTTTATGTTGCTCTTGCATTTTATGGTTTTATCTCTATTTTTGTGAACAGTGTGTATGGAAAAGCAGTAAATAAAAATAAAACATTGAGGCGCTTGGCAGTTGTTCTGTGGATTCTGGTGCTCTGAATCTAGCCAGAGAACAGACTAAATGAGCACATTAATACTTCTTCCCTGCCTCCATTAACAAATAATGAGCTCTTGCAAAAGGGCAAGCACATGAGCCTTTCGTACCAAGCTTCCAAACACAGGCACACCTCCTTTCTGCTTAACAGATGGAATGTTACATCCCCATGCAATTTTATTTAATGCTTTCACACATCTGTATATTGTGATCACAGGCAAGTCACACATCTGTATATTGTGATCGCAGGCAAGTCACCTGCATTCATCAGAAATTCAGTGTCAGCCAAACAAGCGGATACGTATCCAGGAGAAATACATGGAAATGTTAAGGAAAATAACACACAGTCATTCACCACTAAGTACATTCTTAAGCAACATCTTCAGATGTGTTATTGGCTTAAACAAACCTTTTCCAAGCAGCAGATGTTTCATAATACAATGTTTAACCTTTGCCATGTGATATATTAGCAGAAAAACTGTAGCCCACGTTCTCGTCTCTGCCAATTTACAGCTGCTATTTTCATTGGCATGGGATCTGTTTTATTACCCCTCCAGTGTTCGTTTGTTCAGAAAAGAAGGAGGGCAAGATTCCACTGAATGAACCATCCACTGCGCATGGTAATTGGGATACCTTTTATTATGGAGAATGTATAGCCGATGTACACATAGGTGAATGTATACTTGGGAGATTCTGATGAACTACAGCATAAGCTGTAGTTGGTAATCCATCATGCTAGGACTGGAAAGAGTCAATAACACAGATACATGTATTCCAGGGCTTTTTAAAAGATCTAGTACATACTGGCAGGCTGGGGAAATCAATCCTGATCCACCAAGAAATTCAGGAAGACTATCCTGATGTAAATAGATAGACCTTTAAAGATGGCCACACATTTACCTCAAAGAGAGAGAGAAAGTGATGAGGGACATAAATATCTAATCTAAGAGCATTTACTTGTAACTAATCACAAGATCTCTGTTTGCATTTATGTTTTATGTTTCACTTTCTCTGTGTCTCAGTTCACCAGTCTTTAAATGAGGCCCACTGGGACTTGAGAGAATATTTTATGGGTGGAGAGACATTGAAGTAGCATGGGAAACAGAAATGATCACTGAGTGTGTGTACTATATTTGACCTTAGGATAATTTTTTCCCAATTAAGTGGCAACAAGCACCCAACTGGATCTGTGCACAGACCATCACCTTTCTCTTAAAACCTTTAACATGAGGGCATCGAAGAGTTCCCATTGCATGCTATAGGACTGTGTGACTGATCATACGTTCCCATCAGCCAATACTCCCATCCAAAAGCATTTGCAAACAAAGGATTCCCATTCTTCATCTGCACCCATCCTCTCAAACCCTCTTCCTGTCCTAGAGATAGCTTTGTGATCCTCTTGTGAGTCAAGCTATGCTGATTTTCAAAATTATCTAGCTAGTGCTGCTGCCATTTATTGCGACTGGAGCCACAATCCCAAACACACTCACTGGGGAATAAGTTCCACTGAACAGAGACTTGCATTGGATTGTACTAGAACCAATACGATTGGCTGATCTCCCGGTCGCAGAATCCAGAACCCAGAAAGAATTCTATAGTATAGCTCTCACTTAGTGAGGAATGTGTGGTCTGTTAGACTGCAACTCCCACAATCTCTGACCATTGGCCATGATGGCCGGGGCTGACAGGAGCTGGATTCCAACAATATCAGAAGGGGCATGTAGTTCTCACTCCTTAATTAGAGTGATGAAGCTAGAAAAGTTAGCATATGAATAGCAGCCTGGAGAGGCAGGAACCCAGAGGACTTGGTCTCGCTCTTCTGTGCCAACAGTCCTCTGACCATGCTACCATGGTAAGCTATATCTCTATGTAATTATAATAAAAATGTCAACATTTGCATCTATATATATAAAGTAGGAAAATCACATTTTATGCAAAACAGTGCCCTCTTTTGGTGATACATTTCCTGCTTTTGCCTAATTGATAAGTGACCACCCTACTCGCTTATCACTGAAGACCAGTTACACTGAGCTAAATCTCCCTGTGCTTTGTATGAGCAGAAAAAAGGAACAAATGTAAACACCATGCTATGTACTAAAGGCTCTGCTTACTTCAGTTCCTATTCTCAGGTCTTTGCAGCCACGGGTAAAGATCTTTTCATTTTCCCATGCCTTTTAAATGATTCAACAAACATAAAACCTGCTGTTTCACATGGACTTAAAGAGTAGGTTTTTTTTACTTTTTGGAACTGTACAAAAGTAAGTTGGATGATTTAGTTGGCCAACAATGGAATCAAAAAAACTGGAAATAACATGTAATATATAGGCCCTTTAAAAAAAGAAAATAAAATTTTTATTCATCTATTTCTTCATTCTCTACTGTGCAGCATTTTTGATGCACTCAGTTCATTGATTCAGCCCTGAGCCAAGAAAAAAGCCAAGAATGTTACATACTAAAGAAAACTCTATACAGGGGTGTGTGTGTGTGTGTGTGTGTGTGTTCTTTTCTGGAGGGAGGGAGGAATCTGAATCCATCAATGAGCAGAAAATGGAGCAAAACTCATCTGACAATCTGTGATACATATGAGCCTGGAATTGCGTTCGGTCCATAAAGTACCATGCTAAAATATGCGTGTGTGTGTGTGAATGACAACACGAAGCACAGGAGAAGGTCTCTAAAGTCTTTGTTGACTCAGCTAGGGAGAAGATCTCATGCTGGGCTTCCCATTACAGAAAGCAGCAAGCCTGCAAGTGTTTGCCCCAATCCATCAAAGGGCAATACGTACTCCAGGAGACCAGCAAGCGATGCTGACCTTTCGGTGTGCTGCATGCACACGGCCCGATCGTTCCATATTCCACTTGCTGGCCCCCTGTTCCAATCCTTAAATAGCAGCAGACATAGAGGCCAAAAGACCTAAGAAAAAACTCTTTCAGAAAACCATTTCCTTGATTTTAGTTTATTTTCTTTCTTTTCCTTTCTTTTCCTTTTTTTGACTTGGCTTTGCTGGTGATGGATCAGGCTGACTCTGGGGAGCAATGAGGCACCCCCATTTCAGTGGTTATGGGTGGGGGGGGTATGACTTTGAGGGATTAACCTGCCAGCGAAGGAGAAGGGGATCAGAAGCCTAACTGCTGCTCCCTCTCCTGGTTTTTTCCTCAGCCTGACGATAACAGGTCACTGTATCAACCTGCCTTCAGGCTTGGCGGTACAGCTTGTAATTGCCAGGTCAGTTCCAAACAACATCTCCATCTTCCACAGTGTGATTATGGATGAGAGGTCTGACCTGGCTTGTGCTATGGAGACCTGGGTTGGGGAGTCAGGAGACATCCTTCTCCCCCAGATGTGCCCACCTGGGTATTCAGTGTGGCAGCAACCCTGTCTTGGGGCTGGGAGGGGGAGCGGCTGTAATCTCTAGGAACAGTCTTTCTCTCTCCAGCCTCCCTACACACTTGGAGGCAGGCCTTGAATCTTTGTATTCAGCGCTGAGCAATCAAAACAGGCTGGGATTATTGCTAGTGTGCCAGCACCAGCACCACCCCTTCTGGCCTACAGGCTCCCTGCCTGTGCTGGTGGAGGTGGTCTCAGATCTGGAGCTGAGAACCCCCAGGATGATAGTCCCTGCCCTTGGCTGATCATCCAAGCCAGGGTGGGGTTGATTCCCTGGATCCAGGGGACTGTGAACACCTTCCTGAGAGAGAGACCCATCCCAGCTCCCTTAAAGAGGCTGTGGTTAGATCCTTACTGAAGAAGGCGAACCTGGAGCAATGGGTAGCAGCAACTATCGGCTGGTTGCCAGCACCCCCTTTTTGGACAAGCTGCTCAAGCAGGTGGCGGCTTCCACATGAAACCACCAGGTGAGGTCATCCAGAGGTTTGGCTTGAGACGTCCCCAGAACGCTCAGCTCTACCTATCCTTTCTATCTTATCCGGATGAGGCAGTGACAAGTGTGAATGAGTGCCTGACTGAGGTAGTGGCCTGGATCAGGGCCAATAAACTGAAGCTTAATCCAGACAGGTTGGAGGTGCTATTGAAAGATGGCTTCCCTGTCCAGATGGTTGAAGTCTAACCTGTCCTGAACGGGGTTGCGCTCCTTCTAAAAGGCAGGATTTGAAGTTTGGGGCTGCTTCTGGACCCAGAGATATCCCTGGAAGACCAGGTGGGCTCTGTAGCCGGAAGCAGCTTCCATCAGCTTCGGTTGATTTACCAATTTTGTTCCCATGTAGGCAGGCAGAATCCGGCAACAGTAATCCATGCCCTGGTCATCTCTCGGCTTAATTATTGTAACATGCAATTGGTACACAATAGAACAGCACATCTGCTTACACTCTTCACTGGTTACTAATTGCAGTCGAAAACTGCTCCAAGGTGCTTGTATTAATATATAAAGCTCTAAACAGCTTCAGACCTGATTATCTGAGGGACTGTCTCCATCCATAGGTGCCTACCCATAGCTTAAGAACATCTTCAGAGCTCCTTCTCGAGGAGCTGCCTTTAAAGGATGTGAAAAGGTGACTACTTGGAGAAGGGCCTTTTTGGTGCTGGCACCTCAGTTATGGAATTTGCTGTCCAGAGAAGTATGCACTGGCACTTGCGTTGTACATGTTCCGGCACCAGGCAAAAACTTTTTTTACTCACTTAGCATTTTAATGTTTAAGTGCTATGTTATTAATATGTACAGCCAGGTCTCATTTTATTTCCTCTTCTGCTTTTTGTTTTTATTTGTTTTAATTCAGATTTTGAACTTACTAATTTGTTTATGCTGTAATTTGTTTTGTTTAGTATTACTTATTGTTTAATTGGAATGTTTTATTGATTGTTAATCTGCTTTAACATATTGTATTATGGCTGCATTTTACTGCGTGTAAACCATTCAGACAGACAGCATGACTGAATGAACAGCATACATACATTTTTTAAACAAATAAATAAAAATAAATAAAATCTTAGAAGGGGCAGCTGAATCAAGCCCCACAAAGAGATCTTTCCAAGTTCTTGACCATCATGTATCTAGTCGCTTGCTCTCAAAAAACTCTAATTTAAATTGGAGTTTATTCTCTTCGATAACATACTTTGCCAGTTGATGTGTATGTAACACACCAAGATGCAGCCCAGTGAACTTAATAATGCTTGTGCTCCCCCGATTCTGGCGGCCCAAAAGGAAAGTGTGTCCACAATGCATCACTTGTTCAAAGCTGTTCTCTGAGCTTCTTGCACCGGTGTATGGGAAGAGCACAGCTTCACCCATCTGCAGAGAACCATGGGACTGCCTAACCCAAGCAGCCTGAGCATCGTAGCTTTTGCTGTTTATAAGTAAGGCAGGTTTCTAGCCCCTGTAGAGGTAAGGAGAGATGCTTGAAAGTACCTAGCAATGCTTTGTTTAAAACAGCAGCGCAAGCAGAGAAGGAGGCAAAGGAAGCTGAATTTTCCAAGAGCAGGGGGCAGAATGCCATGGCTATGAGTAGCCCTCTCGGTATGTGCAGAGGTCACACTTTCCCTTGCACAGGGTCTGGGTTAGCGCAACCCTGAGAGCAGGTCCTTCCTTCCTTGCTTCCTTGCTTCCTTCCTTGCTTCCTTCCTTCCTTCCTTCCTTCCTTCCTTCCTTCCTTCCTTCCTTTCCTCCCCTCCTTTCTTTCCTACATGGGACACTCAAGGTTCAGGCTATGGGCCCTCGCCATGCAGTGGGTAGGGCATCACTACAATCCCCCAGCGCCAACTGTTCCCCCATGTGCACGCAAAGGGCACACTGCTCTGCTTTCTCCTACACAATGAATAAGTGCGCACAGCTGGAGCACTGGAGGCACATACATGGATGCACTACAGAAGTAAAGGGATGCAGGAAAATAGGAAGTGGCTCTCCATCCTGTCAGACCATTGCTTCCTCTAGCTCAGTACTTCCTAGGGTGACCATGTGCCTTGCTCTAGAGCAGACATTCCTCTCCTTGAAGGCATCCGCTGTTGGAAGGGCTGTCCAGTCCAAGGCCAGTTCAAAGGTTTAAAAAAGGTAAATGAAAGGATACCAGAAGCCCCGGAGTTGCTCCTTCACTCTCAGCAACTCTGCCGCAGGCTGGCTAGGCACCCACGGCTGCTTGGTGCAGTCCTCCTGCTAGGTTGAGACGTGCTGCATTTCTACTTATATTATAGCGATGTGATGTAAGCCGCCCCGAGGCTTCGGTGAATGGGGCGGCATAAAAATGTTTTAATAAATAAATAAAATAAATAAATAGCAGATATTTCTAAATTCGGATCTCTATATCAAAATAATAATAGGCACATCTATGTACTCTTTTGACCTTCTTTTAGCACCATCCATACATGGTCACCCCTCCGCTGACAGGCGGCCCATTTCAAGGATTTCACACAGGGGATGCTCCCAGCTCTACGGCTTGGAGAGCCGGCGTGCAAAGCACGGGCTCTGTCACTGGGCGGTGGCCCTTGGTCTGATCTGGGGGAAACTCCAATCTACTCGCTAATGAGTACCCAGTACAGTTGCCTGATCTGTTACCATTCCATGCCACACGCAGAGAAACTATAACGAGAAGGCAGAGCTGCTTAATTAAGACCAACCAATAACATTTTCCAAAATATTCTCTCCCTCTCTCTCTCTTCCTCTCATTCATTTTTTGAAGTACCCCCTCCCCAAAAGAAAAGATAAGAAATGAGAAAATAAGGAATGCATTGAATGGCAGCAACTGCTAGATGAAAAGAAATTGAAAATGTGGCTTTGGCACAGCCTCGTCTGCAATAGCATGATGAATCTGGGCACCGCATTAACAGAGGAAATTGGTGTGTTAGAAGAAATTCAGAAAAATACAACAAATTATCCAAAAGGCCAGGCTGACTGACATAAAAAGCCAAGATGAATGCAAGATGAATATCACGGCCGTAAGACAGTCAAATCGAGGGCAGCGGGTACTCCAGGATGACAGCGATTCGGATCTCTTTCCCCCCAGATGCATTTGCACAGTAATATTATTTTTGAACCAAGTGTTGTGTTGCGGATGACTCCACTGCAGCCTTCCCCAACCCGGGGCTGGCCAGATGTGTTGGACAGTATCCTGGAAGGCTCCCGCTCAGGTGATGGGTGCTGTAGCACAATGCATTGGGAAGGCGTTGGATCAGGGAGGCTGTCCTAACCTGGCATCCTTTTCATGCTCAGGCACAAGTGATTGATCCTGAAGGCAGCATGCAACTCCTCTGGACTCCTTGTAACCCACAGGATCAGAGCTTTGTCTGTTGGACAGTGTGGAATGGAAATAAGCCTTCATGCGCAGATGCTCTTAACAACAGCAGGAGGGGCTTTTGCCCCCACCCCCCTGCACTTCCCATAGGCAGCTGGCTGGCCGCTCTGGGAAACAAGATGCTGGTCTCAGTGGGTCTTTGCTCGGACCCAGCACAGTACTTCTTGGGAGGTGGTGGAGGCTCCATCGGTGCGGGTGTTCAAAGATAGGCTGGACATGCACATGGTGGGCATGTCGTGAGTGGAGCCGGCTGCAGCCGGGGGTCGGACTAGATGGCCCAGGAGGCCCCTTCTGACTCGCTCTGTTTCTATGTTTCTTGTGTTCTTAATAAGATACTTTTACATGACTGAGAAGCATGTTTCCAAACCTCACTGGGTGCAGACAGACAGCCTCACAGCAGTATCCTCTAGAAAGCTGAAATCTGGCAATAGATAATGCAGAACATCCTGACTCCTAACATGGGGAGAATGCAACTTCTACACAACTCTCTAAAAACAGCACATTCAATTTGTATCTCACCCACCCCCAGTGATACTTGGACACCACACACACCAAACTTGAAAGCTGCTACACATGAAGCTCAAAACATGCTGATCGGTGGAAAACTAACTCTCTTTAATCTCTGGAACTCTTAAGAGCTAATACTGGGGGCAGGGGTAGAGCGGCATACACTTGCTCAGCCCCCCACGCCCCTGTGTCTGCCAGACACACTCCCCCGCCCCAGTGCCCACCCTCTCACAGGCTCTGGTGGGGCACTGTGCATGTGTTTGCTTGAGCTCAGGTAGAGCTCACCACTGCCATGAAGCCTTCTACTCACATGCAAATGAACCGAGGAACCCAGGCTCCGTTTGGATGCCAGGAAGCACTTCCTGACAGTCAGGACCCCGAGGGTGTGGAAAGGGCTTCTGCGGGAGGTCGTTGAGGCCCCATCGGTGCGGGTGTTCAAGGATAGGCTGGACTTGCACGTGGTGGGCATGTCGTAAGCGGAGCCGGCTGGAGCCGGGGGTCAAACTAGATGGCCCAGGAGGCCCCTTCTGACTCGCTCGGTTTCTATGTTTCTAATGTAAGCAGAACTCCTCTGCAGACTTTGCCATTTCCCAGGGGCTGAGTGGGCAGGTCCAACGGGGACATATGAGTGAGGCCAGTGCACACAGCAACATCCTTGTCCCCAGTGCTAACCTTCTGAAAATGGCAGATTTGTCCACTGTCCTTCCAAAGGGGAGTATGAAATATCACCGAATAGTTGAAGTCATTTCTTACTGCTCAGAAAGCTGAAATGTGCCCATGCAACCCAAGACATGCTGGTTACTAAGAAATAGTGGGAAAGGATTTGATGTCAGCTACTACCGAAAACTCAGCATAAGAAGATTGCCTCAGGACCGAAGGTGGCATAGCAATGGAAAGCAAGGATCGCTGTGCATTGTTCATTCCAGGTTGTCTGTGCTGCTGCACCTCGCAGACTCATGGACTGTGCTCTGCTGCTCACTGTAATAGGGAGACCCGTATCACATAAATAACCGCCAACCTCTTTGGAGCACCTGCTGCTCCCTGATGCAATCCCTCCACTGAGATTTTCTAAAATAGCAGACGCCAAAAGAGAAATTTCCCAATTATGGAACTACCAAAAATAAAAAGTGCCCCAGAAAACTTTCAGAGAAATACTTACTTAACCCGAAAAGCTTACAAAAGGTAAGAAAGATGCAGAGAAGCTGGAGAGGGTTCAGAGGAGGGCAACAAGGATGAACTGGAGACTGGAAACAAAACCCTGTGAGGAGGGGTGGAAGGAACTGGATGTGTTTAGCCTTGCGAAGAGACAGTGCTCTTCAAGTACTTGAAAGTTCTTGCAGAGAAGGCCAGGATCTCTTCTCAAGCATCCCAGAGTGCAGGACACAGAATAATGGGCTTAAGGTACAGAAAGCCAGATTCTGGCAGAACATCAGGAATAACTTCCTGATGCAGGAAATTTGAGCAGTACGACAGTGGAACCAATTGCCTAGGGAGGTGGTGGGGTCTCCCACACGGGAGGCATTCAAGATGTAGCCAGCCAGCCATCTGAGAAGGATACTTTAGCTTGAAGTCCTGAACTGAGCAGAAGACTGGACCTGATGGCCTTCTTGGGCCCTTCCAACTCTACTATTCCATAATTCTACTTAGGAGAAAGAGGGTAAACTGGCAAAAAGGATATTCACGCAGGTCTGGGAACCTGGGATTACTGGAGAAGGTTAAGTACTTCTTTGCCACTTGTGTCTCTGATCTCTCTCTTCTGCTATGCATAAACTGCTATGTTGATCCAGATGGGGGATCTGGGAACCTTGGAGTGTCAGAAGCTGACTCATATTGATTCAGACCACAGGGCTAAGATTGTCAACACTGACTGGCAGCAGGTGCTCTTGAAGGTGTCAGGCAGGAGTCTTCCAGCCTCACCTGAAGACAGAAGGAACTGTGCAATCTTCAGGAGTGGAGTGTGGAGGCCCAGTCATGACACATCTCTGTCCCAGCATCAAAATATCAGCACACAAGTGACTTAAGCCACCCTAACTGCATTGCACTGCTCCTCACCTCTCTTTCTCTCTCCCCCACTCCATATATATATATATATATATATATATATATATAATATGGAGTAAATTCATTGCTCCATATATAATCATCTAAAACTCATATATTATCAGCTGAAGCCCAAAAAAAGAGTACAGCAAAGAGATCACAATCCCAGAAGAAGAACCCTTTACAAACTAGTAGTTAGGAACCAAATCCAAGCAGAGAAATGCAGCGGGAATTGGAAGCTCCTGCAGACTCGCTCAAACACAGTCCTTATCCAAACTAAACCCAAACGGACAAAAGAAACGAAAAGCCATGCATGGCTCTCCTGACAGGAGCTGCTGTGCAGGCCTAGCTACTGGAAGTGCCTGCTTCTTAAAAGGTGATGGCAGGTTTCATAGAGGGGAAGACTGTATCCTGGCCACAGTGACAGAGGTGGTGCACCTATGCACACGCATTGCTGGGATTCTCAGGCATGAGGGTGATGTTGTCAAGAAACCAGCCATGGCCAAGAGCACAGCTTTCCTGGGGGAAGGGGAGGGTTCCAAAAGAAAGCCCCAAGCAGCAGGCAAGGACTGAATGCAGATAAGCAGAAAGATACAAAAGGCAGCTGGAAAGCAGAGCCAAGCATGGATTCAGGAACACAGAGGTGCAACTGCAAGGGGAGTCCAGGAGTGCAAGGCACTGAGTTTGGAGACTGACCCTGCCCCAGCAACCAGGAAGCTCTGGCTGGAAGCTGACATAGCCGGAGCTCAGCTGCAGCTCCTCTCAGCCTCTCCGGCAACAGTTGGAGAGTGCTTTCCTGTCAAGAAATCTCTGCCTCTTGAGGAGACTTCCTTTGTAGTTGAGCACTCTGCCTTGAAGATGTCCTAGTGGCCTTCCCTCTAAGGCAAGGGGCCTCCTGGGGACAATGGAGTCACTCCATCTCTTCCTCAGAGGTGACATCTACCACCTCTTGGAGGAAGGATAGACCTGCAGCCATCTCCCTGAGGCTCATCCTGGCCTTCTGAAATGGGCTGTTCTGTAATGTTCTTAACCTCTAGGAACCACAGTGGGCTTGTGACAATTTTTGGGTATCACAGTTTTCACTGGCAGCATCTGCCTGTCACTCTTAGCACTAAAGTATAACTTTTGAACACACATTCATGCTTTCCTCAGTGAGGCTGCAGATCCCAGAAACGGGTCCACTTAACCACACTGGACCGACCAAAGTATCTCCAATATGCTGGTGTCATCAGAGCAGCCACTAATGAGCAAAAAAGAAAACCAGAGCTCCAAATTCATTCTTTCTTCATTCAGTCTTTCTTTCATTCTTTATGATGAAAGAGATCTCTGCATTGTACAGCACCTGGCCATCACTTGCATAGCGATGCTAAAAGCAGCCTGCTTGCGTTACAAGCTTTCATAGATTTCTGAAAGCAAAACGCAGGTGTTCTGCTCTGTGTCCTATTAAATGTCAGTGTGAATCCAAGCAACAAGCCTCCAGTCTCTGCTCTGATAATTAAAGAGTGTGTGTGCTCACTGACTTTAACTGGGCAAACCATGTTATATAATGCAGTGATGCGCTCCACAATTGGTTTTGGCAGCCTTTGCTACACCGAGGGGCACTGAAAGGTTAAATAATTGGGTGTTAAATGATGGGCTTGACAAAATTTGAACACAGGTCAACAATTAAAAACAAGTGGCTTTATTCAGTTACAGAAACGGTTGCTGAACTTCTTGATGTCAGTGTCAAGTGCGGGCCATTAGAAGCAGGTGGACACTGTCTGTCATTTGACTCTGTGCTACCTGAATACCCTGAAGAATGCAGAATGAAGAAAATATATTGTTTAAAAGTCAAGTGCAGAACCGCTGCAGGCTTCTTGACTCCCTCCAGAAGCGGGTCATTAGGGTGGGTTAGCCAGAGGGTCAGAGCCCAGGACTGCTGCCGTTGAATTGAAGAGAAGGCCAAGAAGCAAGTGTTGGTATCACGTTACATTGGTACTCTGCCTTTTTGAAACTTACCAGAAACCCAAGGCAACTTACTCAGCCCTCTTCTCCATTTTATCCTCACAACAGCCCTGTGAGGTAGATTAGGCTGAAAGTCTGTGACTAGCCCAGTGAGCTTCATGGCCAAACGGGGATGAGAACCCAGATCCCACCAAGTCCCAGTCCAACACCTGAACCACCACATCGCACTGGCTCTCACACTGGTAGAGCAAAATACTGCTCGAATTAGGGAAGCCTGGGAACATCAGAAACCCTAATACAGAAGGACGGGTACCCACCTCTCACTCTTGCAACCCTTGGCCGACTCCTCTTAAGAGAATATGTCTTATTGTTGATTCACAGTTGCTGTTTCATCTCCAAACTTCCCATCCATCTGCACAGAATTCTTTAGCCTGTGCTAATCTAATGGAAAACAAGTGATTAACAAACTTGCTGGCAGCCTAACTGGAGCCTAAGCAGGACATGAGAAATAAGAGGAAGGTATCAGCATACTTAGGGAAACGTGGAGGTTTTTACAGAATTATCACAAATCCTTTTAAAAAAATAAGCTGAGGGAATTTTAAAAGCCGCCAATGTGCTGAGTATCACTAGGGAAAGATGAAATGGAAAAGTGTGGGGGCGGCAGAAACCCTTCTGGAGTTTCTTACTGTATCCTGCAGTAAGTCAGAGCCATCTGGTATCCTAAACAGGAGCACCACTACTGGGAGATTACACACTGCCCAATTTTATCACACATGCTCCTTGTGTTAGAATGAAAGCCAAATGCAATTGCTTTGGCTCACTAGCTCCCTCTGAGATCACACAGAGTCATATGGAAGCTTGTGTGTTTGCTGGCTGAGCTGAACCGTGGTGCACAATCAGGTGGCAAAAAGCCCTAATCCAGAGCCCTGGTTCAGAGTGGACTTGCAAGCTGTGCCCCATGCCGTGGAGGCTTGGCCTGCTGCCAGAACTGGCATTCGCTGCAGGTGATCCACCCGCTGCTGGAGGCATCATGGAGTCATAGCAGAACTGACGGAGCGGAGGATGGAAAGCAGCTCCAACCTGTGGCAGAGCTATTACATGTGCTTTAAAACATGTTTACCTCATCCTGAGATATAAAACCCCCAAGGTGGCTTACAGCATCATGTAAAAACAACTCACATATGCAACGGGCAATGAAAAGAGGCTGCACGGCAGCAATTCAAAGCAGCAGTAGAACATCAAAGGCCATTACAAACCATAAATGCATCGAATGCTCACAAAAACAAAGGAAAGTTTCCCCCCCCCCCCCCCCACTTCTTGGTGCCTTGAAGCCAGTAAGTTCAGCCTCAGGGGAACAGTTAAGAAAATGCTGCTGCTGTAACTGTGCAACCTCTGTGGGCCAGTCTGGGCCAGCGCTGGCCTCCAGAGATGCTCCTAATAGCCTGGTAGGCACACCTGGAAGCTGGCAATCCTTCTGGTAAGAACCAAAAAGACTAAGGGCTCATCCAGTCCAGCATTTTCTTCACACAGTAACCTTGGCAAACCCAGAAGTGAGTACAGTGGCTCCCTCCTGCTCCACATTCAAGATCGAGGCACCATAAGTATCTTTGCATTAAAAAGTAGCTTAGAACTTGCAAAAATATAAGGGCCCCGACCAAGCATTCTGTATCTGAATACAATTTATTTATTTATTTATTTATTTATTTATTTATTAAAACATTTTTATGCTGCCCCATTTGCCGAAGCCTCGGGGTGGCTTACAACAATAAAAAAACCCACATAAGTTAAAATATACATATAAAATACTCATAAATAGTCTTCCCATAAATAGTCTTCCCATAAATGTGGGAAGAAGACCCCATAGTCATGAGTAGTGTAGTGCTTACGAGCGCAGGACTGGGACTCGGGCAATCTGGATTCTAGTCTCTGCTCAGCCATGGAGCCAACGGGGTGGCTTTGGGCCAGTCACAGCCTCTCAGCCCAGCCTACCTCACAAGTCTGTTGTTACAGGATCAGACTGAGAAGAGTGATGTAAGCATTGAAGCTCTTTGTAAGGAAAAAGGTGGGATATACATCTAATTCATAAATAAATAAATAGATGCTAAATAAATACATAGCTTACATATATAGAAGCATAAAGGAGGTCCTCTTTGTGTCAAGAGGGTCCGCTTGCTCATTTGTTGGGGGAGCATCTTGTTGAACAGTGTCAGAACCTGCCCTGAACAAGCTTCCTTCTTGCTCAAAGGTGAGAGCAGAGCAGAAGAGAGCGCAGGAGGAAGTGGGTGAGACAAAAGACAGGCAGAGGTCTTGCATCCCATTGAGTTTCCAATTCACTATCTGTTTTTACTCTTCTCCTTCCTGAAAGTTTGCATGCAGAGTTAGACTATCTCCAACAGCATTTAGGGCTTTAAATGTGATGCTTTGAAGTATTCCTGGAAACAAACTGGTAGCCACTGGCCAGTGCAGTCTTTTGAGCGTTCATGAAATGTGTCCATCTATATATTGTCCAGGTAGGATCTGTATTCTAAACCAAAGGAAATTTCTGAACAGTCTTTATATGCAGCCCCACAAATAGTAATCTAAGCTAGAGATGACCAGGGCATGGAAAACAATAGGCCACATCATGGTTTACCAAGAGGGGTCACAATTGGTAGTGGCAGAAGGTGGCTTACACTTGGATTGCATTTATCCACAGAGTTGGATCATAGACTCATACAGTCATACAGTTGGAAGGGGCCTAGCAGGCCATCAGGTCCAGCTACCTGCTCATACAGGACTCAGCTCTCCCATTTTGAATCCAACCAGGCCTGACCCTGCTTAGCATCCAACATTAGGCAGGATCAGGCACTTCAGGCTATAGGATCCATCAGCACTTCTCAGCTGCAGACCAGATCCTTTAAAAGGAATGCTCCGCAATCGCATCAAAATCAGGCTGCAACCTCACCTCCTGAGCTCTCTTGTCACTAACCAATAGTTCTCCAGTCATAACCTGATTGAGCTCTGGCTTGATCAACCCTCATCCATCCTGCTGAATCCATACAGAATCCATAGAGCTGTTCAGAACAACCAGAGCCTCATCTGGATTCAGTGAAAAGGGAGGAAAGCTCAGTGTAACATCAGTGTTACCAGGCACCGATGTTACATTCCTCCAATTCCTCCTTGTGTGTTTAGTTTTTCTTTGTTTTGTAGAACTGAACAGCATGAACCACGAAGCAGAAATGTTACGGTGCAGAACAATTGCCTTCTATCACTACATTCTAAAA
This sequence comes from Varanus komodoensis, assembly GCF_004798865.1. Lineage (NCBI taxonomy): Eukaryota > Metazoa > Chordata > Lepidosauria > Squamata > Varanidae > Varanus > Varanus komodoensis. The sequence continues at coordinate 28,953,301 of NW_025335269.1, read as the reverse complement.
ACAATCAGGTGGGGTAGAAACACTCCAGAAGAATACCATGCCTCATGGTATCAAAAGCCATCGAGATATTACGGAGAACAAAAAAGGTCACACAACCACACTTCCCTTGTCTGCATCCCATAAAACATTTCCTAGGATGTGCAAAGGTGGGATGGAAAAAACAAGGATGTACTGTGATTCTCAAACTCACTGTGATTCTGAAGCTGACAGCAATTCTGAAACTGTGATTCTCCAAACTCCAGAGCTTGATTTGCCTTATTCCCCGTTTTGTTTGTGACCTGTTTCCTTTTTTAACAGGGAAAGTGCACATTTTGACCTCATCCTAGAACGATGTTAGCGCCTTGGTACTGCAAAGAGCTGAGGGTGAAGAAACAACTGTGTCCACAGAGCACAAGTGGTGAGAGATCCATTATGAATATGAACAGCGCAGCTGGGTAGCTCTCTGCTCCCTCGAAGGAACTCAAGCATCTTTGCAGATAAGGACACCTTTTCTGCTATATTTTCAAGAGGTTCAACACTCTCCAGTTTGCATTCTCCAGGAATAGGTCATTCGGATCCAAGGAAAGATAAAAGGTTCTTAGAAATCCCGCTATGGCTCTATCCTCCAGCCTCTCTTTCTCTGCTTTTTAAGTGTGCTCAGGCGTGCACAAATGAAAATAAATTTGATCTAATCCTTCACTGTTTGGCGCCTCGGCAATTGGTCATGTCTTCTCTGGCTTGGCTAGTGCAAAGCATTGCAACTGAGTCTCCCTTGCGATAACCAAAGAGCTTGTGGCCCTACAGTCAGTCCACTCTTCCAGAAGACTAGTTGACTGTGAAATTCCACAGTTAAGGGGACCAACGCCTGGACAAGCTCAAGCAAGCAAGAGGCAAGCACACAAAATGCTTTGACTGTGTGTGAGGATGCCAGCTCTGGGTGGATGGATGCCCTTCTGTACCCTTATGAAGTGCTGTGAGGCACATTTAGTCAGATCACAGCCCCTTCCCAGCTTTTCCTCCAAGTTCACTGTGCCCTCAGTGCTTACCCACCCTCATATCCCCTGGTCTTCCCCTGTCCCAGTGAGTGTGAGGGACTCCACATGGCCAAATCCATGCCTCCTTATGCCGCCATCCCAATCTACCTACAAAGCAGGCAGCTTCATGCTTATCCACAGCCTTGTTTTGGGTTACAGGATTAGCACTGTTAAGACCATCGTTAATTTCTCCATGATAGAATAAAATGCAGTTCTGATGGGAGGTTTCTGTGTTCATCATTAGTTTCAACGTGTTTCTGGAAAATTTGCATCCACAACTAAAGCAGGGTTGCATGTTGCTTTTATTGATTTTCAATCTGCTTTTGACTTAGTTCCCAGAAACAAGTTGTGGGAAAAACTTGATGCTACTAACATCAATAGGAAACTGTTTCTTCTTATGCAGAGTCTCAATGAAAACACTTATTTGAAGGCGAGATGCAGTCATATCGTCCATTGGGGAAGATTAACACCTACTTATAATGGAATCAGACAAGGGTGTACTTTGGCCCCCAGTTTGTTTCATTTTTATTTTAATTCTTTGGTCCAGACTTTGAAAAGGGTAAATTCACACACTCCCAAACTGGCAAATAGACCCTGCAAATTCTCTTACATGCTGATAAGGCCACATCATTCTCAAGCCCAGATTTGAGAGCACCTTAGCTTTTTATGCTAAAGATGAACTTCTCACAAATTATTGTAAAAATAATAACCCTAATGTTTAACTGCTGTGCTGCTGGGCTGGTTGATGAAAAGGTCACCAGTTCGAATCTGTCCCAGCTCCTGCCAACTTTGCAGTTCGAAAGCACGCAAATGCAAGTAGATAAAAAGGTACCACTGCGGTGGGCAGGTAACAGCGTTCTGTGCACTTCGGTGTTTAGTCATGCCGGCCACGTGACCACGGAGACTGTCTGCAGACGAACGCTGGCTCCCTCGGCCAGGAAACGGAGCTGAGCACCGCCCCCTGGAGTCAGACTTGACTGAACTTAATGTCAAGGGGAAACCTTTACCTTTACTTTAATGTTTAATAGCAAGAGGACCAAGCACTGTTGGAAGAATAATGGACATCAAATCAAAAGGTAGTTTCCTACAAATATCTTGATACAACCTTTGAATGACCAGGCTTGTGAAAGAGCCAAATCAAGTATACTACTGAAAATGCTTCTAGGAGCACTGGAGTTCTTCTATCCTTTTTGGTACTAAGGGTGGCCAATATATTCCTGCAGTCTTACAGGTTTTTCCTGCTAAAATTATTATTATTATTATTATTATTATTATTATTATTATTATTAAACATTTCTATGCTGCCCCTTGCCGAAGCCTCGGGACGGCTTACAATAAAATACATTGAAATACAATAGAACATAATAAATTACCATTAAATACAAAAATACAAAAAATACACTGAGTTACAAACATAATAATATAAAATTAAAATTATCAGTATAAAATAAGTAAATAAATAATATAGGAGGAGAAAAGAGAAGGAAGAAGAAAGTTGCCCTGGCCAGATCATATATTTTAACAATTAAAATGATGTTTAAATAAAAAGGTCTTTACCTGGCGCCGAAAAACCAGTAACGACGGTGCCAGGCGGACTTCTTTGGGGAGTGAATTCCATAGGTTGGGCGCCACCGCAGAGAAAGCCCTCCTCCGAGTACTTACTCTCCTAATTTCTTTCATGGAGGGTTCCCGGAGAAGGGACTCTCCCACAGATCTCAAGGGGCGGTCGGGCATATACGGACGTAAGCACTCGTTCAGGTAGCCAGGACCCAAGCCGGTTAGGGCTTTATAGGTCATAATCAACACCTTGAATTGGGCCCGGACTTCAATGGGGAGCCAGTGAAGCTGATGGAAGACTGGAGTCATGTGAGCATAACACCCCGTCCCCGTCAGCAACCTGGCAGCTCTATTTTGCACCAATTGAAGTGTTCGGACCGTCTTCAGGGGAAGCCCCACGTAAAGCCTCACCTGGCTGTCTGATAAACATGATCAAGGAGCACACCCCTTTTGTGGTGCGAACAAAATTTCTAAGGGCAAGATCCCACTAATACATTTGTATAGTTAGAGGCTGGACAAATCACTATAGATACATAAGATGCTGATGCATGTGTATATGCTGATACACAAGATGAATGTTTGATTAAAGTTGATATATGTTCCTTTTGGCCTTGCCCCATTGATTTTGACTGATTCATTTCAATCAAAATGGAAAAGGTCATCGATGGTAAAAGTACAGTACTTGGGTTTTTCATCAATGCCTTACAGATGTTGGAGCATACAAAAGCTAAACAAATCGTTATGCGGCGTACTGGGGATATTGAATTTCAAAATCATTTGCGATTGATTGACCGCTATTTGAAATGCTGCATTACATGGCAGCATGTAAAATGTCAAATTACATGTAAATTTTGCTAATTCTTATGTACAGGAAAGCTTTTGTGCTAGTTCGAGTAAATGTTTTGCTCTTCTGCACTTTTAGAAGGCCGTTATACTAAAATCCCATGCCCATGTGCCATGGGAGGTGTCGAAAGGGAAGCTCATGCATGATTTCATTGTCCTTTTTACTGTGATTTACAAAGAGATTATATTACTCCTATTTTGAAAAAGACGAGCAAGTGAGAGAGAAAGAAACCAGGAAGATTTGAAGCATTCTATTTAAAATATTTACTATCACACTAGAATTCCCTAGTTATTTACAAGGTAAAGGTGGAGGACACTTTTGTGCCTCTGCTATCAATTGCAGGAAGATGACGAGATACATTAAGGACAGCAAATTTTAGCAAATATTATATTATTTCTGTGTTTACCATGCTTATAGTAGTATGAGTTTTAGATACATGGCCTTGGTTTGTTTGGGTGTGTGTGTATATTGCAATTTGCATTTTATTTATTTATTGTATTATTGTATTCTATTATTTATGCATTGTATTATTGTATTTTATTTACTGCTGTCACTGCCAGCTTGTTTTAACTTATTTTAAGTGTCATTTTAATTGTGGTCATAGGAACATATCTGTTACTATGTTGGCCCACATTGGCTTACGCTGGTCTATTACAGTAGTAAATTGAACTTCATTGAATTGATTCATGCTTGTGTTTAGAAAGGATTTCACTAGCAAGTAAAATTGTTGTTGATGTTGTTTTCATTATTATTATATTTTTACACTGTCCATAGGCAAAGTTATCTGGGCAGTTTACAACAAGAATCATAGAATCATACACTCAAGACACCCATCCCAATTTTGGCCAGGTCTGACCTTACTTAGCTTTCAAGATTAGACAGGATTGGGCAGTTCAGGCTACATGGAAGCTTTTGACATCCACTTGTTAAATCCATGTTTGTAGTCTGTAAATACACTGTGCCTTTCCCCTTAATTAATTTAATTTCGATTTATATCCTGCCTTTTTCCTACAAAGGGCTCAAGGCAGCTTATATCTCCTCCTCCATCTTATCCCCACAACAACAACCCTGTGAGGTAGGCTGGGCTGAGAGTCCGTGACCTGCCCAAAGTCACCCACACGCTGGCTCTTAAACCTTGTGCCTATTGACCCTTTGCTGGAGCTGTGCCTTGGCCGCAGATGCTAAGGTCACATAGGACCTTTGTCTCAAGATCCTTGGATTTTAGCCAATGTTTGCCTGTGAAAGTGAGGGCAAAGGGATTCATGTGTCTACACAGAAGGTGGCATATTGAGGAACAATCTCCCAGCTAGATATAATGAGCTAGACAGACAATGGTCAAGCAAACAGCTACACTCTCCAGTGCCCTGATCAGGCAGAAACTGAAGCTCATCTAAGCAGAAGGAACTGAGTTGGTTCTTGGGAACAGCTCCAGTAGATAGCTTTGCACAGGTGCAATACTGGCGGTGAAATAATCATCAGCATTCTCACTACAGACTAGACTGGGCTCCAGCCCGGTATCAGTTGTGCTCATTCTAGGTTGCCCCAATGTTGGGGGAGGACATCAAATGCCACCCACTTCTCCATTTCTGAAGAAGGCAAAAGATTCCAAGTTAACTCACAAATGCATTATCACTAACTTCACAGAATCCACTCAGTAAGTAAATAAAGAAAAGAAAATGGGGGTTCAGAGTTCCTTCTTTGTTGTCATTGAGACTGACAAGCATGTAAACATGAAAGCTGCAAAGAAAGCTGGTTTCCTGTTTGATCGTTAGTGAGTTCCTTTCCAGCTTCTCCTTCCTTTGGGCTTCACTGCCCAAGTTCTGGGAGAGTCCTTGAGCTAATCCCTACCAATGCAAGTAGGAAGTATAGCCAAGGCAGTAGGAAGTTTAGCAGGGCAGGTTTAGGCTGGACAGGGGATGTCTAAAACACATCTGTTTCTTGGCAGCACACCCCTTTAATCTCTTCTTGAGACCCATAATTGAGTTACTAGACCTAGAATCGGTATTCTGTAACGCGCTCTACGTGGGGCTACCCTTGAAGACAGTCCGGATACTTCAATTGGTTCAAAATAGAGCTGCCAGGCTGCTGACAGGGACTGGGTGTTATGTTCACATGACTTCAGTCCTCTGTCAGCTTCACTGGCTTCCCACTGAAGTCCGGGCCCAATTCAAGGTGTTGGTGATGACCTATAAAGCCCTAAACAGCTTGGGTCCTGGTTACCTGAAGGAGCGCTTACGTCCATATATGCCCGCCCACCCCCTGAGATCTGCAGGAGAGGCCCTTCTCCGGGAACTCTCCGTGAAGGAAATTAGAGGGTGAGTACTCGGAGGAGGGCTTTCTCTGTGGTCGCGCCCAATCTATGGGATGAGCTCCCCAGAGAGGTCCGCCTGACGCCGTCGTTATTTGTTTTTCAGCACCAGGTGAAGACCTTTTTATTCAAATGTCATTTTAACTGTTAATAGTATTTATTTATTTTATTCTTTGGCCAGGGCGACTTAATTTATACTGTTAATTTATATTATTTTAACGAAGTTTATTTATGTCTGTGAGCCACCCTGAGGCTTCGGCGAATGGGGCAGCATAGAAGTTTACTAAATAAATTAATAAATATATTGGCTTGGGACCTGGCTGCCACTTCCCAGCATCTGCTGCTTGAGGTAACTGCCTAATTTCACCTAAGGGCAGGATCGGCATTGTAAAATCCATTATTTACCACAATCCACAGTCCATAGTCCACTACTTCCCAGTGAAACCTAATCTTCCTGTAAGCCTAATCAAGAATATATGAATTTTTGGAGGGGATATGGGTATAAGTGAAGTATACTTTATATTGTTAATTGTTATATTGTATGAAGTGAAGTGGAGATATAAACTGGTCTCCTGGGGAGCGGGCACACAATTTTTTTTGTGTAGTGTTTTTTTTTAGTTCTCAGTTGGGTTGTAGATGCTAATATTATTGATATATTTTGATAAGTATTGTATTTCAACTGTTTGCATTTATGTTCTGTTTTTTAAAACAGAAAAAAAAATCAAAAGGGGGGAAAAAAGAAAAAAAAGAAACCTAATCTTCAAATCAATGTGTGAAACAAAATGCAATTATGCCTCGATATTTCCAGTTCATCAATCAAAAATACATACCAAATGTGTGTATTAAGGAAAGCTGCACACTAAAATGTTTATATTAGCGACAATAATGGATAAAATGTATAATATTAAGGAAAGCTGTTTGCCATGAAGCACGCATTAAGAAAAACTGCATACAAAATGTGTTAATGAGAAGACATGCAACAAAAATTCGTAGAAAGGTTCATATAGACTTAAAAGGAAAAGCAAACTGATGGGAAACAGAACAGACCAAGTGTAAGAGAGCAGCGAGAAAGCAGCCTTAAGAGATGTGGCCAGACATTCCACAGAGCTTTCGCAAAGATTCATTTCTTCTCCGGCCTGTGAGATCACTTGGCACGTGGTGAGCAGGGTGAGATGGTGCCATGTACATGGAGCTCTTCAAATGTACATGGAGCTGTATATGTGGACTCTAAAGCTAAATGCAGAGAAAGCACAATATGCTCTCCCCATGTTCTACAGAATTTATTACCAACCGTGCCATCCTGCATACTTGATATACTAAGCCCCCCGACTGCTTAGCTTCTAAAGTCATGATTAGGCTTTGAAGCTGCCAGGCAGTGACGGATTCATTGCCAAAAGCAAAGCAATCCTAATGTAAGCCATACAAAGTCCCCAACAGATATTTTGAGATGGAACAATGGAGACTTTCATTACAGTTTCTATAGCTGGTTCTCTCAGACAGCGTATATGGGCTATATTCTAAAATGCCAGCCATGGAGTAGAAATATTCCATACAATGTCTTTAAAAGCGATCAGGTAAGAGTTCAAAATAATGCAAGCAAAAATGAAAAAGAAAAACCATATACAATATTGCTGGCGTACTGTTTTTAAATTGTCTTGCAGGCATGCCATTAAATCCCGTAGCTTCTCTTTTGAGAGATGTAGGCAATGCAGAACATTTTAAAAATATGCTGTGTTCACAAAGGTAAGAAATTAGTTGCTCTCTGTGTCAAAAAGAAATGTTTCCCATAACAGATGAAAAGCAAAGTAAAGACTGCCAAGAGATAATAATACATGTTTTATTGTAAGAATGCAGGGGAGGAATTTCTAAAAGCAGCAGTACTCTTCTGATACTTGGATATATTTTATTATATCCAAAGCAGCCAAACTAAATGGCCAATTAATAGCTAAAGAAAAGGCTTGGACCATGAGATAAGGGAACACAAGGATATTTATGGAAGGAAAGTTTTTCTTCCCTTCCTCCCTCTGGCCCTCCAAAAAAATCTCCAGAAGGTTAGGGACCCTCCTTGATACCTTCTAATGGAGGGGAGGAATCAGCCCAAATCAGGGGATTTCTGATTATCTGATTTATGGTAAGTCGTCCCCTCCCCAGCAGACTATTGCAGTCTATCCCGCATTAGCAGGCAAGGTCCCTGACCTCTGGAAATAGGAATATGCAACTCAGCTCCATGAATGGATTCACAGTATCTCCAAAGCATCAGCCAAAAACATCCTGAATCTCAGGGATGGGCGGTTCAGCTTCTGCAAAATTCCTCAAAATCTTTGCACAAATTTGGAGTCAATAACTGTTTAGCAAAATTTGCACAAATCACAATTTACTTAAATCAGGGCCAGAGTATTAGTTCTGAATCCCTGTTATTCCTACTGTAGCATTTATCATTCAAGATATGAAAGCATCCTCTTCTCACTGGCTATGCACACAGCCCCCCTTGGTTGCCTTGAATTTTCTACAGTTCATTCAAGATTTGTGCAAAATTCAGGTCACTGCTTCACAATTTGCGCAAATTTACCCTAAGTGTAGAGCAGAAGCCCAAATTCTGCTCATGTTCCCTTGACTTTAAAAAATGCAAATCACGGCCCATTTTAAAAGAGGAAGCCTGTGTGCAAGCTCACCTTGAGACTGAGATGCACCAGCACAGGCCTGGCAGAACAGAAGCCAGGGGGCAGAGTCCTGTTCCTCAAGAGTCTTTGTGCATCCCTACCTGGAGAGGCTATAGATGTGGTGTTGAAGGTTAAAGAGGCATGATGCAACAAGACATGGCCTCCCTTAAGCTTCCTTCTGTTCACATATCCTATGTTCCAAACATATTTTCACATGAACAACACAGTGTAGGATACAGAACTTCCAGGTAGGTTACTATTTATTATAGCACTGAAGCATGGTTTAAGAAAGATTCCCAAGGAGATCCATAAAATTGTTAGCTTCCTAGTTGAGGCAGGGAAGGTGAGAACCATTCTCCTTAATTAGGATGTTCACTTTTTCTGTGTGTGAAATAGGCTGTTCCAGGCATCGCATTTGATATGCACACTAATTCTTAAGAAGCAGATGGATTTTAATTGGGAAAGAAAACAGGCTGGGGAAACGACATGCATTAATAATTAGTTTCATCTCTGAGAATTAACCTTTTTACAAGGAAGTAGCTTCACATCGTCACCCTTTTCATTTGTTAAGAGATATTCTCAGAGCATATTTAACAATCATTTAAAAAATGAAATACTAATCTAAATAAAATGAATACAGTGGATTAGATTTAGAGTTTAGGAAGCTATATTTGAGGAAATTTCATTCTAGTTTAATCCTGCTAAACATAGGACAATATCCTCATGTCCACCAGTGAGGGACAATTTAAAGCAACTGGAAGTGTCCTATCAAATCAAGACAGGCGTTTCCTTGGATGCAAAACTGCTGCTATTGAAGTTGCTGTACTTTAGGCACATCACGGGAAAGCAAGGCTCACAGGAGGAGACAATAATGGTGCGAAGAAGAAGAAGAAGAAGAAGAAGAGGAAGACCAAATACGTGGTGGTTGATCCCACAGGGAAAGCACAGACTTGCATTTACAAGAGTTGAGCAAGACTGTTAAGATCGGGATGGTTTTGGAGGTCATTCGTTCATGGGCTCACCATAAGTCATAAGGGCCAGTGCGGTGTGGTGGCTAGGAGCAAGCTTGGCCACAGAGCCAGCTGGGTGGCTGTCAGTCCAACCTACCTCACAGGGTTGTTCCCATTGGATAAGACGGACAGCAGCAGGAGGAGAATGTAAGATGTAAGCTGCCTTGAGTTCTTTAAAAAAGAAAAAGGGGGGATATAAAGCTGGTGATAAATCAGTCCAGCCTTCCCCCAACCGGGTGCTTTCTGCATGTGTTTTGATGGCAACTTGCAGCATCCTCTCCTGGCTGGCAGAGGGAAGCTGGCATCTGGGATGTGGGGGGACCAGGTTAGGGCTGATCTGGCCCACTGGATGTTCTGCACATCCCTGCATCTGGCCTGTGGATCCCGGCCTATCTATACAGACTTACAGGCAGCATGGCGTAGTTCTTAGGAGAAGGACAAATGCAGGCGTTCGGCGACTCTGGACTCACACAGACGAGCACCGTAATGTGTGGGCCGTTACATAAGAATCGCCTATGCCACTGCTGTGGTGTCAGGCATCTGCCCGAAATCAGGCGGCTCTGCTGCCAATCGTGGTGGCAGCAGTGCAGGTCGCTGTTCATGCCCTGCAGCCTCACGGGTCATTTTGCTGTGACCGTTCTCTTCCCCAGTTCCATGCCAAAGAGGGCCACTTCATGGCCCCAGGAAACCTGCCGTTATTTCACTCCTTTTAAATGTGCCAGGCTTCCTCTTTGGTGGTAACCTTTCTGTATCGGTCGTGCTCAATATTACAGTATCCTGCCGACTTTAAAAGCAGCCCAGCCACGCAATCAGCTGCTAAGGGAAGTTTAAAACTCTTTAGCTATTTTCGAGAGTCATTAGAATAGAAAGCTGAAAACTCAACTAGTCAGTTCAAACCAGACCAAGCTGCTGATTGTGCTTGAGTTCTACTGTGCACCACTGGGGGACATGTGAAGCAAAGGCTTCGGATTACGTGCGGTTAGATGTGTGTAGCTCAGTTCTTCCTTCTAAAGGAAGAAGAGCAGGGTGTCATATAAATTGCAAGTACGAGCATACGACTGGATCAAACATTACCAGGACTGTATGAGTCAGTCTTACAACTCTACCATTTGCCAGCTGAGCAGACTAAACACCTACATCCTGGAAAATGATCGTTATCATAGCTCAGTTTTGTGCTTGGTGCATATGCCTAGTAGAAATATCCAGGACTACCTTGCTGGCCATGGCCTTGGATGAACGCCTTGAGCACCCTGGATTGCTCATTATTGGCCAGACCTCCGTGGGAACCTGGCTACTCATTTGGAAGAGGCAGATTTGGATTTCCTTTACTTGCATGTTGAATTATCCAAACCAAAGTCCTATAACTGTCCAGTCTTTGTTTACTCAAATATATGCAGGAGTTAAATGGTGCTTGATGATCAGGACTTCACCATCTCCTAGTTGAACAACGTAACAATAAACATAGCCAATCATTATTTTAATCAATATTAGCAATGAATTACAATACTAATCTGAAGGTAGTTAGAACAATACCCAATTTTTAATTTGTTACTAACACTAGTAGCAAAGTAATACATTTTAAAGAATCTAGAACAATGCTGCCTAATGTTATTCAAGAATCATTAAAATTTACTTCTTTCTGTTATAGATTTTTTTTTTTTTTTGGTCTTGTAATCTTCTGATTACATTTGCAAAAAACGGAAATTACTTTTGTCAGTGTCTGAAATTTGGTGCTGTCATTTCACTTTCCATTTACAGCTTTACTCTCATGTCTGCACTTTATTTCCTTCATTTTTTCATAATTTCAATAGTGATTACCATTCCAATTATCATTTATCAGCTTTAGCAAGCCAGACAAAACTTGCTGCTTGCCTTTAAAAGGTATTTTCTGGACAAGCTCCTGACTATTTTTTTTTTTTTTTTTAAGATACTTAAGGCTGCTACAAAGGTGACATGCTGAAAAGTTGGGAAGAGAACAATTATCTTGACACCAAATACAAGCGGGAGAAGAATTGCGAGAGCTCCCCCAGTGTGACAAGGTGCTTCAACAGTACTGAAAAGGATGACTGCATTAATATTGGCCGCCTGTTCGAGATTTCTCAGAAGAATACCAATTGTTTGCAAAAGTTTCTTTGTCACATGCCTTTTGAAGTCATGACACCTGCCTACTTGAAAGTGGATCGAAATGGCCAATCAGTTTATATAGCCATGGAATAGACATTCATCAAAGCTTTGTGTCTTCCAGTCACTTTCATGGCTTGTTTATCCTGTTAGTCCAAAAATGCAGAAGAATCCTTTCTCTCTCACCTGGGCCAGTAACCCAGCCTGCATAGAGATGCTCAAGTCCCTGAAGCAAGGTGAGCAAGGTGGCCTGTGAGCTGCATGCCATGGAGGCCGGGAATGGGCAGATTTAGCTTGTCTCCCTTTCCTGCCCTCCCCCACTTTCTTTTTGAGGCAATAGCAGGAGTGCAGCCTATGGCAGTTTTGGGGGGCACTGATACCTAAATCGCCCTAACCCCCCCCCCAGATGATTGGATACAACCGGTCCCTCCTGGCTAACTTGATGCTACTGCCCATCCAAGGGTAGCCTGATAGAGGAGGGGGTGGTTCATGGGAGCAGTGACATCAAGGCACTCCAGATGGACTGGGGCCACCCTTGAGGGAAATTGGTTGGTGTGCGGACGCAGGAAGAGGGACAATGCTCGGGATATGTGAACAGGACAAGCTCGGGGGCTGCGTGCTGGTAGGAGCTGCAGTCCCATTCATGGCTGGCAACCAGCTTCCAGCGTGCGTGTTTGGAGCCAATTCAGTCCCCAGGCTGAGAAGGGTTCTTCAGCCCTGTTTAGAAAACAAGCCAGAGCCCTTCTATTTGTGGGTGAAGCACTCTGAATCTAGCCCAGAGCTCTGTATATTGATATGCTTTTCCTGATTTGGGGGCAGAAAGGGAGGGGGATAACAAATGCTACTTCTTCCTATCAACTTTTATCAACAAACATCTTCACTTTTAATATCCTCATTCAAGGAATGACTTCAAGTCTCCTCTCTAATGAGGAAATTGCCAAGATTGCACAAATCTGCCACTCCCAAGGACATTGATTAGGACAAAATAACACCCAGCTGCATTCTAGGTTATCTGTCATGATCTATGGTAAGTTGCCTTGGGAATGGTACAAAATGTGGCTTTCCACAATCAAGTAGCAGTCACTCAGAAAATTACATTTCCCCAGATTGCTTGTATTTGGTTTGCTACCCAAGCAGCTCACTGGGCATCTGAGTGGCGAAGGAGAGAGACTTTGCTCTGTCCCTCTCTTCCCTTACTGCCAAAACAACCATGAAGGCAACTGGGGAGACTGGGAGCCAGAACAGGAGTTGGGGAGAACAGGAAGAGTGTATGTCCGCTCTCCTCCGGCTCAGAGTAGCAGTCAAGTCAGAGAAGACAATCAATGCCTACACCGCTCACCACATGTTTGGGTTCCAAAGTCAGGGGCAATTTGGAAATACAAATTTCAGGCGCATCGCTAGTGAAGAGGTCATGAGCAATGGCTGGAGAAAGTCCTAGGAGCTAGGCGACCAACTCTTCTTGTGCTCCCTTCTATTTAGTCTTGATCTCACAATGCCTGCAGAATGTCATAATGTACAACCTCGTGCCTTGGTAATTATGACCAGCACCAAATCAATCCTGAAGGAGGCGATCAGGATCCAAAGGTAGCGTCTGATGCTGCGTAAAAGGCTGCCGCTGGAAGACAGACATGACAAAGTTCGGTGTGTTCTTGTTTATTAAATCATCCTAGGATATCAGGACAGGGTATGAGAGGCGTAAAAACCAAATTAACCCTCTTTATAATATAATAGCGTGATAAACCGTTCCAAGGAAAGGCACATCAGAAACACAAAACATAAAACCATCAGCACAGCTAAACAGGCACTCAGCCTCCATCCATCCTACCCAAAAGACTTATTTGTTAGGGCTGCTGTCCTGTTAGTTCCAGTTCCTGATTCGTGGCAATTCTACATGCAGAAGTCACAATAATTTTGAAGTCATCTCTTTTCCAGCACACAAATACTAGTCGGGACAATGATCTTTAAAAGCAGGATCGATACGGCTGTAACTATGCGGTGATTAAAATAATATGGCATAGAGCTCATATAATTAGAGAGAAAACTTTTCTCTAATTGTGTTATAACTCAGAGTACGATCCATCAATGCTAGGAATTAAAGTCTTAAATGACATTTACAGAATTCACTGCCAGAAAATGAAAGGGGATAATCACACTGTGCTGTCCAGATATATTTGGGCATGATTTGGATCTTATATTTCCCCCACAAAGCACCTGGGTGTACTCATGCACTCCCTGATGTTTCAGATCAAATACGGTTATTCCTCAGGGGCATCAGACCAAGTTCATTGGGTCTACCCATTAATTAGTAACTATTTAGGGCACAAGCCACCCCTGCATCAACCTTCACTTTCAATTTCCTGGCTTGGTGGAGCTTGAGCCAACATGTGGGTAGTCTTAACTCAGGTCTTAAACTGGCGCGTTTCCAAACCATTCCTTGTGGATCCTGACTTCAAAAGGCTGCAACGTGTGTGTGTGGTAAGATGCCATTCAGCCTCTGCTGCTGGTTGAAGTGGCTTCAGGGTGGAAGGTACAATCCCCTCGAAGGCTCAGTAGCTCATGTTTTAGAAATGTGACCTGCCTGTACTGCTTTGTCTGAAAGAACAACCTATGAAAAGAGAGTGAAGCAAAATGACATGGCTGTTCCCATGATGAGCAGAACCACAAAAGGTATGGAAAGAACAAGCAGAAGAACAAAATAAGGAAATTGTAAAATATGCAGGCTTCAGCCTTGAAAGTGGAGAGAACAAGGATATGTTATGCCTAGCAGTAAAGTTTCTTTACAAAGTGTGTACTAGAGAAAACCATCTCTTCTTTCTTTTCTTCTCAGGAGACTACACCGGTGCCTGCTCATTATGGAGTGTGAGCAACTCTAGGGAAGTGGCATCAGGTCAAGGCAAATATGAGCATACTGGGGATGTGATTTAAACACCCAGTAGTCCCCCAGCCATGTGAATGTAATTTAAAGAACCAGAGAGATAAAGAAGCAGGCAGTTTAGTGCACCTAAAAGGCCTCTCATAACTCATTCAGTGTGCTTGGGACTGGACTGGGAGTCACCTCATTACTGAGTACAACAGAACTAGAATGTACGTGGGCTTTGCCGCTGTAGATAAGTGACCTAATTAAAATGGTAGAGTAGATAAATTTGATGCTTATTATTTTATTGCAAGAATGGGAGGAAAGAATTGGGAGAGCCCTACACACACCTTTGATGATGAGGATGCCAAGGTTTGCTGAGACCACCGAGTCATGGAATTCTTTTTATTACCACTGAAGTGGCCTCTGTACACGATTAACTAAATTAGACCTACAGAGCTTCTCCAAGGGTTTGTGATTCATTCTGGGACATGAAACTAAAAATCTGTAAGATGACAGATACCAGATGAAGAAAGACTTGCAATATTCCAAGTGGTAATTGGTGTGCTAATTCCAGATAGGAATGGGGTGCTAAACTGGAGTAGCGGTGTCTTTCTTTAAAGAAACCCAGAGACATAGTAGCCAGTTTAAAACACTTTTAAAAAGCATGAGAATGTGAGTTTCCTTTCGATAGTCATAACAGGAATCTATATCAGAGCTGTGCATATATGGAGCCGAGTCTCCTGGGGCCTCCCAACAGAGCTCAAGGAAAACTGCTTCAATTATTTGTACATGAGCTTCTCTCCTTCGGCTGTGAAAGGGCAGCACGCCTGTATCACTCACATCCACACAGACAGGCAGTGCGATATACAAAGACAGGGGCATGACGCAGCGTACTCGGTAAATAATAAGAAAAGGGGCTTATAGGTTTTCTGGGTCTCATCTCACACACATTGAAGAGGACCCACATTCATCTGACAAAGCAGGCTCAGACCCCAGAAAGTTTTTACCACTATATATCTTGCAGTCTTTAAGATGCAACAGGGCTCTTCACTGTGGCTTTTGCTGGAACAGATAACACTACCCTCTGAAATTCCCAAAGATGCCATCGTATAAAAAAGTCCTACACATTGTACAAGGGACTTGTGTTTGTCCGTCTCAAGCGTGAGGCCTGGTGAAGCGACTCTCATGCCACACGTCAGATGCGGTGGGTATTCCCGCAATATCACATGTCTCGCAACTGTTGGTGCAAGTACAGCCCCTTCCATTACATTCACGGGGTGGTTCCTGAAAACAAAGCTCTGCTTATCATTCCCTTCAACCCATAGTGATAGATTAGTTTCGATCCAGCAGAGGGACTGTCTTTACATATCAAAAATGGCGTGATCCTCCAAGGCAGCCCCAGGACAAGTGCAGGAGCTCAAGCTGGTGTGCATCACTTCCATCACACACACACAGCGATTTTGATTTGAGGAAGGCTGTGCCCCTCTCATGCGCACGCATTGCGATGGGGGAGCAGCAGCCACACGGTGCACTCTCACACACAGGGCGTATGAGGACAGGGCAGCACATGGGCGGATCCCGTTCCAACGAACGCTCCCTCTCCCATCGATTTTGTGTAAGGGAGAGCAAGCCTGCCTAAAAGAACACAATATTCATACACATGACACGGCCGGCTGTGAACAATTGCCTGGGGGAGTGACTCTGGGTGTGCGAGGGCTGTTCCACCTCTAACAGCTTCTGCAGATGAAAAATGGGGGCACGTGAGATAGGAAGGATAGGACTCTGGCGCCAAGTCAAGTCTTTTTTATTTAGTATTTGTTTCTGGATTGGACTTGGTTTGATGCTGGCTTATTGTGTTATTGTTTTAGGGCTTGTTCTTATTGGTTTATTTCCTCCTGTTCTATGTATTTGTTGAATTTATATTGTATTTTAATCCTATTTGTTTATGGTTTTTGCTTCACTATTGTTATTTATGTTTATTTGTACTTTATATTGCACTGTGAGCTGCCCAGAGAACCTTTGGCTACGGGTCGGCATACAAATGTGAGAAATAAATTAATTAATAAGTAGGAAGTACATATTGCAGCGGCATGGTGCCTAGTCCTGCCCGCTCCCTCGCCCACCCGTCCACCTGACTCACACAGGGGAGTATTCTGAGCTAGCTAGGATTCCCCTTTGCATGGAGAAGTGCTCTGTAGGTATGATGCTGCACACACAAAGATCCTTATGGCCACCTGCCATTGATAGTTCTGCATTTAAAACAGCTGCCCAGTTAATGAGCACTCACTCTTAATTCAGCTTTCTATCAGTCTAACAAATGATGGAAGTTGAACCACCTAAGAATGCATCAAAGCAATGCTCTTGACGTGTTTTACCCAACCACCAGGGACCTTGAGAGCAAATCACTGGACAGTGAAGAAATTCAATATTTTACGCAGGGCAATTTAGGCTGCAATCCTAGGAGAAGCCCATTACCAGCAGCCAAGTGGTGGGAAACACCGAAACACCTTTCCATGGTCAAGTGTGCTTCAGTGCAGGCTCATTCTCCCTAGTAATTATCCATTCTTCCAGCTCCACAGCCTCTATAAATGGATGCCTTTGTGTTCCCCTTTTGTTTTCCCCTGTATCATAGTTGGGATTCAGCATGTGACAAAGCAGACCAGAGGTTCAGGTCATTAAAAAGATACAGTTAAGTATAGATTTATCACTAAAAAGGACTCTGTTCTATTAAATATAAAGTGTACAATGTGGTTAAGATTCACTTATTTTCCATAGTTTACTCTTCCTCTTTAAGTGATCACCAGCTGTAACAATAAACCTGCTACCACAGATTTAAGAAGCTATGTTCCACCTCTAACCAACATTTAGTCAGTTATCCAATCTAGTTAACTCACTAGCTGATTATGAGAACATCTGCCTATTCTGTCAAAACTTCTTCTGTAGACTCCAGCCCTCAAATACTCTTACCTCAGATTCACTGCATCCCCTTGATGGCCTTTATGGCTCGTCCTTGAAGGCTTCCTCAGGAAATCGAGACGTTCTGTAGGGGACAGGATAGAAAAGCTTTCAATAAATAAATAAATCTCCTCAGTAGACTAATGTCCCTTCCGAAAGCTACCTTGCCTCTGGTCCTGCTACCCCTTTGCTCCCCGGCCTTTCCTTGGCTTCTGTTCCTGCCACACCCTCCGGATCTGCTCTTGCTTGTTCCTGACCTTGCACATGACCTCCATCCACCTCCATTATCCCTGCTCCTGGTGCTCCAGTTGTGGGCCTCTGTTGCTGACACCCCAGAATGGCTCCAGAGTCTTGGGTCTTTCTTGTCCTCTGCTGAAGCTGACCAGCCAATCCATTGCTTAGTGAGTAGAATCCCACCCTGAAAGGAGCAGTCCCCAAACCCAGAATGACTCCAGTCTACCTTGTGATTCTGCTTATCTGGCAGGAACCGTCTCCTCACATAGTGAATTGCTTGCTTACAGTAAGCGACAAACTATCAGTCTGGCCTTTAAACTTTATAATACAGTTTTCCCTAACCTGGTGCCCTTCAGAGATATTGGACTACATCTCCCACAGGCCTGTTGCAGTGCTTCTGACACCAACAAAAGATACAGCCTCACCCACTTTACAATTTTACAGAAAAAAATAATGTTTACATTTTCTTGCAGATAATAACAAGCCTACAGAACAGAATCAGACTTATGTCAGAGAAGGAACATATAGGATTGCATGCTTAGTTATGCATTTACTTATTTATTTGCCATGCTTTTATCCCACTCCCAAAGCTGTGAGTCTCTTTTCACGTCCTTGCAGTTGATAATGGAATTCTCCATGGTTACTGAAGTGGAAATCACATCTGGATTGCCACATGTGGCGTGGAGGTGAGGTGCTTCCAAGGTGAGATCTATCTGGGGCAGGCCCCCGTAGAGGAAGACTCCCTGTGCAAGAGCTCTGCAGGATTGTTGCCAGCAGACAAAGGCATTTATTTCAAAGTTTTTCCCTGTGCACCGAAAGACTGTTATTGACCATCCATTTAATGTGTGGAATTTCAATTGTGTTGTTTCTGTTTTAGTTCATTTAGGAATTCTATTTTATCTTAATTGCACTGTTCATATTGATTACATTTTATACTATTTTTACTCTTCTAGATCAGTCTGAGTACATTTCTACAGAAGAATGATTATAAATATGGGATAACAACAACAATGTCTTTATTTAGTTTGGCTAATATAATTCCAGAAACACTGTAATTGCATTAGTAATTAAAACAGGATATCTGTTGCCTCTGCCACATGTGACCGCCTCTCCCTGTAATTTATACACACAGAATGTTATAAGAATATTGGGTGGCACCTTCTACCCCTGAAGCCAGATTGACAGAAGGCATCTACCACTACAACAGATATCCTGCACCTCCTTTAAGTCACCTACATCCCATGAAATTTGTTCCAGGGGGACCTCTAATTTTCTGTTGTAATTGAGGGGGAGGTGGGGTTGTAGGGAAGAGGAAGAATTACCAAAATCCCCACCACCACCACCACATTCCATTATGGATATTGTCCATCTGTTCCATTCAAGCTATTTGGATAATATGAAACTCATCTTGCACTAACTCTGAATTTCATTTCTATTTTTCCACTTCTAAATCCGTGTTAACATAAACTAGGAACAGTAAAGTTAGCAATGAAGAGTGTTACAAGCAAAATGCTATTGCAGGCATTTAAGCAAGAGATGAGATTAAACTTGTTAGACTGAAAGAAATGAAAACTTTGGAAAGCAGCACAGTACTTTAAAAAACAAAACAAAACTCAAATATTGGAACCCCTTTAAAAAGTTATTTTGCTTTGTACTAAATAAATCTACTGGAACATGTTTCAAGGAGTTCTTTGTGGTAGAGAAATTGACAGAAAGCAAAGAAGCTTTATCTGTCTTCAGTAGTCATGTTCACACAGAGAAGAAAAAGAGATACTGAATTATATAGGCCTTTAAAACACTGCATTAAATACCTAACTACTTTTAGCAGACTAAAGCATGAATAACTTTGTGCTAGATGATTAGACACCGTATTCCAAAATAGCACAAGTGTAGCTGAAGCAACTTCTCTAAGACAATTCACTAAGTCTCTGAGACCTGGGAGGAGAGAGTTTAGTTCACATTGGCTTGATTGTTCCATTGCTTAATTCAAATAAGCACAGATACACTGACTGGGCAGAAAGAGGGGCGCTGGGCACCCATGACAGGGAAGGAGAGTTCTTCTCAGTACACATGGGTATTATGACACTTAAGCACACAAGCAGGTTGCTAACCTGATCTTCCAGACCTGGTATGCTGTTGTATCCAGCTCATCTTCTGGATATAAGAACAGAAGAGCCATGCCGGATCGGACAAAGAGTCTATCTAGGCCAGCGTTCTTTTCCCACAGTGGCCAAGCAGTTGCCCACAGGAACCCAGAAGCTGGACACAAGTGCAAGAGCAGCCTCCCACCCATGATCCCCAGCTATGGGCACACTGCCATACATAGGCATGCCGCCTCTGAAACCAGAGGTAGAATGCAGCCACCGATAGCTTCCTACTCCATTGATCTATTCAATCCCCTTTTAGAGCCCTCCAAATCGGTCACCAGCACTACATCACCTGGCAGTCAATTCTAAAGTCTAGTTACGTACTGTGTTTAGTTATGATAGTTTAGTTCCTTGTCAGTCCTGAATTTCCCGCCTATGAGCTCCATGGGATGACTCTGGGTTCACATGTTATGAGAGAACATCTCCCTATGCACGTTCTCCACCCTGTGCACAATTGTCTACACCTTTGCAAAGTCTCCCCTTACTTGCCTTCTTACTATGCTGAAGAACCCCAGCTGTTGCAACCTTTCCTCACAGAGAATCGCTCCACTGTCTTTTTAGCACCCAGTTAAGACCTTTGCTTTCTCTCAGGCATCTGGCAGCCTATGAAGAGCTTTGACTAGGGACTGCCTTCTTGTGGTTGCTTAAAATGGTGTGCAATGTCTGTCTATATGTTTGTATGGAAATATGCCTTTAACACGAAGTACAATGTATTGTTAATGCTTTGTAATCTTTGTCAACTTCCCAGAAAGCTGTGGGTAAACAAAGGGATTAAATTAATGCATCTGGGACAGGCTGTCTCATGCAATGAGCCATCAAAGCAAAAGCCTGGAACGCTGCCTGACCAATGGCGCGTTTCCATGCTTCCCAGTAATCCCACCCACAAAGCCACACAAGTTTCTGATTGGCTCCCCTCACCAGGAAGAGCCAAAGAGCCTTCCTGGGCAAGCAGACACTTTTCTTGGCTCTGACTTTGGGCCCTTCCCCATCTGTGGTCTCCAGATAAGTTCTAGAAATTTCTTTTTTCTGCCATCAGCTTCCTGTCCCCACTTTCTCTGGCTTGGGGTTTGTCCCCCACTGTTTGGCGTGTTGATTTGCTTACTGGTTTCCTTGGTTTCTTTATTTAAAATGAGTTGTTAGATGTTTTTAAGGGTAGAACTCTCTCACAGTGACGGTTTACAATATCAGCCCACTAAACCAGACACATTTACACTTAGTTATCGGTACAGATTGTGACTGGAGCCCTGCTTTCACCTGAGCTCTCCAGGCACTACTGTAATATAAATCATAATGTCTCTCTCCACTCAGGTGCTGTATCTCCATCCTGGGGAGCATCACCTGGAAGGTGAAAAGGGGACGTCATGATGTCACCTGCTGATATCAATTTTGCCTCTGGCAGCCCTTACTGCAAAGGTGCCAATCATTTAAAGGCCGGTATAAAATGGAAATAGGAGAGCGGTTCTGCAAATGTCATTTCTCTGGCCTTTGAGCATCCCTGGGAAAGTTATAGTTTAAAAAGCCTTTCTAGGTAGAATTGACATATCACATAAGATGATTGTTTGAACTGAGCTACCTAGACCCCAAATGACCCATTCAAAAGCTATTAGTATGCTGCAAGCGGTGAACTTCGTCGTTTCCTCCCTGTGTTTGAAGCCAACGGATCGTCAGAAACAGCCTTTCTTTTAAAGATTTTGCCTACAGATCAGTATCATTTGTTTCTTCCTAGAGTTAATGATCCTGTACTAGAGATGAACACACTTATGATCTTCCCTTATAGCTCCAGAGGAAACAATATATCTAAGAAAACCCAAATAAATCCCATCTGGTCACCTGCCAGAACATCCAGTGATAATTCAGGCTAAGAAAAAAGTCAGATGCAGCAACAGCTTCTGCGGTATTTGCTTGGCTAAATTGCACAGCATGTGGCCCCCAAACTGCCCAATTCCGCTTACAGTGGTGTGATCAAGACGTCAGACCATGCAGGGATATACAACCATGTAGCCTTCCAATCATTGTCCTGCTGAGGGATGGGCCAGGAAGCCACCCCAGTCCCAGTCTCACGTCAGGCACTGATTCACCTGGGAGCCTGGACAAGCTGCTACCGCTCAACACTTGGTCTTGGGCATGTTTATAAGAATATTCCTCGCATGAGCTCATAGCCTGTGGTCACACACACACCCCCCATCATACACACGCACACCTTTGTGTCACAAGGATCCAGTAAAAATACATACTGTTAAAGTGATATGGCTAAAACTATGAGTACTATCTTTGAATGGTAAAGGCCTGGGGAATGTAATCAAAAGGAAACAAGCTGAATCGATGATAAATAAAGTGGATATTGCATTTGTACAAGAAGCACATTTTTAAAAGAAGGGGTTAATGAACTTAAAGTATCACGATCAAATATTTATGAAAAAGTATACAGGGACTCAAAGTAAAGGGGGTGGCAAAGAAAGCTGAATTCAAGGTAAAGAAAGTAAAGAAACATGAAAGAGCTAGATTTTGGATATTACAAGGTAAAATGAGAGGAGTAAATTATGCATTGGTTCAGGTTAAATCACCAAACACAACCAAGTGGCTTTTTTAAAAAGGTGTTTAAGGAGTTAGAGGCAATAAAGAAGGATTCATAATAATGGCCTGAGATTTTAACATGGTATTGAATAAAAGGAAAGATAAATTAAACCCTATTAAAGATGAAAAATATATAGTATTACAATATTGAACAAAATGATAAATAAAAATGATTTGAAAGATGTATGTAGAGAACTAAGTAGAGATGAAAAAGGTTTATTTTTTATTCTTCAGTTCATAAAGCCTATTCTAGGATATATTACATATTTGTGTCTAATGACTTGTTCCCTAGAGTGTATAAATCAGATATTGGCTTGATAAAAGTGGCAGATCATGCTTTGGTAAATATGGATTTTTGACCTAATATGATTATAAAGAAGCCAAAAGATGGAGGATGGGTACTAGTATTTTGCAATATAAATATACAATAGATAAGATGGTGAAGTATTGAAAGAAATTTGGGAACTTAATGATAGAGAAGGTAGTGATGAAGTTTGGGATACAATGAAGGTCATTGCAAAGGGAATAAGTATTAAGGAGGCATATAATCTAAAAAGAAAGGATTAAACATGTGGAAAATTTGGAAAGAGAAATAAGAGAACTGGAGAAGAAATATATAGAAAAGAGGGACATAAAATTTTAGCAGAAATACAAGCTAAAAGAAAATATTTGCAAAATATAGAGGTTGAGAAAATACAGAGGAATTTAATATATTTGAAGAGGAAATATTTTGAATTTAGTAATAGGAACTCAAGATTGTTGGCCAGGATCAAACAAAAGCAATTTGAGGAGGAAATTTGTAAAAAAAAGCAATTTAACAAAAGACAAACTGGAAATATTTTATAGGTTTTTTCATTAGCTGTATACAAGTGAAAAAAAATATCATTGGAGGAAGTTAAATTATATAGAGAGGAAAATGTTGGGAATAAATTACAGCAAATGGATAGAGATTAAATAGAACAATTAAAGAGGAAGAGATAGAAGAGATTAAGTTAAAAGTACAGAAAACTCCCAGTATAGATGGACTAGAACCAGAGCACTATAAAGTTTTTTAAAAGATGCTGATTCCAAAATCAAAATCTTTGTTTAATAAAATATTAGAATGAGGAAAGATGCCAGCGTCTTGAAAATACTCTTTAATAGTTTTAAGTCCTAAACCTAATAATGATTTGACAGATCTAGGGGCTTATAGACCTACATATTTGATAAATCAAGACGCAAAGAATTTCACAGGAATATTTACACACAGAATAAATACATTTATTGATAAATATATTAACTGGCTTTATAGTAGGGAGACAGATGACAGATTTGACTAAAAGAGTATTAAATATAATAGATGGTATATTATATATAAGAAAAACTTAAAAGCTGGCATAATAGCATTGCATATTTTTAAAGCTTTTGATTGTGTGGAATGGCCAACAATAAAGATTTTAATAGAATTATTAAGATTTGGAATATAAAGGTATAATAAATCAATTATATTCAGGAAATATTGCAACCATGATAGGGAATAAAACATAATGGACCAATTATCTCTAGGCCAAGGTACTTTAGTTTAGTTATAGAATTATTAGCACATAGTATTAGGAATGATATTACAATATGAGGTATAGGTTTTGAGAATGAAACTAAGATGATCCTATTTGCTGATGATACAATAAAGATACAAAAATGTACCTTGTTAACAATAAAGGAACCATGTACAGTTATGGACCAGGTTAAAATGCATTTAGAAGAATTTGGAGAGATGAGGAGTTTACAGAGAAATTGGGATAAATATTTTTGAGATTATATTTAACTGTGAAAAAGAAGAGGAGGAAAAGATCAGGAGTAAATTTGAACTTAAAATATGTAGAATTATTAAGTACGTAGGTATAAATATTACAAAAGAAACTTACATTTAAAAAATATTTTTGTTAAACTGAAACATAAAAGAAAAGAGAAAATGAATGAATTTAGGAAGATTGGATTATCATGGTTTGATAGACTAGCAGTATTCAAAATGAAAACCTTACATGGACCGTTCAGGTGCATGGTACCAAAGGCTGGCCAAGCTATTCTGGCACCTGGCAGAGGATCCCATAAGCACAACTCCCCCTTTATGGCTCTAGAAATGCATCTATAACACAGGAAGGGCCCACTCTCATAGCCTCCTAACGTTGACTGGAGGTGAGGAAATAGGATGATTGGAGTCCTATCCTACCTTATCCCACCGCGCACTGGCTGCCTCCAAGGGCAGAAAAGGGGGCACACCTAGGGAGACGGGGGGAGGGGGAGGCTGGGGGTTTGGGGGTACGCTGGTTCATATTGGCATCCCAGCTTCCTCATCTCCCCAGTGCTTTAGCTAGATGGCCACAAATGGTGGTGCAGATAAAGATCCGGACATCAGCACCACACTGTCAGAGATCCTCACCTCCTTCAAGGGACAGGATACACCCAAGTCTCTAAGTTCAGATTTGAACAGTTCTACATCTCCATCAGCTGGCCAGAGCCAGAATAGCTGCAGCAGTGAGGGCAGGAGGATGACCTTGTCTCTGCCGGAGCTCCCAGACCCTGGTGAGCACCAGCTGTGAAGCCTGGAGAAAGAGCTAGATAACAGCAGGCTCTTTTCTCCAGCCTTTGCCTGGGCAACAAGGGTCTTCCTGACTTGCTGAGGTGCTTCGTGTTGCTGGCTTGCTGCCTAGAATCCTGCTTTGCATGATCCTGCCCTGCCTTGCCCTGCCCTGCCCTGCCCTGCCCTGCCCTGCCCTTGGAGCCAGCCTGCCTTCCCTCATCCAGGTACCCACTCTTACCCAGGCCACCTCATGTTCCTTCATCCTTTCCTGATGTTGTCTTCCTGCTATTTGAGTTGCGGACCGCCACATCGGTGCTTCTGCTCCCTTACTGGAATCCAGGCTGTTCTTGGGCAATGCCTTGGCCCTTCTGCCAGACTGTGCCTTGTCTTGGGCCCTGATGCCCTGTCCTGGTTCCTGCAAGCCCTGGCACGTGTATTGCGGGCAGGGTAACAGGTCTGTACCTTTAATAACTAACTACTTTCAGACATCCAAAATCAGCTGCCAGAAGAGAGCGCTTTACTCTGCCTAAAAGCAGAGCTGGACTTAAAAGCAGTAGCAACCATATTTTCTCAGCAGAAGATAATGATCAAGACAATGCACCTAATCTAAATTGCAATCGATTCATTTAACACCCCTCACTTTTAAAACATCAGTCCAGAGTGCCTTCCCTGAACAATATCTGATCAGTTTCTTCAGAGAATCTGGAAAGATGGAAGTAAAACAATAAAATGGGAAAGAGATGTTAGCATAACCACATAACTGTCAATGTGGAAAAGTAACTAAATTGCTAATGAATGGCAGATATTTTCCTCTCAGCTACGCATTTCGGTAGTGCAGGTGTGCATTTTAGATATAACAATTTGTAGCTCTTGAAGTAATTGAAGCATTTCTTCAAAAGCTAGACTTTTGTGCAATTGAGTTACAAAATAATGAGGACCAAGGTAAAAATGATCCTTTTTCAGGAGCTCCAATTCTGTCTTGCAAAACTCAGGTTTGTCTCAGTTCAGAAAAAAGAGCCACTTTTAATTCCTCTGACACAAAGATATGGATTGGAAGATCCCATTATCATCCCTCTACTAATATTTTTGCCAATATATTGAATGGCCCATTACATCCAGACAGGCCTGAGACAGAATACATTTATTGTCAAAAGTAAGTTGGAGGGCTTTTTAAAGTATTCTGATATAGTGAATCCTTGACTTTAGAAGATCCAGTATATAAAATACACCACCAAGAACAATACATCAAATTTATGAAACAATACAAACTCTCTTAGAGATAAGAAACTACATATAATATTTCTGACTTTTTCACTATTATATTTTCTGCATTCTGTGGAATTTTATTGCCCTGAGCAAACATTGAATTTGTATTGTTATTCTACAGAACCTAGCCTATTCCTTCGCCAAACTGCACCTTTTGCTCATACCATCTGTCAGAATTTATTGTGTTCCTTTTGAGCAAACCCAAAATTTAGAAAATGCCCCAGAGGAAGCACCTTGTTTCCACCATTCTTCATGTGATGTTCTTAAAACAGGATTAACTGTAATAAACTTATGAGAAATAAATTGTCCATACAGATGGCCAAAGTGCCTTGATGTAAGGTCTTTGATGCTGGTGTAGCTTGGCCACCCATCAACTTAATAAGCAGTAAAAGGAGGTGTAAACAGTAAAATGCAGTAAAATGCTACTCTGTGTTGCCTTTTTGGTACCAACATGGACTCAACATGTGGTAGAACGCTTGCTAACCTGGTGGTCCAAGACAATAGGAAGGAAGGAAGGAAGGAAGGAAGGAAGGAAGGAAGGACGGACGGAACGGCTTTCCAAAACTATGTGGCATCTCTCATGTAGGCCTGTGATAAACCTCATTGATGTTTAACTTTCTCTGCCTTTGTAACAGCACACTTGGACCTAGCTAAGCAAAGATGTGTTAGAGTGGTGGGATGATGTATATACACAAATGTGTGTACACTTGCACAACATAGTACATGCAAAGCTCCATTTCAAAATGCAGCTGTGGCAAGATAAACCACCCAGTACAGATAGAAGTCAGAATAATGAGAAATCAGCAACAATTCTAATATAAATGATGACTATAAATGATAAAAGCACAGTACCTTTGAACTCTATTTCCTGGGTTCTGTGGCTTTATTTTATTTTATTTTGGCCTTGAGAAAAAATACTGTGCTTAACCTGTTCATATTATAAAATCTATCCATCCTATCCTCAGTAACAACTCTTACTTATTATAAGAGTATAACAGCTATTTGTCTTCTAATGTTTACTGTGTTGAGAGCTCAATTTTCTTTCCCATTCATTACCTACTTATTGGGGAGAAACTGATTTTAACATGAGACACCATCAAGACTGTCCATTAAAATATTAAGTAATAAATTATAAGTATTGCTGTAAATTCCATTTTTATACTGCCCCATAGTCAAAGCTCTCTGGATAGTTTACAACAATTCATAAAAACAAGACAATAAAATACAATAAAACATAAAATCAAAAAGATTGAGAATCAAAGCAGCTGAAACACACAGCAAAGAACAAGCTTGTAACAACCTATAAATGAAGTATAGTTTCCAGGGACAATAGCATCAATTGATAGGATTCATAAATAGGAAGCCAAAAAAAAAAAAAAAACCCTTCTGCAAAAATATAAATTACAAGGCACGTAACACTGACAAAGTTTTGGGAAATCAGGGAAATAGTGAGGCACATACCGCATTCATTGTCCTTTACCCAAACGCTTCTCCTTTTCTCTGGTGAGCATTTAGCTACTCATCTGTGGTCTTATAAAATTGTGCATGAGGGCAGAAGTTTTACTAGAGCTGAAAGGCCAGAAAAATAAAGACGCTGAGGTCATTAGCAATCGGTTTTCAGTTAAGGTGTCTCAGCTCTGATTTATATTTGATTGGAAAGCAGCATGCCCCCCCCCCAAAAAAAAGAGGGGCAGATACAGTGCTGCAGACCAGAAGGCTGAGGCTGCAGTATCCTGGCCCTTCCCGGGCTCTTCCTGGACTTCCCTAAGCACTGGAGGCAGATCAAGAGGAAATTTCCCCTATGGCAGAGAGGACAACAGGTCCAGTTCACAAACTCCATGGTCTTCCTGTTCCCTCCACTAAGCTTCTCCCTCTTCTGTAATTTCTAGCCCAAGTGCTAGCTTCTAATTTATTACAACCTCCTAGATGACTCAAGGATTTTTGGTTGTTGTGGCAGAAAATCCAATTGGCAGTCATGGGATCAGGAAAATCCTCTACCCAATCATTGTGTCTGGAAAAACATACAAGGCAGAATCGAACACTGTACAAACATCGGTCGTACATTAAGATACTATTCTTCTCCCCATCCACGCCATATCAGTTCCTGTTTCTGCTGCCAGAACGTCTCTCAGTAGAAGGGTTTCATCATAATCCACCAAAATAAGCCAAATAAACAGAAATTAGCAGCTCTGGAACCATGTCCAATAATATGCCATAACAGTTCATGGTGTAGTCAACTCTTGCTCACCCTCGCTCAAGCCTTTTCCTCTACCCCTGTTTGTGCCGTACAGTATGTACATTGGCTTCTCTGCTAGATGAGCTTTATAGAGATTGTTATCTGCCCCAAGCTCTTTGTGAAGCAGGATGGGCTGAAACTCAAATAAACAAACTCTCATGGGGTTTTGTTCAGTTTACATTTCTAGAGATGGGCATTTTGTGGACTGATGCACAGACTGGAATGTAGTTGGGCTTCGTTTTTCACAGTTCAATATAGTTCTTAGCTAAAATAAAAAAACCATCCTGAATGTGTACAAATATGAACACTTTAGATTAGAATGCATACAAAAATGGATATTGGGAAATTTTCCAAAACTGGGAAATCCTTTAAAATAACAAAATATCTGTGGTTTCAATAAAAGCAATTTGCACAGTGGGACAGAACAAAGCATGTGTTTCTCAAGGACCAGAATTAGACTGGTCCATCCATCCATCTCTAGTACTTGTGTGTGTGTGTGTGTGTGTGTGTGTGCGCGCGTGAGAGAGAGAGAGAGAGAGAGAGAGAGAGAGAGAGAGAGAGAGAGAGAGATCAATTGTACACTCGATGTAACATTGCATTGACCCATCACCACTAAACAGAATACTGTATTGTGCTGTTGAATTAAGATTTCTGGATAGTGTGTTTATTTATTTGAGATAATACCTGGTGCACATATAAATATGTTTTTAAAAATCACATCGAAAATATACTCTTGGGGAAAAAAAAAGAATCCCACACATGGCTGGCAGAATGGAATAAAGCAGAGAATGAGCATCTCTCCCCAGTGTGCCACAGAAAGGGGGGCACAGTCTGCTTCTCATCACCAAAGAATAAAACAAATGGCTGTCTTACTGCTTCACGTTACTCATTATTCACTGGCTAAACACACTCACTCATTCCCATTCTCAGAGAGAGAGTGAGAGAGAGAGAATCCGTCTTACTCAACTGAAAAAGGAAAGTCGAGAGCCTGGAGAAAGAGGCCAGAATGAAGATGAAGATGAATTTCTTTTTGTGAGGTCCCAGGTAGTACCAGCAAAGCCACGGAAAGATGCTCTTATCTTATGATGCCCCCATGTTTTTCTCTTTCAAAACAAACACATCTGTTGGTTTTGTAGGATTTGCATGCTATTGTCGTAAGATCCATTGTCCAGCTCCCCTGAAACAAACTCGTGATAGATCTTAGCTGCTTTAACTTACATTTTAAGCAATGACAAGTGACCGCATTGGAGACTTTGAAGAAAGGCCCACAGCTCATTAGTACGGCATATTTTTTGTATTCAGACAGTCCAGGTCCAATCCCCAGCATCCTGCGGTGGGGCTAGGAACGGATCCTGTGTGAAACCCTGAAGGCCTGCTGCCAGACAGTGTCGATTCAGACAAGGCACATCTTGCAAGAATTTCTGGATTGGTCCTAATCCTACTGCTCCATTAGGCTGCAAAACCCATAAACTCGAAATATGCCAATATTTACTCATAGCAGCCTGACCAGGGAGACTTTTCCAAGAGTGATGATCAGTGCCCCCTTTAGCACGCCAGGAAGTAATCTTCCTCTGCCCCGCCTAAGGGTTTCTACTCAGCCCAGCTGTTGACCATCTATTTCACTTAGGTTCCTCAGAGTTCACTGGCTGTGCTAGGCAAGGGTCAAGGGAACAGGTGGTGGATCTGAACTGCTCCACAAAGCCAGTAGCACTCCTTCAGGAAAGAAGAGCTGAAAAAGTCACCCTAAGAACTGGAAAATGCTCATTATCCCAAAAGTCACTCGTGTTGTGCAGAGCCAGTGTGTGATTGCGTTAGGCCATCTCAGCATGCTGATACGTAATGTAACTAATCTCCCCAGCTCCTATGAGCTTGAGCTGAAATTTTATATTCTCATCAGTCCATGTATCAGGCTTTACTCTCATTATAGCTGAAAGACATTTCAATTTCTTTGGAACATCACTTGACTTTGCTTTGCCTGATTTTCGTGAGGAGACATAATATAGACGTCTCTTCCACAGAGATGTGTTCACCTTCTAATTGGTTGAGAGGTTACTTTCTCTTCCATTCCTTTATTTTTATTTATTTTATCTTATTCCAGTGTAGGTAAAATATTTCATTTATTCACCTGAGTCCCATGCCCTGGTGATTCTATTCTAATTGGGGTTTGGGAACTGAAAGATACATTGATTTCTGGCAGACTTTTGCTACAAACATTCTGCAGGGTAGTTTAAACCCAGAGTAAAATTCGGTCTGAATGGGCTATTTTTTTCTGTACCTAACTCTCACGGGGGTAAGTGTCAGGGCCAGGGTTAGCCCAGCACAGGCCAGTTTGTTTGTGAACATTGATGCTGATGATAATAATGACAATAATAGTTATTGCAATAATAGAGTGCCTGGAATGGATTGAACGAATGAGCAGCGACAATGGTCGACAGCAAGTTATTGCGACATCATTGCAAAACCATTCAACTTGTGCCAGATTCATTTCTGGAAATGGGACCAGGTGGCTTCCTCGAACAGCCAAGCCCCTTGGGGCTCTGTGAGCATGGAGGGAAGGCCCTGCCTTGAGGTTGCACAGCTTATGCCCCCACATGCTGACCCACAGAACTTCTGGCTACCAGCCGCTCGGCAAACACTGTGGGAGAGTTTCTTCAGAGGCACCGCTAAGTAAGTCGAGAGCCTGAACTGATGTCCTGAACTACGGGAAGCTCTTGAAATGCTCTTCAATGGCTAAGTACGCGACTTGTATTCTTCCTCCCTCCCCTCTCACCCAAGTGTCATTTCGAGCTTTTCAAGTCCTTCTTCGTTCCCCATATTGGGGTGGGGGGAGGTACCCAAAGAATGTGCATGCTTGCATTTTCAATTCACCTAAATCACAGTATCGTGACTGCAAGGACTAAAAGGGGCCCAGGGATGGTTCCTCTATCAGGGGGCTCCCCAGCTCCACTGAGAAAGAGCAGCATGGATCCTGCAGTTGCTGGAGGGAGTGCGATGGAGTTGGGAGGGGGGAATAAGGAGCCCTCTATGTCACGTTGGAGGGAGGGAGAGGAGGCCTCCCAGCTGATTCTTGCCCCACCCATGTTTGTGCAAGAGCAGCTTCCCTCCAGCAGACTCAGAAGGGCAGGGGGATCAGTGGAGAAAAGCTGCTCCTTTCACAGCACGGCCTGGCTGATTCCTGCCCCTGCTGTTAGCTCCCCTGTGCGGGCAGGACGCTTCCCTCTAGCTCCTGTGGAAAGGGTGGCACAAGGGGAATCCACGGAGACATGCAGCCCCCAATGGACTCCCTGATCTCCCCCCTCCTGCTTCCATGTGAGAGGCAGCCGGGAATCTGCTGAGCAGTTCTGCTCTTGTGCTGACCAGCAAATCGCCTGCTCTGGCCCCAAAGAAGACCGGTCAGTGGTGCTCTCTGGTTGTCAAAGTAGCCTGTGGCTCCATGCTCTGGCCTCAGCACATGATGAGCCCTGGTCCCAAGAAGCCGCAAACAGACCATTTCTGTTCTGGCCTCTGAAAAGCAAAGAAACCATGTTGAGGTGCCATGACAGGTTTCAGATGAGACAACAGACTGGCTAGCATAAAACAAGAACGTTGCTTGTTGTGTCATGCAAACCCATGCAACGCACTTGATGGGAATTACAGACACGTCTGTCTGTGCAGTAGTATGCCCTGCTTTAATCAGTGGAACTTGATTCTGAGAAAATACCTGTTGAATTTCACTGGCACCTGTTGTGAAATACGGAGCACCCAATGGTCTGCCCTTATTCAGTTTCTCCTTAAAGGTACCACCATCTAAAATGGTAGTAAAGTTGAGTGAAGATCTAATTTTCATAAAATCAGAACAATTTCATCCATCTTTTTGAAATTCATAGATTTCAGAGTTGCTTTTACATATCCTGAAAATTCCAAAAATATTGGTGAATGTTTGAGGAAGAATGATCCATTTAAAGATAGAAAATAGGAAGGGGAAACCCTCTCCCTCTGTCTAAAAGGACTTCTAGAAATAGGTTGGTGACCATTGTTTAGTCAGTTTCTGGAAGAAAAATGGAAGTGGATTCTCCTAAAACATGGTGGCTCTCTATTCCTCCTGTTCTGAAGCTAGTGGGAAATTATTTAAATCTTAATTCCATTAGAGTTAGCATCTTAATTCCATTAGAGTAGCTTCTTGAAAGCACCGAGAGTCAAAGGAGATCATTATTAAGTCTTCATAGATGCAGAACCTGTTTTAGAATATTAAGGAGGAAAACCCCCTGCAGCCTTTCCAGGCTTTGCTTTTATTTCACTGCGGTGGCCGCTTGCGTGACCCATCATGCCACCTCTTTTAGGGAGGAACAAAATGTCCACCACCATAACAACAGGCAGCCTCGTTTGCTAATGACATCGCCTGGGGAAATCGCCAGCTGGGAGGGAATTTTAGTGGGTATGCACCATGCAAGCAAAGGACACAGAAGTTGACTGGAATGTTGTAAAAAAAAATTAAAAAGTAAATGCATCCAAGGAATTCTGGAGGTGTGTGAGTTTCCCTGCTTCTTCTGTTCTATATGGATTGCAAAATGATTTTAACATCTGGTTTCAATTGAGTTGTTTTCCACCTTGCCCCAAAATTTTCTTAAATGAATTCTCTTTCAGCTTTGCAAAGATATGTTACTGAATATCAGCTACAGAGATTTCAGTGTCTCATGCTAGCAGAGGGATTATAGATGAACGGGGCACTGCTATGCTGGTTGTCGTAGAATTTCTGCTTCACTCCTAGCCACACGAGTGTGGGATCACAGCCTTAATCCCAGTGAAGAAACTTGCTGGTTTAGGAGGAAATGCAAGGGAAAGGGGAGCACAACATTCATTTCTGTTCAGACCCAGCATACCTCATGAGTGCAAAAGCACAAAAGGGAAAGAGGAAATGCATGTGGCATATACTTAAAAAAAAGTAAACAGAGCATCTCACTAAGATCCAGATGGTGTTCGTTCAAAATCAGTAACAGAGGCAGGGGAAAATGGAAATGGTAAGGCCATAGATTCAAGTTTCAATCAGATATACAGTTACCTAGGAATATGTCCTGTTTAAAACTGTGGAATTTACTGCTGAGTAGACAAGGCTAGGATGGCACTATTTAATCCTCAGCCAAGAGATGTGGTAAATTAAAAGAGGGGAAAGGATTGAAAAATATTGAGAAAGGCACTAGGAGTATATGCCAGAACTTACTTTTTTCTTTCATCGCTCTCTGTCTAACAGGGAGAGAATCACAGTACCAAGACATACTAGGTCAATCTATGGAATGGTGGCAAGGAGCGTTGCTATTTTTCAGTTATCCATGTACCAGTTTAGTTGATCAGGGTTTGACAGAGCATACGAGAGTAAGGCCTGAAGCCAGGCTACTGTGCCCATCATGGGTACCAGGAATCAGAGAGAATCCCATGGCAGAAGCAGCAGAAAGCCCTTGCCAGTCTGGCAAGTTTGCCTGGGCCACTGCCAGCCCCCAACAAGACACCAAAGAGTGTTGTGGGGTGACCAGCACTCTCTCCGTGCACCCACACACGATCACTAGCCTCTTTTGCCCCTCTAGCTATTGCTTTGCATATTGCAAGAATCGATATCCAGTTTGACAGTTAGTGACAGCATCTTCAGTAAGTGGCACATTGGAAGGGCTTTGACTGGCTTGGCACCCCTTTTCCAAAAAAAAAAAAAAAAAAAAAATTACATTGCACTGTAAATCTGCACAGTCCTTCTCCTTTTTCTCACCTGTGCACTTTCAGAAGTCAGAGATCGCCTGCCTCGCCTTGGGGGTGGGGGGGGGTCTCTACTGTCCAAGACCAGCAGGCACCCCTCATGGGTACTGATTCAGAGAAGCTCCCCGTGGATTTTTGGCAGGCATAAATGCATGTATCTCACTGAGAAAACCAGGAGGATCCCTGTCCAAAAGAGGGGAAATAAAGAACAGCTCCTGTAAAAAGGAGGTTGCTCACACGTTTCCACCTTCCCTACTATCTAGAATATGGGAATGGGTGAGAAATTCAGAGGAGCCTCAGAGGAGCCTCAGAGGAGCCAAGTCTTCCCCCTGCCCCCAAATCTTGAAGATCTCTCTGGCTGGTCTGCAAGCAAAGATCACTCACAGCATTGGTTTTTCTTAAAAGCTCTCCTTTTGACAGCTGTCAAGACAAACCAAGGCCAAATTAAAGTCAGATTATTTTGAGGTTCTTATTTGTGCAAATGTCATTAGTGAAAATAGCCAAAGTACAGGTCATTCTAGAGGCAGATAGCCACAAGCTGGCTCAACTTGCACTACAGCAAGTCAGCCCCAGTTAATGAACTGGGATCCAGGATTTAAAAAGCAAGTGAGAAAGCTGGAGGAGGGCTCATGTCCTGTTCTACCCATCCTGCCAGCCACTGCATCAGCTCACAGGGGAAGTTCCCCCGGAGTTCCTCTGGCAACATGGTAAGCCTCAGATGCAGCGTCAGGCAGTGCAAGAGCAGGCCAGCAGGGGGCAGGTTGCCGGGCCCAGAAACAGCATCTCCTCCACATCTGGACCTGAGCCTGAGAGGACACGGAAAAGTGTGGCGATGGCGGTTGAGTGGAAAGCAAGCGCCATATCTAGCATTCCTGCTCTTGTTAAGGGGTTAGCCTTGCTCCCGTTTCCAGGCCGTGGGGCATTTGACCCAACATGAGCTACTCTTTTAAGCCAGCAGGAGTTTGGATAATGGAAAAGATGGGATGGATGTATTGAGGCAGACAGAGCCCAAGCCCTATCGGTAAAAAAAAACAGCACCCTGGTTTTCCCTGGAAGGTGCCAAGTGGTGTCCACGTCACCTGATCGTGTGTGCCACAATCCCGAGCAACCAGGGAAGCACTCTGGCAGTCTTGTAAAGCTGCAAAGGCTGCAAAGAGGAGGGGAAGGTAATTTTTTATAAGTGACAACGTGATTTTTCAGGATGCATTATAGAGCATTTAACGTTCAGATAGCACAGTAGGCAAAAGGATCCTTAATTTTCCTCTGCTGAAGCACTCATTTGAAGCCAAGTTGAGTTGACCATTACCTGTAATAACCTTTCAAGGGCTGTGTGTGCAAGCACACACGCACATACACATATTGTATGGAACGTGTAATGGAAATCAATTTGTCTTCAAAGATGCTAATTCTTCTCCAGTTTTACAGAGAAAAATAGAGCGGATAAAACGCCTGAGATGAAGAAGGCAAATTGTGTTGAAAATCAGATGTGCAAATCTGTTGTGATTCCAGGAGCAGACCAAGTGTTTAATCAGGCCACTTTGGTACTGAGCTCCAGAACTGCTCCTATTTCATGTGGGGAGTATGAGCAGGGCCAATTGCACTTATTTAATAGATTTATTAAATCTATATTTAATCGATTTATATAGTAGTATATATATTTATATACTACTCTAAGCACTTTACAGGAAAGTTAACATTAATACACATTATGATATACATTCAAAACAATAAAATTGCATAACATTTAATAAAACATTTAAATATAACATTGATAAACATTAAAACCAATAAAATACCACAATTCCAAATAAATTCACGTTTATTATCATTACGTGGCATTGCGGTTGTACACCAGGGCTGGGCAGACCTCAGCCTTCTTTTCACTGGAGTCCCAGCAGCTGGAGAGAGGGGCAAAATAATATTCAGGAAGGGGGACATATGCACACTCCCAGAATTGGAGAGCTTTGGTTGGTACCAGAACCAGAGTGCTCACATGCTCCATCCTCTATTCCCATCTCTTCGTGCCTCCACGATTTGACTTCCCGAAATTGCTCTGCCATTTATTGTCCAAACCCTGGATGCCAGAACTCCTTCCTGAATTAACTGCAGAGCTGTTGGAGAGAGACCAGTGGATCCCAGTCAGCCTTCTGCTTCTCCTGTGCCCTTGCAAAATGCCCCTCTCCACAGACCCATCTGGTCCCCAGTTGACTACCCGACAGAGACAAACAACATTTTCAGCCCCGAGGGCAAAGTCTGGCATTGGCCGGGAGGCCCGGTGCCATACATGTGAGCACACACATGGGGGTCAGGATGCCTCTGGGTAGGGATGCGCAAGAGAGCAAGGTCTGAGATCACCAGGATTCCACAATGCCATCATGTGGCTTGTCTCCTGCCCCCTTCCCATTGCAGCTCATTCTTTACAAATAGGAAGCCTGTACAAGTTGAGCTGTGAGCGCATGAGAAATCTGCACAGGCTTCCGAATTTGCAGTTTTCCTCCATAGACTAAATTGGGGCCGTTCTGTTTATGGGGGAAATGTTCAGAAATGGAACCATTTGCAAATATCTCCAGTGGGCATGAGTCCGAGGCTCATGCTCACATGTTTTGTGAGGAAACAGCAACATCATCTACAGCCCTGCCTCTGGGTCACCTGGAGAGGAAGGAAGGCCAGGTTATCAGGACTGCAGTTGGATTGCTGGGCTGCAGACAAAAGCGAGGGGAAATTTGGCAGCTAGGAGGCCTCCACAGAACAGCCCACAGGCTGCAGCTCGGGCATCCCTGCTCTGTGACATTCAGATTGTCTAGAGAAGCACCAAGAGTACATGCATGCAGGAGTCATTTTTAGTGAAGAGTGAGCCCTCGCCCGCAACATCAGGGTTTTGTGCAAAACATATAAAAATGAATATATATATGTGTATCAATGTTGAAATAGTGCCTTGCTTTTGCCTTCATTAAAGATGGGTTTGACATGTTTGACAGACATTTAAAAATATGAGCTCTGAATCAGTGCATGGTAAGGATGCTCCAGAATGGTCCATTTGACATGTTTGCCATTTTGGTGCATCTGGATTGCCCCTCTAAGCAAGACAGCAAGGACACGCCTCAACTCAGGCAAGACTGATTTTTATCCTCTTGATTGGTTGCAAGGGATTTCATGGGCTACAGTAAAGCATCGTCAACAGGTGACGATCGCAGTTCCATACCTGCTTGTTTTGGACTTTGGGGGTCCAAAGATACTCAGTCAACAGCCCTGCATTACTTTCCTACAGAAAAATGCTCATAATGCACAGTTTTAGGCCTTATTCATTTCCTTCTTTGTGGAAGAAAAATATATCTTATTTCTCTTTCAACAACATTAATATTCCATTTCTCCTTTGAAATAAATCCCAGATTTGGCTAGAGATCAATAAAAATGCAACCAAACAAGCAAAATAGAACATATACACAGAGGCAAAAGTACTCTGAGGCAGTTACAAAGATAGTTCATGGTTGGGAAAAAACCAAAGCAGAGAGAGATGTTTTTAATGAACACCTGAAACACACCAGCGTTGAGGCCTGGCATTCTGGAGGGAGGAGCCCAGGCACATGGCAGGCAACCTGGCAGAGAAGAACTTTCTCCATATTGTCCTCAAATGGAAAGCCATAGGCTGTGGGTTCAGGACTAGCTGTTTAAGTAATTTGCAAAACAGTTGGAAATGGCTGGCGGAGCTGATGAGCACATTGATTTGATGACTGTCTTGCTTGCTTGCACACTGACAAGTGCAGAGGTGATACAGCACATGAGCAAATTACTAAAAAGCAAATATTGTCTAAATATGTCATTACATACCCAGAGCAGTGCAGTGGTAGCCAAGGTAGTACCAAGAAAGGCAAACTGTTCAGGTACTTCTGTCACAGCCAAATAGAGAATAAATTACTGGCAGGTAATGTGTTCGAATAACATTTCTCTGTCAGGGAGGAATATACCTGTAAACACAGAAAAAGGTCTTACAAAAGAGGGAGAGCAGGGGGAGATGAGATGGGAAACTGAGCTGCTGCATCAGCCATGCAGCAAGGCCAGACCCATCAGCTTTCTTCTCTCCCAGAAATTACCCTAAGAGTTGAAAATGTTGTAGAGTCAATTAATATAACATTGAATTCCATAATTATTTATCGCTGAAGGATTAATGTGATCTCTTTTTTCTCTCCATCTGGAAACCCACACAGAGCATGGATTGATTAATGGATCTCATAAAAGTGGTCTCTGAGGGAACCGGCAATTCATCTAATATTTCAACAGAAGACTCCTACAATATGCCTGTAAAAGATAGTGAGCCGAGGTATTAGTAGAACTGAGGAGGTCTGATGCAGCCATCACATACCTGTTGGAAGACCATCCTTCTGCACTGGCATGCTTCTGGCTCTTAGTGATGTTGATGGACCTCATAATCAGAGCAAGTCACAACCATTCTTTCCTACCTAAGGGGGGTGGGGGGGAGAGAGAGAGAGAGAAGGGGGGGCACAAAACACTTCTGCTTTATCCAAAAACCTCTCTGGAAAGTCAGGCTCCTAGAATATTGTCTTGCAGGTCTAAAAGGCACGGTTTGACTTTGAACCTGCCTACATTTGGCTGTCTAAGAGCGATCCATAAATATTAGTATCGGGACAAATGTTTTCGAAGTAGCAGTGAGGTTTTATTTCTCAACTTGCTGTTTCATTTCTCTGTTTAGGAGCCAATATCATGAACTTTGGCTATATCCTTAGGTGCTTTCCATCCTTTTCGTTTGTCTTTATTGTGCTGCTTCTTTTTTCCTCTGGTATATTGATTGCATGCCCACTTGAACAGAATATTGATTGGTATCTCAGATCCCTGAGAATGGTGTGCTTTTTTCCTCCTAGAGTTCAGCTTCTGAGAAATTTAAGGGGGAAAGCAAGTTTAGTGGAACACCAGACACTACACTTATTGCCACCTACTTGCTGGGCATACATCCAGGTACAAATTCCTTGGATTTGTATCATTCTGCAACTCCATGTCTTTGCATTGACTTTCATTAAAGGATTAGTTAATGCACGTGCCATTATACATAAAAGTAACCCGAGAACATCCTGCTCATTTTCAAGTCAGGTCCAACCAGTTCTGGCTGAGCCAGGACCTTAGCTCTCTGTCACAGCCCACACCGGATCTGACACTCACACATATTATACTTTCCAGGTGCTCCAAGCAGCAGTAGGTGGCTGAGTCTGAGAGCAATGCCTTTACTTTCCCACAATTCCCCAAGGCCACAGTACTTCAGGGAGAGTAGCCATGTGTCCTCTTTTGCAGAGGTCACTCTTCTCTTTGAGGGGCTTCCAGGGGGCTTTCCTCTATTTTGAAAGTGCCCCTAATCTGAATGGCTCTCCAGTCCAAGCCTGGCTTAAGGACCCTGGAAGGAAGCGCTGGTCCTCTGAGCCTCCCATCAACTGCCCTTGGGCAGCAGGCTGAGCAAGACACAGAGACGACTTGGTCACAGTCTTCCATACTGTGGGTTTCTATTTCAATTATAATTGATTCTTACAAACTAGTATAGGCATACTTTATGCAAATATGCATGCTTTTCAGTGACATGTGCCTGTTTTCTAGACAATTCTCAGGATGCCATCATCATCATTGGGTTTATATCCCACCTTTTTCTTCTTCCAAGAAGCCCAAGGCAGCGTGCATAGTCATCCACCACCCCATTTTATCCTCACAGCAACCCAGTCAAGTATGTTATACTACAAGAGGGTGACTCCCCCAAAGTCACCCAGTGAGCTTCATGGGCAAGTGGGGACTACAGCTTGGCTCTCCCAGGTCCCCAGTCCAACACTGTACTTGCTCTGCCGCAATGGCTCTCAAAATGGCCTTGTGGGAAATTTAAATGGTGGCCTCCACCTGCCTGGTACTGACCAGAGAGTATCCACCACCATCAGCTGAGGAGTCACATGCCAGAAGGGGTCCCAGGAAAGGGGTTTATTCCAAAGTTCCCTCCCGCACCGAGAGCAAACGCTTGCTCTGGATGTCTTCCAAACCTCTCTTCTAGACCTTTTCCATTCCTTCCTGCTGAACAATCTCAATTGCTGAAAGGCTGTCCTGATCTTGTGCACACAGTGTTGGCAGTCGCTAGCAGCAGCAGAAAACCCGACTTTCCCACTGCTTCCCACAGGGTGAGCAAGAGAGAGTCGCGATGCCCTTGGCAATGGTTCTGGCATGTTGCCCCCTTTGTGTGTAAGCCCATCTCATCTCTTGGTCTACCAAAACTCTTCATCCAGAGCATCCAGGATGCTTTTGGACACCCACATTTGGATTTGATGTTTGCATCAGCATCACTTTGTCGAATCTTTCTGTTCTGGGAAAGGCTGCATAGGCACAAAGCAACAAGAACTTGGAAGTAATACCTGCCTGTTGGCAAATTGTATCTCATGATTTGTACTTTCTGCCATAACTAAGAGAATTTCTTATTCTGACATTTGCAAAACTTTGGGAACCTAAATAAATACAAACACCTTCCTGACTACCAAGCCACTACCACAGGATACCTTTAAACTGGCCAGTCCAAATGCTTGCCAGGAAACATGGTCCATGCCTGAAATACCCTCACCTCAAGACAGAGCACTAATGTCAGTGTCCTTTTGTGCCGAGTCCTTCCACCCAAGCATTTTCAGAAGCCCGACTTTTGCAATAATCAGTGAGCTTTAATTTGGTCAGGCAAGAATCCAAAGCAAATACTCCTTTCACACCTGAAGTCTAGTACGGATCCCTTTGTTCTGCCTCGACCTGAATCGTTGCCTCTGTGCTCCCAACCTGAAGTCCACACCTGGGGAATCAGCCACCCATTGTGCCTGGGGCTCACTTGGCTCACAGCCCCTTGGTTCCCATCCTTCCCAGTTACCCTCTCTACTGCTCTTGGTGCCAAGCCACAATTTCAGCCATAGAGTCATCCCCTTGCTTGAATCAACTCCCTGCCTTGTATATCCAAACAGGGCTTCATGAAGCATCCACTATCATTTCCAAGATAATCCTGACAAGATTTCAAGAGGAAGAAGCAGGAATAGAGCAGATTCAGCCACTGGAACGCTGGAGTCTCAGTTCTTCCTTCCCCCTTAAAATCTGCCCTGTGTAGCTGAGAAGAGCATGTGAGGCTGGGCAGGAACTAGATGATGGAAAATTAGCAGAAACTGCCTCCCCTCTGCTTCTGCTCATGGAAAACTGCACTGGTTCCTTCTATTCAGAGACAGTTGATGCTTAACATTGGATCCAGCCATCTCACTTCTAAAAGTACCCTCTACAAAGTGCAGAGGGGAGGAATTTCAAAGCAATGAAACTTTCTGTGACTTTTTAATACGTACCTGTTGGTCAGTTACAATGGCAACTTCACAAGCAACTGTTCCCTGCCTTCCAATCAGTTGAAAATAACACTGCATTTAGAATATCAGTGTTTGATGAAATGGTAACGATGCTGTTAAGAAATCAAACTATGACTGCATTTAACCTGGAATAATTTGTGGCAATTTGGTGCAGCATTATTGGTAGCTGCTGAAATGCCTATGTTTTGTTTTAAGAAAGACATAATTATTAAAGCAATTACACTTTATTGATGGAGGGTGATACCCAGTGTGGCTGCCCATAAGCCTCTGAACTGGGAGGATTACAGGCACAGAAGGTGAGAGGAGCCGGAAGGCTCAGGTTGTGTCTGCAGTCCCCTTGCCCTCCAAAACATTTAGCGAGCTGGTTTCAGCCCTCTCAAAGCTTTCCCCTGCCTTGTGAGGAGTAGAGATTGAGGCACCACCAGGATTGCTCAGAGGGAGACGGTGCCTGGAATGCCCTGTCGGCACCACTTCTGAAGGTATTCGCTCATCTTGGAAGCCTTGCAGCGGGGTGATGGGAGGCCCGAACCTCGGGAGCTATTTCTGGGGTTGGAGCTGGGACTTTGACCTATTTTATGCCAATGCTGGGAGGCCATAGGATTGTGTCCTAAGACAATCAATGCATAAGATGCAATGAAAGAAACATTAAGCTTCCTGTGGCATTCAATGTATGCAGGGGAAAAAGCTACAAGCTTCCAAAAACACACACTTCACAGCCATTCAGCTTTGTGAATTCTGCTTTACTGAAGTGTAACTCAACTGTGAATCAAAATCTGGCACAGGCACGCTTCACCCTTCAACAGATCTAGTGCAGAGGCAGTGCACAAACAGGGAAGAAACAGACTAGCGTATTAGTGATGCGCGGTTGCACATGAAGTCCTATTTCCAAGAGCTCCACTGGCTGAATATACCACAGAAGTGGAGACCACCAGATGTGGGTATTACGCAACCTTCCTTATGCTACCCATTTTCTTTATTTATTTGGCCTTCGGGTGTTGGAGGCATTATTTATTTATTTATTTATTTACGCTCCGCTTTCCTGTACCAAGCAAGAGCTGAAGCTTTCTCAGCTTCACAAGGGAGAGGCTAACACCATAAAGCACAAAGGCATCCAATCTGAAACCATTTAAACCATAATAAAGCATCCAATCTGAAACCATTTAAACCATAATAAAGCATCCAATCTGAAACCATTTAAAATAGCCACAGAATAAACCCAACAGCACAGGACAGCAGCAGCAGAGTTACGGACACTGTTTCATGTCCATAAAGAGCTTGCTGCTGCCTCTGCTGGTGTCGCTTTCGAGGTTTCCGCCAGGCACCAAAACGTAAGCATCAAAATGATGCCTCCATCATGTTGGTTTGCAGCAAGCCTTTCCGGGGAGAACATTCTGTAAATGGGGTACCACCACTGAAAAGGCCTTGTCTTTAGTAGCCAGCCACTCTCTTCACCTCCTTTAGCAGGAGCTGCCATCCTGATTTACGTGGTACTATTGTAGCAATGTGAATGGGATAAAATAAGGGAACTAGGAACTAGGAAAGGAAAGAAACAGGCTGAATTCACACATAACAACGAGCCAGGCAGGAAATTGCTGGCTGTTGTGTGAAGAGCAGTTTGTGAAGTGCGATTCGTTGGGTTCCCTTGAATCCCCGCCCCTCAGAGAACCAACGGTCTTTTCAAAGGCTTCAGAGCTTCAGCTTTGCTTGGCATTATGTGTGACCCCAGGCACAATATTTTTGCACAGCTTCCCTACACCAGTGAGCTTAGCTGCAGCGGATGCTCCAGAGGCCATTTTGGACTGGACTGGACTGGCCTGGCCTGCCTAGCAGCTGTTTGGCTGCCAGCAGCAGGGTGCCCACAGGCTGCCTCCATGCTCCCCATCTTCCCTGCCACCCTGTCACTCCGATGCCCAGCTACCATGAAGCCCTGCTGCAACAATGGGACCTTACCATGCGTGGCCACCCACTTGGTTGGCTCCTGGGAAGCACGCTGGCCTTTCCCTGCCCAGGGCAGCCTGCTCTCCTGCCAGGGAAGCTGCTCTGCTCCTGAGGAGCACAGGAGCACCATGCAGGGCAAGCAACCCAAGGATTCCTGCCTCTAATGATCATGTCTCTAGTAAGGGAGTTGCTGGTTGAGAGCCAGTGTGGTGTAGTGGTTAAGAGCCTGGGACTGCGACTCAGACGATCTGGGTTCAGGTCCCCGCTCAGCCATGGAGCCAACTGGGTGACTTTGGGCCAGTCACAGCCTCTCAGCCCAACCTGCCTCACAGGGTTGTTGTTGTGGGGATAAGATGGAGGAGGAGAGATGATGTCAGCTGCCTTGAGCCCTTTGCAGGAAAAAGGCAGGATATAAATCGCAATATCA
Organism: Varanus komodoensis; assembly: GCF_004798865.1. NCBI lineage: Eukaryota > Metazoa > Chordata > Lepidosauria > Squamata > Varanidae > Varanus > Varanus komodoensis. The sequence continues at coordinate 28,909,512 of NW_025335269.1, read as the reverse complement.
ATAAATAAATAATCCAGCTAATTGCTGGAGCTGCAATGCAGCTAATGCTATTTTCAGACATCTGTTTTGGCAATATCCTGTAGTTGCTTGTGTGTGTGTGCAGGGGTTTGTGGGGAGGTTAGTACATAGGTTTTATTCTAGAAGTCTATATTATTCACTCTCATAACTGCTCTTTTAAATCATTTACTTGCTTCATGGACACTGATATTATCAGCAACAGGCTGATGACCTTACCACCCTTTCAGTATATAAATGGGTGGTATAGAGACCCTGCATTCAAATGGATACTTATTTGAATATTTGCTCTGCATTTGTTGAAGCCTCTGTATAATTGCTAGAAAGTTGCATATTTGTCGTAAGAATCCATGTGCATTTATTTAATGGGAATTGTTTAAAATGTGTGGACGCTCACCAGGTTGAGCATTCCTTTGTGGGCCCCGTTGGAGATGCCCACAGATGCTACAGCACTTATGGGTCCACGGTTGGGGAATTCTGACCTAGAACCACTGTCTAGACACAATAAAGGTTGCCTTGGTGTCACACAATGTTGGATGACTAAAGACACATTCCTTAACATCCCCATCCAACAATTAGATTTTTTGTTACCCACTGACACTGTAATTCCTTGGATTGGCTGTTTCATGGGGGCAGGTTTAGCTCATTTATTGTTCCAGTTTTATCAAATTAATGGCTTAATTAACAAGTTAAAATTAATTGAAGTTACAGTACCTTAGCAAAAAATGATATCTTAAGGTTAATTAAGGTTGCTCCCCTTAGCTTACTATTGGAGGAAGTCTGCAAAAGAAGGAATTGTTTTAATGGTTGTTTCTTGACTAGAGGAAAGAAAACCTTTATAAGTGTGCAACATTTGTCTGTGTGCATGGAGGGGGGTGGGGAGAGTAGAACAATGGGGTATAGGCAGACATAATGTTTTGCATAATGTTTCGCCTCTTCGTTAAAGGCCTGAAAAGCGTTTTGCCAAGCCTAGGGTAGAAAATGGTCCCATGGAGAAGATTCATGGATTCTGCACTGCATCCTGAGCTGGTTTCTCTCTCTTTTCTAACCTCTCTCTTCCCAGCAGGTCACAATTAGATGTTTCTGACTTTAACATAAAGTCAGACAGAACAACAGAAACATAACATAAAGTCAGTTGTCTCTGAGTTTAACATAATAAAGACTTAATAAACGGTCTTTATTATGTTAAAGTTGGCTAGCCACGACTGACTACAAAGAGAGTAATATAACAGTCATTAGCAGGAGGCATCTGTCAAGTTAAGTCCAACTAACCATGAAGTTAATTCTTGCCCATTCTAGGAGTTGATTCCACACTCATTTCCCGATGACCAAATGGAGGTGTCTTAGGGAGATTCACACTGCTTGTGGGACAGACAGCATGAACCCCAGACATTACTTAATCAATCTGACTGGATGTCAAGCCACTGGACTGAGAAAGTCACACCTCACCCCTTCTGAGCCGTCCTTTCCCACAGTCTCTCCCCCTCACCACCGCCATTAGGACTGTCCCTAGTTTCTCTTTGGGGGGTGGGGAGTACTTTGTTCCTATGCCAGGATGAGGTGCTAGCCTGCCTTTTCTTAGGGTTCAGCTCTTCCCACAGGAACTAAGATGTGCCTCTTCTCTATTGCCCATAGATGTGAAGGGCTGTACCAGGACACTAAGCCAGAATGATGCTTGCAGACTACCATTTCACAGCTGCTGAGAGGTATCTTGAACTGTTGGACAGAAGTGGAGGGTAATTCCATTTGGCTCTTGAACAAAATTGTTCTTGAACAAGATCTTGAACAAAAATGTCTCAATGGCTTTATGTCCAAGGGAGTGCCTTCTTCCTTAGCAGTCTGTGTCATGCCCCCTGACCCTGGAAGAAACCTCTTCCTGGAAGAACTAGGTGCCTTGTCAGGTGCCTGGAGGAGGCTGGGCCCTCACAGGATGATGACCTCAAGCCTGTCCCACAGGAGTGGGGCTGTGCCCCTGAGCAGCATCTATCCACCTATTCCTCCAGACAGACCGAAAAGACTCCTTTAAGAAGGAATGCTCAGTTTAAAGGAGGACTCCTCAAGAGGAAATCATCTCTTGCAAGCAAGGCCTTCCACACAGAGTGGACTTTGCAAGGGGGCCTGCGATGAGCTGCAGCGGGGCTCTGGAAGCTCCAGCCGGAGGGTGCGGATGGTTGGAGCAATGCTATTCCGCTTGCATTGCTACTGACTCTGGACTTCTGTTTCACTTTGCAATTTGGACAGTATGTCTACTTGACTGCTTACCTGTCGTGTCTCAGACCTCACTTCTAGAAGCCACCTACTTGCCTGGTAATACTGTGATTTCCCATTACCTGCACCTTGGCTGCTCCTGCCTTAAGCAGATCCCATACTGGACTGATATCATCATTCGTCTGCCTAGCTGAGTTGCCTGTTGAATTTACTTCTGCATTGAGTCTGGCCCAGCTTCAGCAAGACAGCTGTGCCCTGGCCACTGAGCTCCGCAGCTGAGGAGCAGCTAGTTTGACTCTCTTGCTACCTTTTAATGTTCACCAATTTGGAATCTTGTTTGATAAAGAGCATTGTAGAAATCTTGTATTTATCTTGTATACTTCATGTAAAAGACAGGATCAAGCCTACAGCAATTCAAATTGCCATGGGGTTGGACAGTAATCTTTGCCATGAGAATAAATTTTAAAATATTTTTATTGTGAATATCATCAAATCAAATGCAATAAAATAAAAAATAGTTTTCTTACATTAAATTGGAATGGATGATCATACATATCAAATTTATATCCTTATATATTTTATATAAAGCAAGAATACTATTGTGCATAAGTATATTTATGCATAGACTTCAAAAGAGAGACAGCAATTATCCATGTATTTATCCTTTGGTAAATTACATCTAAAGACCATCTGTGTAATAGTTGAAAGTGTCATTAAATCCTCAATCAATTCTGTTATTGGAGGTGATTGTTTGTCCTTCCAATATAGTAATATCAGTGTTTAGCTGTCAGAGGAGCATGGAAAATCAATTGATGCTGAGCTCGTGTTTCAAGAAGCAGGTAGGTAATTAACCAAGAGCGTGTGCATAGTGAATATTAAAGAGCTTTCCAACACAAAGTTTATCCATATTATTACCTCCTTCCAAAAAGAGTCAGTGATTGGGCACTGTCAAAACATGAATTTTTTTAAAAAGCCTGAGCTGCATTACATCTCCAACAGCAAGCCAATGTAGAGATGCGCTTACAATAAAGATGTTGTGGCATTCAGTATCTGACATAGCAAAAGAAGCACTTTGATCAGTCCCAGGTGGCAAATCATTTAATTATCCCATAATGTCTTGGATCAGTAGCACAAGAATTGTGGCTCAGAGATTCCCACTGGAAGCTGCCATTTTAATTTAGTTTGAATTGATCCATTAAAATGAGTACATATGAAACTACACATAAAATTACGCATTAATTTCCCACAGTATTCTAAAATGAAACTTCGCTGAGGAGCTTGTGGGCAACCTGGATTGCGACTTGTAGATCAGTGTCACTGATAGACCCTGGCAGAGAACTGTGGCTCCAGGGTCTGCCCAAGAGCCACTGGGTCCCTGTAAAGTCTGCCATGTCAGGCAACTATTGAGAGCCAGTGTGGCATAGTGGTTAAGAGCATGGGACTGGAACTCAGGCGATCTGGGTTTGAGTCCCTGCTCGGCCATGAAGCCAACTGGGTGACTTTGGGGCAGTCACAGACTCTCAGCCCAACCTACCTCACAGGGTTGTTGTTGTGGGGATAAGATGGAGGAGGAGAATGATGTAAGCTGCCTTGAGCCCTTTGTAGGAAAAAGGCAGGATATAAATTGGAAAAAAACAAAAACAAAACAACTATTGCAGAAAAGCAATTCATGTATTTCCTTAGAAAATCAAGACATGGAAATGCATTTTCCTGCACTCCTAATGTTTCTATTCTCCTTTATGTAGGAAAAGCTTTGTCACTAGTAAATTTAGTAATAAAGTTCACATTTCAGTTGTAGCAGAAATACACTTTCAAGTTCTCCATGTAAGTCAATTAGGAAGATGTACCTGCTCTACACATTTTCCAGAGATTTTGGGCTGTCAAAAACTAACTTCCATGGCAATAGAAAAAGATATAGGAAGCCATGTTTTCATTTTCACAAAACAGAATTTCCTTCCCTGTCGGCATTAAAATTTAATAATGCCACAAAAGAGAGCACATAACTCAGGCTTAAATAATAGCTTCAAAATGGCTTCCCTTAATACTACGGAGTAAAATATTGCTAGGAGTAATCCAATACAGCTCACTGATCCCACAGGCATAATAGCTGGGACAACCCAAACGATATTGTTCTAATCTGTTTACATTGTTCATTCTATTTTTTAACTTAAAAGTAATTGTGTCAGTCAGAGAACAACTTCATTTGTCCAAAAGCCCCTGGGTAATCCATCTAGAACAAAAGTATTAGAATTTAGTATAAAATGAGGTGTTGATTAGATAGTGTTGCATTTCCTATTTGAGCATATAATATTAATTACCATGTAACCAAATTTTATGCATATTTATTTAAAGTCCCATTGTGCCCTATGTAGGGATGTATGAATAACTTGTCCTTTGTGAATTCCCAGAGAAATAGACTGATTTATGGGCTCCAGAAACAAACACATGGATCAAAACACAGTGATGCTTCAGATTTCACACTTCCTTGAATTTTGTATTTTTCATTTATTTTTGAATAATATTTCTGCCTATTAAAAGCTCCTTGGGTGATCTATAACAGTTGTCACCATACAACACAACATCCAGATAAATACACAGTATGAAAATCTTAAAAGTTTAATGCTAAGTATAAAAACAAAGTAAGAGTAAAAAAAAACAGCAGTAGTGTTATATAAAAATAAGGTGTAATCTTATTAACGGCTGACTGGAAGAATGCTGGGTGTTGTAGGACTTTTTTCTTAAGATTGTACCTTAGTGGGATTAAAACAGCAGAAGATGGAGAACTAAAATGCCTGCAAGAATAATCAAGCTTTCACTTAGTGCTGAAAAGAATGCAGTGCCAACACCAGGCACGCTTCCTGAGGCAGGCCCTGTAAATGGTTCTCAGCTGAAAAAGTGTGCCAACATGTTTATAAAATATATGCTTTAATTTAAACATTTAGCTATGTGCACCTTGAAAGAAAATATATTTAGAAGTCAAAACACACTTAGAAATGCAGATTTGTGAGGAAGTATGCTAAAAAGGTGTATTTGAATATGCATTTTCATGGTGGTGCTGGTGCTTTTGTTTTTTCCAGAGGGAAAATTAATGCAGAATAGACTTACAAATGAATACATGAGAAATGACACAGGCCAGAAATAGATCCATCCATCCCTTATTCTATAGAACATCGAACATATTCATGTGAGCAAGACTGCAGGCTTAGTGATACCATCATAATTCTATGGACACATTGTCTGACAGAGAAGGCTGTTTTTGGATGGTATACGAAAGCTAGCAGATCGCAATAATGAGTTGTCTGTAATTAGCATAAAAAACTTGACAGTCTATATCCGTGCACAGTTTACACATAGGTAAACTGGACACATCTCCCTGCAATGAACAGGCAAGATCCCTGAACAGCGAGCCTTCCTAGGCGAGCTTCTGAACCACCTTGGTTTTTGGAAAGCCTTAACTGAAAGGCTGAAAGAGCCTTTCCCTCAATTTGCCATTTCTCCAATCGCAGCACATCAAATGTGCATTGAACAATATTCTCTCACAGCAGGCAGGATTTGCTCTAACCTGTTTAAGAAGGCATAGTGGGGAAATGGTGAATGGCCCAGGATGATTTTGGCTCATTGGCTCAGACAACAAAAACACTGAAATATTCCTTTGGCTATTGGAGATGAGAGTGACAAGATAATAAGTCTCCCGGAGACATAAATTCTCAAATTTTAAAGCTTTATTCAGTGCGGTACAGTAGAAGTAGTGAGATATCAGAGAAGGATAGCGACGCGCTTTTCTTTTCCTTGTGTCAATCTTCCTTGCCCAGACTCCTCACAAAGGCAGTTTCTTTTGGCGCCTTTGGGTATTGAGGGAATTATGAAAATAACTAATGTGAAAACTGCAGACTCACCAGAGCCAGGTACATTTCCACATAGAAATGTGGTATAGAACATATTCCAACTTTTTATATCCAAGGCTTGATCACTTGTATATCTTTATATCTGAACTGGGTTCTGCTTCACCAAGGTATGTTACTGAAATTCCTGAGCCTAGTATCACCATCTGCTTATCTATTAGATTTTTAACCTGCCTTCTTCCTGCAAACAACCCAGGCTGGCTTACAAGGTTCTCCTCCTTCCTGTCAACCTCACAGCAACTCACTGGGGTAGGGTTAGGCTGAAAGTCAGTGACAAATCCAAAGTTGCTTAGTGAGCTTCGTGGCTGAGTAAAACCCAAATCTCTCAAGTCCCTGTCCAGCAGCCCAACCTCAATGCTATACCGACTCCTACTTCGTTAATTATCGTTGCTATGAAACAATAACTGCAGTTTTGGCTCCTAGATTACAGCAAGTTATTAGTCCAACTGGGCTTTATTAAATGATCAGCTGGGCTTTATTAAAAAAAATAGGGGGCAGATCTTCAGAGTTTGGTTGTTGACCTGATTTCACTAAATTTGATCAGAACATCTGCAGGTGCTGTTGTTCTCTTTGGAAGCAGAGAAGGCATTTGACAGAATTTATTCACAATGCATTTTAGCTGCATTTAGAAGTTTTGGTTGTCCTGCAGAATTTCGGAGATGGGTTAAAATTCTCTCTTTTACACCAGGAGCTGGAGTTGGGACTGATTGCATCTTTCTTGGTTTCTTGTTACTTGAGAGAGTACCATACTTCTCCTAGTTATATTCTATCTATGTTTGGAACCCTTGGCATGGGCTATTCAACATAACACTGGTATTCATGAATTTCTGCATAACTGTAATTTAAACTTATTCGTTGTTCTGATAAACTTTTATTGATTATTCCAAGACTCCAGTCAGCAGTTCCACCTTTGAAGCAGATCATTAATGCTTTTGTTTTCTTGTCCAGCTTCTCAATTAATTGGTCAAAGTCTGAACTGATGCAATATTATATCTCATATTGTATGAGCTAAATGGTAAGTTGCCCTGCCCAGGTTTTACGATTTGTTTAGAAATACTCATTCATAGAGATTTATCTCAAATTATGAAGCTACATTTGAATGAGCTGACTAATGAGATCTTGTAGAATATTGATAGATGGGCATCTTTAAAGTTTATTGGCAGATAAATGCAATGCACTCAAGGTCAATATAATACCCAAGATTGTTAAGCTTACATGGGATTCCTCTATGCCTGTAAGGTATTTCTAAAAACATTATGCTTTGCTCTGTAAATTCTTACGGGTTTCATTCCACCATGAACATCTTTGAAAACTATGCAACCTCTGATCAAAGAAAATGGATTTAACTTCCCTGTTCTTGCCTTTTATCTGCAGGTCTTTGTTGACTTGTATTAAATGTTGATCTTTTCTGATCTCTTCCTCTCAGATTAGACTTCCTACTGGTCAGTTTTATAATCTCCCTCTGCAGTGCACTGGACTCTCACACAGGGTACCTCCATGGTTATGGTGGTAAGAGGGGTTGTGATCCATATGATCACATTGATTACAACTGGATCCATTTTTTGCATACAAAATTAAAATTACATAAGAAAACATTTGTCTGGTGGACTCGGACAGATAAGCTTATTTTTACTTTGGATCAGTTAAGGGATAGTAGTGACAGCTACTCTCCATTTTCTGTTTTGCTTGCCCAGTACATTTTGTCAGTTATGGCTGAATAGCAATACATACCATCAAAACATCTTCTGTCATCTAGGTTTGGTTCTGGCACTTTTGAAGTTGCAGAGTTGCCTCCCTTTTCAGAATGACTTAGTAAGGGTGACCTGTTTTGTAAATATCTATTATTCATGAAGAAATATGATCCATAGGTGAATAGGATAGTCCTATGTTACACAATCCATGGTTGGCTGTGCCATGGACGTTCTTTCCTGCTTTCTCCCAAGCAGACCAGGACAAAGGCCTTCCAATTAAAAGATCATATTATGTTGATTCTGACTAGCTAGGCTAGCCTAAAGTAGAAATGAAGAGTATAGCAGAAGTCAACAACAAATTAGAATACCAGTCATTAGAGAAAAGCAGCTTAAGGATAAGAAATTGATCAAACTATACAGCTCTCCTGCCTTACAAAAGGAAATTAGCAAGCCACACCTTCAAGGTGTTTCATCCTGCTTAAGGGTCAATCACTTAGTGCACGTGATGCTTCACAGCATCGGACGCCCTCTTTACCTGACACCATGTCCTGGGATTAAGGATGCTAGGTCTGCCCATTTCCATATAGCATGCTCACCAAAAGTTCCCACAGTATTTGGAACTGTCTAACTATCAGCACCTGCCTGGCTTATCTCTGGATAACTTGACATTTCAGCTGCAGATTTTAACTCACCCTTGCCTTTGTGACAGAAAGCTCTTTAATATTTATTAATGTGGATGCCCTTAACTATCTACCTGCTTCTTGGAACTTAATGCAAGATCACTGAGAATGGGTGCTCTGAGCCCTTTTGGCATTTCCCTATGTCATCTACAATAGCACGGTGGGTTCAGGACTGAACCACACTTTCCATTTTTGAGTGGGTAGTCTTTATACAATCTGCAAATGGATTAATATATGGATATTTGGTTACCTTTGCAGATGCACATGTTTATCTATGCCTATGCATAATAGGATATTTTGCTTATATAAAATTTAAGTATCCATAGTATCCATTTCATATGCATCAGTTGTGATTGATCTATGAAAACTGCAATGTGTTATCATATTTTAGTATAGTTTTATTATTTTTTTATTTTGTTCCTGCTTTGATTTATTGAGATTCTCAAAAATTGTGCAGAAGAAAAACGCCAGGTCCAGCTAGACACTATACCCAGGAGAAAGCACGATTCATCCAGTAGATTAAGCAGTGGAAGGGATAAGCAAAGTCTGGTGTACGGGAAAGATTGTGGAATCCACACTAGGTTCATGTTTAGGCTGTTTTGCATATGACCCAAAGCCTTGGGTGTGTTGAGGTTTATTTGCCATTCTTCCCTTACATTTCACCTAAAGACAATCTTATTTATTTCATTACAATTTTATGCCACCCAGTTGTTGTTAGTCACAAAGTTGTGCCCAACCCACCACGACCCCAAGGACCACATTCCTCCAGGCTCTCCTGTCCTCCACCATCCCTCAGAGTCCACCCAAGCTCGCACCCACAGCCCCAGTGACTCCATCTAGCCACCTGATCCTCTGTCTTCCCCTTCTCCTTTTGCCGTCAATTGTTCCCATGATCAGGGGCTTCTCCAGGGAGTCCTTCCTTCTCATTAGGTGGCCAAAGTATTTGAGTTTCATCTTCAGTATCTGGACCTCTAGAGAGCAGTCAGGGTTGATTTCCTATAAGGTTGATTAGTTTGATCTCTAAACCACCCAGTGGTCATCCACAAAATAAAACTTGAAAATATACAATATGAAAACATAATAAACCACAAAGCAAGAATGTAAAAAAACAACAATGGAGTGAAAATCAGCATTAGTGCAGTCTTTTAATTACTGTTTTGGGCAAAATGTGATTTCTACCTCCATGCTGAAACCACACTGTAAAATGGATCATACTCTTAGTAGGTCAGGCTACATATAAATGATATGTTTGCAACACCTTGCTGCATTTCTTAGGCTTTTGTTGTCATTGTCCTTCCCACACACACAAAGTCTTCCAGCAGCACAGGCAGGTGTTTAAGTTAATTATGATAAAGCATACGTTCTGGAATCATCTCCTGGCAAATGAGAAATGAATTGTATGTGCCGGGCACACACAGCCCTTCCGCTCATAGCCTCGCAGGTACCAGCACAATCTGGACCTGACCCAAGGAAAAGAGAGAACTCAGCTTGGAAACAGAGATGGTCCTGCAGGACAAAGGCTGACTCTGTGGCAGAGAACTCAAACACAGAGTAGAGGGCTGCAGAAAACTCACCTGCGCGTAGCTAGCCATTTTGCTGAAGTGTAGTTTTTAAACCCCTCTCCCTCCTAACGCATGTCCTTTTGCACTAAGGAGCAGACTCACACTGGCAGGCCTCAGTCTCCCCTTCGGCTCCAGTATGGGGAGCAGCAGCAGCATAGATAGTGCCAGATGACAAGTCTACGAGGCCTATGCTGAGCCCCTGAATCCTGCTTTGCTGCCTTTGCATGCAGTGAATGACCCCAGCCTGCCCGTATCACCAATGTTGAAGGAAGCGTCCAGGGCCAGGCCAGCCCGACAGAAAAATGTCTTTGTCTTTGACACCGGCTGTGAGCCTCCTTCCCACTAAACAGCTGGACAGGATAACACCTAGACATTTTGCCTGCTGCTGTTGCTGCGACTGTTGTTGCATTTATATCCTGCTTTTTTCCTTTTGTGAGGAACCCAAGGCTGCTTAGCTCCATTTTCTCCTCACAACAATAACTCTCTGAGGTAGGTTGGACTGAGAGTCAGTGACTGCCACAAAACCACCCAGTTGGCTTCATGGCTAAGCAGGACTAGAACCGGGATCTCCCAGCTTCCCAGGCCAACACACCACACTGGCTCATGTCTCTGGTTCTGTAAGGGTTAAGTACTCCTTTCAGGGAGCAGGAAAGAGTAAACAGAGAAGCTAGGCCAGCTAATGATGCGAGGTAACACTGGATGGCATGGCTAGCAACTACTTATAGAAAAATCTATAATAGCCTTTGAGTCTTTGACTCAAAATTGATTATGCGAACAGCTGTACAGCTGTTTTCTCCCAAGGCTTGGGAGCATCACTGGGCTTACCTGCCAGCCTCCAGACTTTAGGGAGCATAGGGACTGGAGCTTTACAAATCCATTTGCAGGATTTTGTCTTTGGTCTATATGAGCAGCAGTTACAGCTAAAGGACAGATTATGGCTAAAAATCTCAGGCTGACCTGATCCTTAGTGCTGTGAGAAGCAAACATGAGATAAATGAATAGCAGTGGATACCTAAGCAGGCATTCCAAATTCATTCATGATTAAAAGAACGGGCCCCATTAATTATGTTGGTTTTCTTTGATACCACTGAATGCACCCTTCCCCAGTTAGGAGTACCTGGTGGACGAAAAACTGAGAAGGGCTGTTGCAGTCAAGGCCACCTCGTGGGCCTCGTCAGAGATCTTCTAGGTGGCCACTGTGGGAACCACAGATGCTCAATGAGATTGACCCTTGCTCTGATCCAAAAGACTGCTGTTCCGCTACGCTCCCAAAAGCACTCGCTGTTGCAGCAGTATCTCAACTGCGTTGAACTGCAGTTTGCAAGGGTGGTACGACAGCGTATGGTGTGGCGGGACCATCACCGAATCTTATTAGCTAGTACATTAATCCTTGGGGGTACATCCATAAGTGGGCTGGAGACAAGCCTTTCAAATGTAAGAGGCTGACATTTCAGCTCTTTTGCAGCTCCCCAAGGCCACCCAGAACTATGTGAATCTTAATGCAGAGCAAATTAAATGATAGTCCAGAACTCACGAGTGGGTGCGCATGTGGCAATATGAATGATTCTTGTTCACCGCTGTAATCTGTCTTCTCTGTCTCTAGAGGGGAAATGGGAAATTACATCACGTTTTGTGTTTATAAATGGAGGCACGATTTATCTCTACTCTGTATTTATCAGGGATACCCTGTGGTTTGTGATTTTTCCCCTCGGGCAGTCAGTCATGTATCATTAACTCAAGGATTCACTTTGGAGTCTGGAATGAATGGCCAGTAATATTTTCTTGCAAAACTCTCTGCTTCATATATCATCAAAACAGGCTTTTTAACATGGCCAACACTGAAAACAGTGGGAAGAGCCTTAGTCCATTGGCTAGGGTATTTTAGGTGAAGAACTTGCATTGGGTTTGGTTACAGTTTACTTGCCAAGGGGCCTGTCCCTGAGATTATTTGTGTACTATTTTCCATGACCATAACCGAACACCATTTCCTCATCAGTGAGAAATAATATTAAGTACTGGCTTTCTTGCTGGCATAGTACACAGCATTCATATTTGCCTTGTCTGTCTGCTCTTTCTACTAATCTGTGCTATCCACTTCCCTGAAGAGGTCTTTTTTTCAGTCCAATCCTCAAGTTCTGAGCTCCTCAGGTGGCTGATACCAGAAGAAGTGAGACCAGAAATCCACTGAAATTAGGCAGCTTCACACACTGTGGCATAACCATAACTTTACAATCGAGAAAAAACTGGTTGCAGAATGCCCGAGAGGCCAGTGGAGAAAGATGCTGCAGGTTGTCTCTAACCCATATGTGAACTTCAGTTTTCAGTAAGCCTGTTTTTATTTTGAAAACTAGAAGGTTTCTTGAGCCTTATTTCCAGCCCGTGAGGCTTCTCTTGTGGTTTAGTGAGCTGTTCCCACTGCTCTTACCATTGTTAAGCCTTTTTCCCTCATGGGAAACTGGTGGGAGGGCTGCTGAGCAAGAGGGGAGGCCGCCTTGAGAAAGGACCATCTCAGAAGCATTCAGGTCTAATTCAAAATGGGAATGGACTTATCAGATAGCAAGTTTCCCTTTCTCACCTTAATGACCTCTAGATATTTGGACCACAACTCTCATTGGTCATAATCCAAAGGATAGGCTGGATGTGCACATGGTGGGCATGTCGTGAGCAGAGCCGGCTGGTGCCGGAGGTCAGACTAGATGGCCCGGGAGGCCCCTTCTGACTCGCTCTGTTTCTGTGCTTCTATCTGAAGAGTACCAGGTTTGGAAAGGTTGCATTACATCTTCTCTTGTCAAGTTTTGACCTTATCTGCCCACCCAAAGTATCTGCTCTCTTTGCACCAACACTGCCCCTACTGAATATTTTAAATTGTGTGTTTTCCAGTGCAAATTTTGGAATGCAAAGTTAGTTTTCTCAAACAGCAACAAGAATTCTCCCTCAGTTATTAACAAACATTTACATATTTGTTTTTACCTTTTCATCACCTTGGCCCAATTGGCATTAATTCTGTAGATACTGAGCAAAGGTACTGCTCAGTTTCAGGCAAAGAGAATGGAGAAGACGAGGGGCACATCCGTCCAGCATTCTGGTTATGCACTGGCCAGCCAGAGCCTGTGAGAGGGAGGGCATGGGTGCAAGAGGACCTGCCAGATATTGTCCTCTGACAAGTGGTATGCCTACCAGCCTGCCTTTGACACTGGAGGTGGCGAACAGCCATCACAACTCGTGGCCACTGATAGCCTTATTCTCCATAAACTGTTCTATACATTCAGAAAAATTGTGCATGGCACAGTTGTGTTGGATGCAATGCCCATAGATCAGATATTGTGCTCAATACTAAACAGTGAGGTCAGAGTCGTTAGCATTCCAACCTGGGTTTAAAAAAATTATATTGCTTCTGGGGGTGACTTTATACCCCCAGGAGAAAATACCTCAGGCTATAAAAATCCAAAAATCCTTCAAATATTTGTTCTTTTCCCTCATTGGATTGAAAGCAGCAGAAGAATGTCTTTGGCTATGAGCAAGCATAGGTAATTTATGCTTTAATTCTTCCTGAGGTTATACAAACCAAGAAAATCTACATAACAATAGGAAGTCCATTGACTTTTCTCTGCATGACAATGATGTGGCCTACTAACTTTTAAAAAAGCATAGCAGGCTTCTCTCTCGATTAATTTTCATTTTCTTTGCTGGAATTGTTAGGTTATAATCTTAGTTTTAAAGTAAGAACAGGATAATCTGAACCTTGCTTTGTGCCCCTTTTTTTGGTGAAGGGCTTTGTTTGGGGTTATCGCATTGCCGTTTTATTACCTTCTTTCTAAGCAATTTGTACTTCCAGCTCCTTCTGATCCTGGGCATTTAAGGTATCAGCTCCCTTATGAACCACTTCAGCTTCAGTGCCCGTCATTCGCATCTACAAATTGCTCTCCCTAGTAATATTGCCACTGCCTCTGCTTCAGTGATGTGACATCGTAATGATTGGCAAACGGAGCTCATTCTCGGGGACAGTTATGCTTCCTGAGTAGCCATTATATTCCTTAATTATTTACCATGTTAACATCAGGTTTTTATTTCACTTTTTCCAGCTCTTATCTGGAAGCCTGAAAAAGTGTGGGTTTTACTGTTCTGCTGGGGAACGGCATCTTGGCACAGCTTTTCAAGTCTTTGAATTGCCATATCCTGACGTTATAGAGGGCACATTTTGAATGCTGGCAGCAAATCTTATATAACAGTTAAGCTATCCTGTGATCAATGGTACTTACCCCAAGGTGAATGCATGCAGGAGAAAGGGGGTATTCTAAGTAAACTTTATTACAGGGTCTCAAACTCGTGGCCCGCGGGCCAATTGCTGGGACGGGCGGGGCATGGGAGAGGGGCCCTGCGGCCTTCAAAGCACCAGTGGCACCCGGGCCGGCCTCCGGATGAGTGGCCCACCACCACTGCAGTGGTGGGATACTTGATGCAGCCCAGCCTCACCCAGACTCTACTTCCAGCAGCCCCCAGGTAAGTTGAGTTTGAGACCCCTGCTTTATTAAATCATGGTGTGGAATTTATAAGGTAGTGTGTTGTATGATACAGTAGTGCTATATTTCTAAAGGTTACTTGGAGAGGCTAAAATGTTAACTCTGTGTCTTCTCCAAACGTATGACAATTCTATGAATAAACGCCCTTCAAGATGCCCTGTCCTTCACAGCCCTGCTCAGCTCTTGGAAACTCAAGACAGTGGCTTCCCTTATGGAACCGATTCATCTCTTTGTTGGTCTTCTTCGGCCTTTGACTTTCCCAAGCATAACGTCTTTTCCAGGGAGTCTTGTCTTTTCCTGATGTGCCAGAAGTACAGTATTCACAGTGAATCCTGTCAGCTTATATCATAAAAAAATGAGCGAACATCAGCTCGGGCTAAGCCAAGTTAGCAAAGATTCTGGTCAGTCTCATTGGCGCCTTCATTACCACTGGAATTTTGGAGTTACTGCATTTTATTTTGTTCATATTATTCTGCAAAGAAGGTTAATTGTTTTATTCCTAGTACCTCCTGATGGTGTGGCTCACTACTTCTTAAACAGTGAACAAGCAAGTATCAAACAAATCTACCTACTAAGTAATTGGAATCTGACAATTTGCTAAGAAACGCATATCTGATTTTTGTGGTGTTTGTATTCTTCTTCTGAAGGAAATATGGTAAGAATGATGTTCAAGCATCACAATTCTAAATTGAAATGGCATATAGAATGAGACACCTGACACCAATTATTATTATTATTATTATTATTATTATTATTATTATTATTATTATTATTATTAGAACATTTCTATGCCGCCCCTTGCCGAAGCCTCGGGGAGGCTTACAACACAATAAAATACAATACAATACAAAAATAACAATATAAAATTAAAATTAATAATATAAAATAAATAATACACACACACACACACACACACACACACACACGATATAAAAGAAAAGAAGAAAAGGAAAGGAAAGGAAAGAAGTCGCCCTGGCCAGATCATCCTGGTAAAATAAAACAAAGTCAATGTGGGATTGAGTAAAATAACTACTTACTCGTCGTATGCACTTGACCTTGCAAAAGAGAGAAATAAAGTCCAGTAGCTGGCTGCAGAAGCACAACTTAAAACAATCACATCAGTGACTTAGGCGCTTCTCTTCGATTTAAAAGCTACTTTTTGTCACTTCCTACCGTGTGTCTCTTGACTGCAAAATATTAGGTAGCTTCTGGAGCTTAGTCTAACAGAGTCTGTATCCTTCCCAGCCTTGCTCCAGCCCTGGGGAGACTTTCACCACACAAGCATAGCAATGGGCTTAGTAGCATTCACACCAGTACGTAATTCAGGAGTAGGTGTATATTTAAATATAGGCAGAAACTGATACAGAGAACCAGGGTGGCGTCATGGTTAGCATGACAAACTAGGACTCAGAAGATGAGTTCAGGTCCTCAGTTAGTCAAGAGCTCACTGGGTGTCTTTGAGGCACTCATCCAGTGCTAATGCGAGAGACTGGTCCAGGGACCTTTTGCACACAAATACTGTCACTGAGCCATATTTTTCCCCTGACTCTTAATGCCCTCTAGTGGTCACAAGGTGGCAGTTTCCTCAACTCTTCCTAAATTAATCTTTAATTAAACTTCAGTTGCAATTGCTGTGGTTTTGTTATTTTATGTTAATTGCTTGTTGTTTCTGTGTTTTTAACTGTGGTTAACCAGCCAGAGATCCTCAGCTCTTCAGCAGTATAAAAATGAAATAAATTAATACATTCTGAGTAAGAGGATCCATACGAGGTTTACTGAGTGAGTCGGAGCCTGTCTCCTCCCAGTCTTTCCTCTTTCGCCCCTGCAAGTCATCTATACAGGCTTGGGGAGTGGATATTGCAATGGAAGAGAGAATTTCCACCAAGTCAGGAATGATGCTGGATTCTTCCACTCAATGTTGTGTGATTTCCATCCCTCATCTCCGTCCATAAGTCACGGCATACAGTGCTCCATAGTCTCCCCAGCCTCTGGAAGGGATTGGTGGCTGGGGTGGAGAAGAACAGAAGTGGGCTTCAGCTGAGAAGAAGGGAAGAGGAAAAGCCTTTATGTGAGGTATCCTTCTCATGCAGTTCCAGACATTGAGTTTCCCTTGTTTTTACATAGGAGCAAAACAAAACCATTACCAGTGAGACTTACAAGATCTGGATAGTGACCAGATGTGAGTGCTGCCTTCTCCCCTCTTCCTCCTTTCCAAAGAGGCCATTAATTTATCCTTAGAGTAGAAGAGCAGAATCAGCAATGAGAGCAGCAAGTCTTCTGCCAGAGATGGGACCAGGACCAGCACTACCAGAATCTCCCATGGAAAAGTGACCACATTCCAATAATTGTCATGAGGCAGAAGGCCATCTGAATGTTTTTTCAAACCATTTCCCCTGTTACAGGTGCCTATGCTGCAATGCAGTAAGTCACTCAAACTGATTATACAAGAATGAAAGTTAAAGCAAATTATGTGGGTCAGCCAGTGGCTTTCAGTGTGATTAGCACTGGGTGTGTGTTTTTGAAGAAACATTAATAATTTCAGAGAAGCTGAAAGTTCAGATAAATAAGTGTGCTATTTACATAGAGCTGAACTGGCATGGGGCCACATCAGAAGCTCAGCAAATCAAATGCTGCATGAACCATGTTGAGAGTCACTGTGGGAACAGCAACGATTCAATATGGACTTGTACAACACCACTTTCTTTAAGCCAAAGAAAGCTGATGAGACAAACTCTCTGTTAAATATCCAATAGTGAAATCAACTATCCTCATATGAAATGTCAAAAGTAATATAGGAAGTTTCAAATATTTTCAGAATAGTCAAGTAGCCAGTGGATGTTTTGTAAATATTCCAAAATGTATCAGAGATCATTTGATGGGAAATATTCATTTTAACATTTGCAGAGAAAAAAAACCTGAAAGCAAACTTTGCTACATGCCTTTGCTAAAGTCTGTCTTACATTCATAAGCCGGGGTAGGCAACTCTACAACAATGACGAGCCATGACCATTGACCATGCTGGCTGGGGCTGATGGGAGTTGATCTGGAGGGGACTAGGTTGGGAAACACTGAGTGAAGCAGTTTTATTCAGTCCTTATCTCCCAACTTCTGACAGCATACATCAAAGTTTCTAATCGCTCTAAGTATGGGCAGTGGTCAGCTGTGTCATTCTACTACATAGCAAACCCAGCTTCCAAACTGTGGGCAAGAAGGAAGTCCACTTAAAGTTATATTTGAAGAAATGCACTTGTAAAACCAGCAGTACAAATGGTGGCCATTGTGCAAGAGAAAGATTTGGCAGAGTGCTATTTGTGTCTGCAAAATGTCCAACGTGATGCATTAGATCGTGATGGCAGCCACAGCGACAAGGCAAATGAAGATATCCTCGAAGTGTCAGTCAGTGACTCTTTACATATAGTGGTGCTTCCTCATTCATGCTTCTTGCCTCCCCCAGTAGCTTTAACTTCTTGCTTCTCACCCTGCCCACTGTGCACACGTGCGCACACACAGAAGATACCCACACTTCATAAAACCATATTCAAGGTGGTTGCATTTTAGGTAACTTGAGAAGAGAATCCATGTAGCTATGCCAGATATTCAAGAAGCAAGATGCAGATTTTTTTTAAAAAAATCATTTGGCCTGTAATCCCAAACACCTGTTAAGGAGGATGCCACATTTAAACATAGTCTGAATAATAATGCATAGGGCTACATCATTAAAGTAAGGATTACTTAATTCTGGTGGTGATGGTGGTGGTGAAAAAACAGAATCCTTCCTAGGAATAACCCTTTCTTCAGCAGTTCAGCTAGCAAACGAATTCTAGCGATGATGAGCAAATAATGTGTTTTTCTTTCTCCTTCTAATTTTCCCCCTGGATGATGTCTTGTGATGAGGCGATGCCTTAAGTATAATGCAGCATACATGAAAGACAGTTGCATTACTCCATGGTTCCCCATAGTCTTAGCAAAGGCCTGTAATGTCAGCTTTCATTTTAATCTTCTTCTTCCAGTTTGGAGGTGTAGTTTCAGTTTAGTTCTTCCTCTTTCCTTCCTTTCAGGCAAGACTGGCAAAGTAACTGCCAACTTATTCAGTAAGAATGAAAGAACTAGAGAGCCGGGCATAATAAACATACAGCAGTGCAAGTGCAGAGCATGAACAGCGTACACAAATTTTCTTATCAAACAAAATATTAAGTAGTATCATTATAACAGCTCATCAACAGCCACTGTGAATTCAGAAATATGCTAATGCAATTTGAAAATTGTGTTTTACAGACTTACTCCAGGATCAAATAGGCTGGCTAAATATTGGTTGGAAAGAAAGACTGCAGTAATTTAAGACCACTTTTCCCCTCAATACATGAGGGCTGAGAGCCGGCATAGTTAGTGTCCTTGTCATGGACTGCGGTGGGAGGTGGAGTACAAAAACAGGACGGGAAAAGTGGCTTCCTCAACCATTTTCCTCGAGTCTAGCAAACGTGTGGGATTTAAGGGGTCTTGGTAGCTCCACTAGCAAGGAATAGGATATCCCTGCTGAGCTGCAATCGTATCTTCATTTACCTTCAAGGAGACTGGTCTGAGTAGACATACATAGCCATGCGCTGTTACTTGGCTACAATCTGTGTTGATAGAAATTGTTAATGACAAAATCCTTAACATCTGAACACAGTAGCTGGACATCCAAAACACCTGGAGGCAGCAAGTTAGAGATAGCTGTTATATATGTTATTTCAGATAAGAATGCTTTTGTAATGTACTGGGTGCTCCATATTCACTGTGATCTTCCTGATTAATGTACTTAGTATTGGTCCAACTTTTGAAATGTAAGGACTGGTTTGATTTGGTGTCCATTTATGGGCACCACACTTTAAGGGGCATGTAGACAAGCTGGAGGAGTTCAGAAAAGAGTAAGAAGGATAATCAGGGGTCTAGAAACAAAGCCCTGTGAGGAGAGAGTGAAAGAACTGGGCATGTTTAGGCTGGGGGAGACTGAGGAGGGATATGATAGTATTCTTTGGATATCTGAAGGCTGTCACACAGAGGAGGCTAGGATTTCTTCTCAGCCATTCCAGAATGCAGGGCATGGAATAGTGGCTTCAAGTTACAGCAAACCAGATTCCATGTGGGCATCAGGAAAAACTTCCTGACTGTTAGAGTAAAATGGTAAGGGAGCCACTAATCTATGGAGCTTGTGTGCTCTCCCACACTGGAGGCCTTCAGGAAGTAGTTGGAAAGTCATCTGTCAGGGATGTTGTAACTTGAGTCCTGTACTAAATCAGGACTCAATGGCCTTGTAGGCCTTTTCTAACTGTAATATTCTATAATTCTGTGTTTTAAAAATTCATGCAATTTAGACTGTTAGTTTTATTTTCAAATATAAAATGAAAAGCAGTAATAGCATAACACAAAGTTAGATGAAAAACAAAACACAGAAACATATGTCCTAATTAAATATAATATCCAGTACATTTTAATGATGTTTACTTACAACTACCAAATCCAATCTGTACTTTTTAAAAATTAATTCTACCAGCAATTTCATATCTTTACCTTCCTCCCATTTTTCAAAGACAAAAATCTTACAGGCATTGCCACCTTTTTGGGACAGGAACTGTATCTTTTTAAAACCCCGTCCACTATGGCACTATGCTTCAGATATGGAATTAGTTCTCAGTTTCCTATTATATAGAAACCTTCATTGGAAATTGTCACAAACACACACACATCCAACAATCTCTTATTTTGTTAAACAACAGTCTTACTTAATCAATTACGCAGAGAAAGACCTGGAATATTCACTACTGTCTCTTAATAAAGTAACTGAAACGAATGCGATTCAGACTCATTTTGTGTAACGTTACTTTCACTTAGCACTGTCAGATCAGCATTTGTTGGAAGGTTCATTTTAAGAAGAGACGAAACACAGAAAGGATCTGCTTTTTACCCCGAATGTCAGTGGATAGTTCGTGGATTGTGTTCGCATGTCAATGGTCATGCATCAAAGAAATGCCTCTTTCCATGATTACGTTAATGAGTCTGCAGCCACTTTCCCTTTTTGCACAAAATACTATTAGGTTCAGGTTTATACTGTAGGCAAACCATTGCACTGTGTCAGTCAAGCAAACAGCAAAGAACAACTGAAAGGTTCACAGTATTAAATGCAAGGAAATTGGGCACATTTTTATTCTTTCCTCTGAACTTCAGCAGGGCTAAATTGACTGCCAAGCATATTAAGTTCAAGAAAAGGTCATAAAACAAAATAATAGCAGAATGCCAGCTTTATCATTAAATTACTGATGAGATAATTATTTTGTTGTTATTCATAATTATTTGCCTTCAGCAGCAGCCTTGTATGGGGGCCATGGATCCTCTTTAGGAGTATTGCTGCCCTCTGTAGTCAGAGGACCTTCAGTAACACATAGCATGCCTCTCTCTGAAAGGCTGTCCTGCCCACTTTGGAATAAAAGAGAAAGAACCGTAAGGACCGTTGCCCATCAGCCACCAACTGTGAGCCCCTACCTGAAGGGCAGCCTGAACAGGGAGGCCCCCAGCTCACCTGGTCACAGTCTTTCATACCGCAGCAAGATGTGCCGTATTTCTGTTTGAATGATCACACCTATTTCTAAGTTTGCATGTAGACCTCTCACATAGACGAAGGACAAGATCTCTTCTCGTTTTTTCCAGAGTGCAAGACACAGAATAATGGACTAAAGTTAAAAGAAACCAGATTGAGACTAGATACCAGGAAGAACTTCCTGACTGTCAGAGCACTAGGACCATGGAACCTATTACTTTGGGAAGTTGTGGGCTCTCCCTCACTAGAGACATTCAAAAAGCATCTGGACAGTCATCGAATGGGATGGTGTAATTTAGTGTCCTGCAACAGCGTCGGGTTGGACTCGATGGCCTTCTACTATTCTGTGATTCTTCTACAAATTAGCATATGTAAATTATATGCAAACCATATAACAATTCCTATTCTGGTGATTCATAAGCATCCAGCCTAGGCAGCCAGCTGGTCTTTTTGCATCTCTGTGTGATTCACCGTCCTTGACAGGTCCCCTCCCAGAAAGGAAGTGCACCCAGAAGACTGCCACAGACATTCAAAGTGAGGGTGAGCTCTCTTGAAAGCAGACAGCTTTTATCTGCAATCAAGCTAAAACTGAGCATTTCTGATGTGAAAAAAATGAAGCCAGCCCCCTATTTTAATGCAGGAATTAAATATCCCTCAGCTATCAGTAGTTTGGGAAACAACCTCATAGATCAGAAGCAAAGCCTTATAAATTATTTCGACAATGTGCTTTATCAGCATGACTGTGTTATTAAACCACCCCTGTTTCATTCTCTCGGGAGTGAGCTGATGCTTGTCCTGTGAATGGTTCTTCACTCTGGCATTTATCTTTGCATCTCCCAACATCACTCACGACTCAAGAATGACTGATCTGCAAAGCTGAAATATCAAGTCTCGCATATCACAGGTGGGGAGAAGGATTTGCCATGGGGGGGAATGAACAATTGATTCACAAAGACTAGGACTTGCAAGGTTACTACTTCTTGTTGTGATTGTCCTCAGCAAATAGTCTGTTCAAAAAGTTCAGACTGCTACCTACTATCATTGCATGTCAGAATGCAGAATGGAGGTGATTCAGAATCCATCGCTGCAAATAAGACTTTCACAAACCAATCGTTAAAATCCTTCAAAATCATTTTAACTATGTCAACAAATTTTGTCTTCTTACAGCAAGAGATGTTACCAAACAAACAAACAAACAAACCCCTTTTTGGAACTCAGATACATTTATTGCAGCTACATTGGATAAAGCACCATAATTGTGGTGTATGTTTGTTTCTGAATAATCTCATGATCAACAGATGAAATGCATCAGTCACAGTCTGGTGCATTTTTCCCATTAAGTGATAGCCAGCTGCACACTTGGGCCCATTCTTAGATTCATCTGTACAATTCTTATGCCCCCAGTTGTTCAAGGACCCAAGAGGCTTGCCAAAATAGGCAGCCATTCCATTTCCTTCTATCAGGTTCCAAAGGCATGCATGCTTGGGGTGTTTAAGAAAATCAGTGGAATTCAGAATATCCTCAATTACAAACTGTTATATTCAATGCAATGACAACTAAGTGAATTATTATTAATGATAATTATTACATTTACATCCCACCTTTTTTTCTTTTTCAAGGAATCCAAGAAGGTTCTCCCCCTCTCCCTTTTATCTTCATAACAGCCCAGGGTGGTGGGACCCAAACATACCCTAAAAATACCCTAACAGTAAGTTTCATGGGCAAGTGGGGACTGGAACCTGGATCTCACAAGTCCCAGTCCAACACTATAGCCACTACACTATATTGTCTTTCATTTAAACATTGTTTGGAAAGGAGAAAAACATATTTGGTGGTAACCAACTGGAGACTTGCACTGCACCAGCTTAAGGAGCCCCTGACACAAAGTCCATATTGTTAGCTGGCTTGACAGGTTTTCTGGGTAATCCCATCATACCAGGGGAAACTCATCACCCCTATTGGCACTACAGGTCCTTCTGCTAGTCCAACATGATTTACTGTAGTGCTCATATTCAGTTAGGTAGTGTTCAATGGGCTACATCCAGTGGTGGTCTTCTGCCAAAAGAAGGGATGCTGCTGATAGAACAAAGTCCTCTTTACCCTTGCAGTCCCCAAAATCTGCTCCAGAAATCTACACAAGGTGGAGCTGAGGTAGAATTTATCTAAGGAGTTCTATTTGACTCAGATTTTAAATTCGGGGTGCACAACCTATATCCTCCCAATACCTTAGTTGTAGCCCCAAGGGTTCCCTGAGCCTCTGGTGATGGGCCACCCTGGTTTCCTTCCAACTGCACTGTGACCACCACCACAAGTTGGATCAAACCAAGCCAGAGCTTTCCCTAGAAGCACAAATAACAAAGCTGAGCCTGTCATGTTTTGGGCATTTTATGAGAAGGCCAAACTCCCTAGAGAATATAATCATGCAGGACAAATTGAAGGAAGAAGTGAAAAAGGAAGACCAAACATGAGATGGATTGAATCTATAAAGGATGCTGCAGCCTTGAATTTACAAGAGCTGAGCTGGGCTGTTGTGGATAGGACATTTTGGAGAGCTCTCATTCATAGAAGTCACAAGCAACTGGATGACACATTACAACAACAAATTCTGGATTCACACCAGCTGGATAATGTGATGGCAAAACAGAGATACACCATTGTAGTGAAGCCAGAACATTAAGAGTGTCATCCTACACAACCCAGCAGTTACTTCCAGTGAGCGCAATGGGGCTTAAATGCATGCGGAATTGCACACCTGCCACATACCTATGGTGTGCAATCACAGAAACACGAAGGAGATAAAATGGGTAGACTGGTGGGGAAGAACTAGGAGATCAGTTTACTTGGGATCCTGTCCTGCCTATAGGCTAAACCCCACCTTGCCTGACACTATAAAGTTATAGAATCAAAACAGCTGTCCTAAGTGCTTTTCAACAGGACGTGAGCGAGCACCCAAGATTACCTCCAGCCAGCCTCCCTATTCACTACCCCTTCAGCCACAGTGAAGGACCGAATTCTGACCAACGCTGTCAGGCAGCAGTGACAAAGGAGCCAGGAAACAGGAGGCAGACTCTTCCAAGAGAGCCAATAACAGGAGGAAGTCAGTAGTCAAGATCAGAAAGGAAGTCAGGATGGAGGAACAACCCAGAGATACAGTAGCACTGCAGCACTCAGGAAGACTGTGGCCAGCCTGGGTGCCCGTGAAGAGCTCGCGAGAGCGCCGATGGGTTGCCAGCCTGCCTCTGCACACAGTCCCAAGTCTGCAAGCTTGAGTCCCAGCATGTCCTGCCAGGAGCCAGTCACGACTCACCTGCAGAATTCTCGAGGCCTCAGCAGTCCTCCTTTCTCCAGGCGCGCCACAAGGGATGTTCTGATATCATCTGTGTTTATGCCGCCAGGAAACATGAACCTGCTGGAGGAAAGCCCTGCAGATATAGGCCGCAACCCTCTTCAAACCACTTGCCTCTTGCAAGAGGAAGCTTTCTTGGCAGCATTCAGCTGCCTTGTATCAAGGAGGAACTAAGCGGACATCGGTCTGTACTGACAGGTACCGTTTTCATTTTTAAAAATATTTTTATTTTCTTAACATAAGCAAGTACATAAGAAGAAATATGAAACAAAGCAAACTAACATAACAAAGCAAATAAATGATGTTGCCATGGGAATTCTAAACAAATACAACCTATACATTCAAAGCCCCAAATTTATCCATCTTTCTCTCTTTTAACACTCTGTGAGAGTTTATTTAAAAAAAGATATTGATAATCTATACAACAAATATTCCAATCATCTCAAATCCTCTACTGCTTTTTTCTTTTTTGAAATTCCCCTCAAATCCCATTAGTCATGCTGATCATAGTAAAATTTCCATTTATCATTAAATTCTTCTAATGATCTTCTGTTTACAGTTAGCTAACTATGTAACCGTGTTCATTTTTATGCGATGCACAAGGGGCCCAAGGGGCCCATGAGAGACATTAAAATCCCCTTAGTGCAGGGTCCCCATCTGCACTGGGGCCTCTGCAGCTAGGAAGAAAAAGGGAAAGGCCATCTGCTAGATGCAGGAAGGCCTGTCTTGGCCCTTCCATCAGCATAAGTGGACTAATGCAGCAGGGCCTGGTGGCTCCAGTGTCAGTGAAGCTGAGCATCCATGCCAGGGTTTAATCTGAACTCAAAAGGACCTATCCATGGTGCTGAGTCAAGCTTGGGGAAGGGGTCACCATCCCAGAGGGCTTCTTGAAAGTTCAGCGTAAAACCCAGAGTGGATCTGCTGCCCCACTGACACTGGAGTCTCCATTGAAAGGTGCCACTAGGCCAGGGTATGACTAATGTGGGGGCAAGCCCAGGAATGATGCTGCGATGGGTGGTGGTGATGGTGAGGAGCAGCTATGTGGAAGCAGCTGCTGTTGCTCTCTTGCCTCCTCTCCTTTCCCCACTACTGCTCCTACGGGGGCTTCTGACATTGTCTTTAGGACAGTGTAAGATCTCAAGAAGTGATTGACGGCTCTGGAACTCTAGTATGGAGTAGCCATCTGGGATTGCCTCATCTGTCCCACTAGCTAATTTAAACCCACCATTTTTGGTTTAATGTTCCTAATAAAAAGCACTGGTCATTCAGCTTGCAAGTCCTTTGAACAGGAACAAATGAAGACAAATCAATGGCCATGTGGGAAGAAACCATGTTTAGACCACCTTCTCACATTCCGATCAGTGTAATTTGGGGTGGAAACAAATTTAACCAGGGCTGGTGGACCGTAAACAAATAGTCCTCTGGAGAGTATCTGGAGAATATGAAGTGGAATGAATTACTAGAAAATTGTAGGAACTTCTTACCTGGACTTCCTATCTAAGCTAAAACAGGGATTGGCAAGTTGATGCCTACCAAATATTCTGAATTACAACTGGCCCTGCCAAGTGGGGTTGTGGAGAATTGCAATCTAAAGTGTCTGGACAGCACCCTGATTTACAAAATAACTCCATTCAGTTGTCTTTGGTGGATTGTGAAGGAAATATTTATTATTTTAGTTATAGCATTTTTATGCCGCCCCCATTGCAGAAAACCTCGGGGCGGCTTACAAGTCACTGCTATCGTAGGAGGGACTGAAAGCTGCCAAAAGTCACAGCACTGAAAAGCTGTCAATCCAGAGTCACATTCATGCAGATAAGCCTACAAGCTGCAAGGTACCAGCCAGCAGGGATGGGGCGTAACGCAGTCAAAGAGCAGATGTGTTGCAGGCAGGCCCTGGTGTCTCCCATTAAAGGATTAGGCAAGAGCGGATGGAAAGACTGCTGCCAGAAACCTGGAAAGCTGCTGCACATCAGGGTGAACACTACTGGACTAGTATTGGATGTATATGCTGACTTGGTATGAGGCATTTCCTGGTATTCCTAAAGAAAGACAAAAGTCCTGGCTATAAGTTAATTCATTTCCATATCTCCTGGGTGCCAAGCCGGCGGAGATGTGGGGAAATGGTTTCTAGTCAATGTGATAGTGGTGGACATAGGAAGTTTTCTTCGCTCACCCCAAGCACAGCAAACTAGGAAGACTAGGTCTAGGTCCATTTCCCCCATAAATTCCCCAAAATTTGACAATATACATTTTATCACAGTTTGCATAGCTGGGTAGTAAATTCCCTATGTGTAATGTGCCAACTATTGCAAACAAGCAAAGGGAAAACTGGGTTTGAGGCTGTACAAGAAATGAATTGGGTACAAGTCTGTTCCACCCTCTGTCTCATGTCTTTTTTGAATGTCTTGAAAGGGGTGCAAGGAAGACAAGAACAATGACAAATAGTGCTTTTCTACACAAGTCTTTCATCATGTGATTACCATTTTCTACTCACAGCTGTTTACAAGTTCATTAGATACCCTCATAACCCTTTATTGTGTCTCACCAGCACCTTCAGTAATGCTTAGTACAACAGGGAAAATGTGGCATTTAATTATAGAAGTGAAAGAAAGCAGAATTTCCTGTGCGGTATTTGTGTTATTTTGCTATACCACAGTGCCACCCACAGGTTTTGTAGCAGAAAAGCAGGAAAAGAAAGACTTCTCATTCAGTTTTCAGATCTCAGTTATGTGAGGAAACCAAAAGTAAACAACCTAACAGCCTCATATAAAATGCTTGCAGTCCTTAGACTTGGAAATAAAAATAAGAGTTTATCTCTCATTTTAAATTAAAAGAAAGGTTTCAGATTTCAAAAAGATGACAGAGGGAACACAGAACTCTTGTTTTGGAACAGCTATATTAGCATTTCAGGGCTACAAAAACTGTTAAAATGAGCTTGGGCAGGAAGTCTTGATGACAAATTAAGTAATGGGGGCACATTATGTTGCTTTCATCTTTTCAGGCTGCAATTTTATAGGTCAGAAAATGAGCCTGCTTGTCAATTTGTGAGCATGGCATGATGCCCTGGCAAAAGGAAACAGGCAGCTGGAAAAGTAAAACAATATCATTATGATAATCTGGGTATTCTTTTAATGTCCTGCTTTAAAGACTTTGGTTGGAAAGTATAATGGAGCAATTATCTTCATACATTACAAATGGCACACCATTGCTAAAACTGTGAGCAAAAATTCAAAGGTATGGATTTCTGCCCCCTGTGTTTCCTGAAAAGATATCAACTATCTTCCGGAACAATCTGCCAAACACATTGAACTAATATAAGTCATTGAGATGCTACAAATGTGCATTTATCATATTTGTAGTCAAGTTACACGCTGCATCCGCAGCCCCCAAATCGGAATTCCAAGGTTTGCCTGTGACTCTCCAACTGCAGTCAAGCAATGTCACTATTTGGCATTCCACCACATCAGGAATCTGGGCAGGTTACAGCAAGCAAACAATAAAATAAAAATACGCTATGATACACAAGAAAAGGAGACTGAATGGAAGCCTGGTCAAGCAGCAAAACCTGTTTGATTCTCCAGACTAAGGGCAAGGGGCACCAACAAACACCACTTACTGTCTCCCATAGAAGTGAAAGGCCACTGTTTGCTTTTTTTTACTGCACTACCTACTAATTCCTACACCTCTGAAACCTACTTATGTTTACAGGGAATAGTGTACCTTGTTATTAATTACTTTTTTCCTTTATGCTGCTTAAAAACTTTTAAACAATTAAAAATAAATTAATGGGATTTATAATATGTTTAGTTTTGGCTGGACCCTGCCCATACAATTTGTGAACAAGACAAAATTAATGGTTTGTCTCTAGAAGAGGAGGAGTCTGCACAGTGTAAATTAATTATGTGTGAGAAATGTCAAATGCACCATATCTTGAGCAAAGACAGAAACATTTGTATAGTTCAGGGCAAAATTGACTAACTCATCATTTACTCCATGGAAAGGGATTCATTGGTTTCCACTTCCTCCTGCAATGTTGTTTTTCTCCTGGATGTTTTGCTACATCCAGGAAAAATACCAGGGTGGGGAAGCAGAGCACAGTTTGGTGGGGGCAGGGGACAGAATTTCTTAGGCATCTTAGCCAGGTAGATTCCATTTTTTCCCAGTGACATTCCCGAATGGACCTAAACTCCCAGTTAATGATTACTGCTGCTGAACAACAACAATATATACTTACTTCTTGTCTCTAAGAGAAAGAAAGAGGGGTCGAACATTTTGCCTAGAAAATATTTGGGATATCTCCAAGGATCTGGTTGTTGCCTTAAAATTGCAAATAGTCGTTCACAGCACTAACAAGATTATAAAGCACAGAATCGGTCATTGGGTAAAGTTTCTAATTCCCAAAAGTGGAAGAGGAGGAATTCATCTATGGGCACATTATTGTTGTGGTTGTTATTACACTGCATTTACCTCTCACCCTTTTTCCTCTTGTGAGAAATCCAGGGCAGTTTACATAGCTCTATTTCATCCTCACAACAATCTTGTGAGGTAGGTTGAGCTGAGAGTCGGTGACTGGCCCAAAGTCACCCAGTGAGCTTAATGGCCAAGTGGATCTCCCAGGTCCCGCATCCAGCACTCTAAGCACCACACCACACTGGCTTCCATATAGTGAAACATAATAGCCAATCAAAGAGGCATAAGTACCTAAACAAAAGATTCAGGTTCCTTCTTCCAGGAACATCTGGGGAAGGACACCATCCATAGGTGTTTCTGTGTGAATTCTAGAAGCTTCCAAGACAACACAAGAAATGTAGCATTCCTGGTTTTAAAGGAGAACCTAGATTCAGTGGGAATTGTGGAAATCTGGAGGGACGGAGAGAATCATTGGCACCTGTGCTGAAGAAGGTGTCCCCCTGAACGTCAGCACAGTGTCCAACAGACTGAACACCTGAAAAGCTCAGTCTCTTCTACCTCAGTGCTGCAGGGGTAACAATTCCAGGCTCCAAAATTAACCAGGGCTAGGAATATGCCATTGTCCCCCAGACTAGAACACTCAGGGTGACCTTGGGATGGAAAACAAAATCAGGCAAGCCTCAAAATGAGGAGGGGTTATAATCCTGAGTGATTTATTGCCTAAGGCCTAATGAGAGATGTAAATGTCATGTAGCTATAGGTTTAGATGAAACAATGCCCATTGCTAATTCCTTGTGGAACTTCTCACATTTGGTTTCATGAGCTATTTTGGTATGTAGTTCCTTGGTAACTTTTTCTTTTGATGCTTTTGTTCTTCCTTCAGTTTCTTATTCTTCACAAATATTAAATAAAATAAGAAAAAAATTCTTGGAGATTGCTCAAAGCCGCAATCATAGAAGCTCAGTTAGAAGGTATGCCAAAACTTAGGGAATGTAGCATGAAGTTCCAAGAGACCTCCAACATTGTGAATGAGCAGTGTCAGAAAAGCTAGAAGAGGAAAGAAGTCTTCCTTCAGAAAATGGAAGCCCTGTGCAAATGAGGAAAACAAAAGGGAGCACAAGCTTGCACAAGGGAGATACAAACTAAGGATAAGACGTGCAAAACAATATTTTGAAGACCCTATTGCTCACAACATCAACAAAAAATTGTTAAATATATCACAAGCCAAAAAAAAAAAAAAAAAAAGCTATGGAAGCAGTTGGATTGCTGGATGATAATGGAGTTAAAGGAGATTATAGAAAAGCTGAATAAATTATTTTCAACTGACTTCACTGCAGAAAATATAGAACAGATATTGGTGTGTGAGCTGGTGTTTTCAAGAAGGTTACCTGAGGAATGGCGAGAAACAGGCACAATTTACAATAATGCAATGTGGCTCTCCTGAGCTACCATTCCAAGGGAACCAGCCACCCCAGCACTTATCACGATTTGTAATCGGGGGGTGGGGGGGGGGAGGTGGCACCCGGTCTGAGAATTCTCATGTCATGTTGTAAGGATGTGCAGAGAAGTTACTTAAAACAGCTTTCTTCAACCTGGTGCCCTCCAATTGTACCAAACTACAGCTCCCATAATTTACAACTCCTGGCCATGCTGGCTGTGAACGATGGGGGTCACACTGCAACATATCTGGAGGACCCCAGCTTGGGGAACACTGCTTTACCAGAATTAAGCCAGGCCAGAAAAAAAGAGGTGTGTTTGGCTTTTATTGCAGATGAGTGCTACACCAGATTCCAAAGGGCTGAACATGAACATGCACGCAGGACATACTTGAAACTAAGTTAATTATATTATCTAGGAAAAAAACAGATCTGTCTAGTCTCATCTAACTTCTGCTCTGTTCTCTTGAGTTTCTTAATTTCATACAGTATTTTTCCCATCCTTCATTTTTTAATATCTTCATTTTATGCTCTATCTCTTGCTGCTCCAGTGAAGCAGTAAAAACTTTTAAGTCAGGAGATAAAAGTAGCCATACTAAATTCAAGTGCACAGATAATATTAACATAATGTTATTTCCACTGTACAAGACTCTATGGTGCGGAGCACTGGGGCTAGACTGGACTATGAAAGATAGGAGACGGGAGGCACTTTCATCGTGGTTACATTGTGTTTGTGTGCGTGTGAGAAAGAGACAAACTAGTGAAGTAGAAACACTTGCTAATTAACACTCAACAAAGCTTCTTCTGAAAGTGGAGCAATTTCAATGGGAGCGGAAATTCCTTCTTGATGGAAGCATGACAGTAACTGATTTGGGCTGGCTCAAGAATTGGATTTAGACTGACTCCAGCGGCCTCCAGATTAGAGATGTGGCAAACTTCCAAAAGGGAGGTTGAAAAGGGTGTGAGCTACCCTTCCGCAATGGCACAGTGGAGTCACAGCTCACAGGAAACTGGCACAGACAATTTTTAATTGAGAGAGACTCTGGCCTGGTTTACATGTATCAAGAAGCCATCATGGCTGAATTTCCCTGTGGGCTTCTTGTCATGGCAGCAATCGCTATTTTGAACTTTTGGGATATGGTGGGGTGCACCATACTTTCTTGCAAAATGTGAACCTGGCAAAGGTGGGTTTTGGGGGAGGGGGTGACAATCCACCCAGAGCCAAAAGGCTGGCTTAGGGGTGAAAATGTTTGTCCACCACCACAGCAACCCTTCCTCAGTGCATCTGTACATAACAAGATGCTTCAGGGTGCTCTGTCACATTCCAGGTATCCGAAACGACAGCCTCCGTCCAGATGAGAAAGGCCACAGACCCATTTACCCCTGGTGGCTTCCTCCTATGGGCAAACTGGGCCAACAACACCACCTGCCAGCCACTCCAGATGTCCCTGTTCTTTCTGAGCTTGCCTGTGTTGGGAAAATTTGGATAAATCCTGTCTGAAAAGCATTACTTCTGTGTGCTTTTTTGCACTGTGGGATCAAATCCTGTACTCTTTGCTGTCACTGTTTAAAATGGCATTCATCCCCCGCTCCTTTCTCTCACCTTTAGCTGTGGGCTACAGTAGACAAGCCATTTAGTCCAAATTTACATTGTATACCTTCACAATGATTAAATAGTCATTGTTGGAATTCAGTTTTACAAGGAAGCATCTTCCTAGCCCAGGGCTTCATATGCCCTGGTCACTCAGAATGTTTAGAGTCTAGATAAGAGTCTGAGCTTATCATGAATAGTTTCTCAGTAGCTTGAATTTACATGTC
This sequence comes from Varanus komodoensis, assembly GCF_004798865.1. Lineage (NCBI taxonomy): Eukaryota > Metazoa > Chordata > Lepidosauria > Squamata > Varanidae > Varanus > Varanus komodoensis. The sequence goes on along the minus strand of NW_025335269.1, from coordinate 28,877,350 downwards.
TAAGCAGACCTGGAGATGGATTCAAGCTACTGAACTAAAGTGTCAATACACGGCAATCAGAAATATTGTAATCTCATTGTCTCTGTATGATTGACTGACATTCCTTCATCTGTTCTGTATGTGATGATCTCAGAATCTTATTGTAATGTCTGCATTCTGTCATCAATTGCCCTATACCTGTATGTGACTGGGAATGTATAAAAACTCTTTAGTTGTATTGAAGCTTTGCAGCAGAGTTTACCTCTGCCTGCACGGTAATGCATTATCGTGATTTGGACCTGCGGGGAACCTGGGTAATATAATAAAGCCTAGATGGTCTGGACGCTTGATCTTTCCCACAAACCCGAGTTTTATTTCCTCTTCTCAAATTGAGATTCTGGGATTCTGACACCTGCAATCCCAGCAAGATACATGGGCACATGGAGGGGTCTCCAAGCTCCATATATTGTTCCCCTTTGCAATGCAAAGTAATAAGGGGTTTGAATGGGCACTTAAAGCTTTATAAAAGTTCTGCTCCTGGTGGAGATGAAAACCCCCCAATATGCAAAATGGGGCTTGCTTTCCTCCCCAACTTCACAGGATACAGGAAGGGGAACTAAGATTCCAGGCAAGGCACTCGGTTTCTGAAGTGACATCTCATGTTCAGCAACTAGGCAGGCAGAATGGATGCCTCCTAAACTAGTGTCTTCCAAACCACCAGGCGTCCCAAATATCCCCGTCACCAGGCACACACACTGCAAGAAGGGGAAAGGGGCTTGTGCTCCTCTCCCCTCGTAGCTTGCCAAGCTGGGGAAATGCAATCCGGCATTTTGAGCAATGCTTTTCATTGTTTGTAAAAGCCTTCAAGGGTTTTTAGTGCTCAAAGGGGCTACTTGCAACTATCTGTTCATTTTTAATGTAAATAGAGGCACGTTTGTCCATCTATACTTAGTTCTTCCTTGAGCAAAGGAAGATATTTGCATGACCATCCAAAGAAGCTTGCTTGAATAATACACAGACTGCCATTCTGTCTCTAATACCACACATGATTTATGTTGAAAATGCATTGTGGAAAGTAGGAAATAGACCTGCTAAAACTGAAATGTGCATTATTCAATAGCAGATGCAGCTGAATAAAGCAAGCTGAATGCAGAAAGCAAAGGGCTTGGCAAACAGAGAGTCCCCCGGCGAAGAAGACAGAAGTATGGAACAACAGAGCAAATCAGGCCAGGGTTCTAACACTGAAACCACAACCAGTACAGAACATGGTTCTATATACAAGGGATCCAGGCTTAATAGAAACTTACTTAGCTCTGCCTGACTGCTGGGCAATATCTTACTTGTGTTTACACTCAAGGGTTTTTTGATGCACCTACTGTTATATTCAGCTTCAGTCCTATGTGACCCTCAATATTGCATCTACTAACTGCTTTAAAACTACAGATAAAAGAGCTTGTTAGGGTGCATCCATGCCAACAAGGATCACCTGTAAAAATGCCCCCATTCAAATATATACATTAGCATGTCTTCCTGCACCCTGGGGCTCTGTCTGAGTATTAAAGGAAATGTTCTAACCCTTCTGGGAAGAGACATGAATTACATATTGCAGGAATCTGGTTCATTCAAGTCAACATGTGAAACCTCTCTCTTCCCCTCTCATTTTTGCTGTCCGTGCACCCTTAGATCTCCAGCCCTCAAGGCTGCAGTGACAGAAGAAGTCACCTTGGTTTGATTTTCACTGCCAGGATATCCAGACCATGCAACACAGCACCCCCGTTCCCATGCCTTGTGTTCATCCCTTCTCTTACATGCTAATAGTTCAGAGCCTCTCCGGTCCTAGGCTTTGTGCTGCTGCTGTCCTTCCCCCCACCCACTCCTCCTCCTCCTCCTTTTTTCAGCTTCTATGTTCCACCACTCATCCCTCCCCCCACTCCTAGCTCAGTGGGCCCTGTTTTTTCTAGCCATGTTCTGGACTGCCACCCATCACATATAGCTCCTCCTGAACTGGCATACCGTCACAGTTCCTTGGAGCCCCTTCTCAGCTCAGCCTTGTGTTTCTGCAGCCCAGAGGAAGGCCAAGTTCTCTTTAGGCATTGGCTGCACCCTGGTGTTACCCACAAGGTCGCCCATTTGCTCCACTACATCTTTGACCTCCAGACCGAAAGGGGAGCTGGTGATTCATACAAGGGCCTCTCCATGCAATGGAGGCCTTTGATCACACAAAGTTCAGCCAGATGTCCCCTCAGACCTTTATCCAATGTGTGCAGATTAGGAGGCAGAAGCAACTGAGTCTGTGACCGAGAGGTGTGGGCTTAAATGAAACTTGCATTTCCAGGCCCAGGCTATAAGAGCTGGGAGGCCTGAAAAGGGACAACTACCTGAGCAAAATGTATTATCCACTTAGCATTTTGTCATGAGCATGTTTCACCCCTCCCCAACTTTCTGGCAAGGAATGCAGTATGCGAGAAAGCCAGGCCACTTCCCCGCACCTTTAGCATCATCAGGGTGGCACTGCAAAACAAAGACTAGGTTCACAAGGCACAAAGGTAATTAATAAGCCATGGTGTCTAGTTTGCATTTGCATGTGCTGGCTCATTTCCCTAACTACCATTGTGATGTGCAAATGCTGTAACATTCAAAGCCAGCAATGGATTAATAAACCACCCCAAACCCAAGGTCTGTCATAGGTTTGTTAGGTCGCTTGTGAACCACTCTAGCCAGCCACCCCCAGCAGTTCTGGCATCACAACAATCTACTCTTGATGAGAGTAATTAGGAAAATCAGCTAGCATACAAGGGGCTATTAACAAGCCAGCATATCTTATTAACTGGCCTTGTTCCATGCAAACTGTCTCTGTCTCACCTCAGAATCTTCAGATTCATCATACACTCACAGGAGGGCTTGATCACAACGTGGACCATAGGTCAGCACAAAGAAATAGCTTCAGAAATGCATGCAGTTAGCCGCAACAGCAGTTACAAGCACAACCAACAGCTTTATTATAGATGCAGGAACTTCAAATTAAGTGAGGGATGGGAATAACCAGCCAATCAGCAGGTTATACATTGCTGTCTTCTCTTTGGCCCAAAATCCCATTGTGGTGAGTTTCGCCATCTTGATTGCAGCAAATTGACTCTCACTGTAGGTTTGTCCGAAGTGTTTTCTGTTGAGGCAAGAACAGGCTTGGAATGTAAAATCTTTTCAAAGCCTTTTCTTCTGTTAAAAAGTTTAAGTGCAATGCTGGGAGCATGACTAATGTGGGAGGGAAAGAAATAAACAAAGGCAGCAATTTTAAGTGTAAGCTGGCAAAGTTTACATGAATTCTTGCTGAACAGGTATGTTCCCACACCAATGGTGACTTTAGCATGTGAATTCATGTGAATACTGTTGAAGGAAAATGGGTTTTGTCATTTAGCAGTTAAAGTGCTTTGACACAGCATGGCATGATGACACTGGATCCATTTTTAAAAGGGTTGTTTTTAAGTAGGCCCCGGCACTAAGTAACAAAGCACAGCTTGTGGTAGCCATTCCCTTCCCACCTGGCATACTCCCAACGTCTCTGTGCCCCATCCCTCAATGGGAACTATGTTGGCATCCAGAGGCATTTTGAGGAAATGAAGATGGCTACCACATTACCAAATGCCTGCAGTTTCAGCTGTACCACCACCCAATCAAACTGCTGCCCACCAGTGCTACACGGGCACCCCCAGGTATTTTGGAGAAGGTAGCAAAGTGACCCTTGTGCGGGTCTGGAGAAACCAGTTTGCCCAGGGCTACAAGCAGTCCTTCTATATTTCAGGAACTGTGACTCAGCTGACCTAGATTATTTAAAGATAGCCATACAGATAGTCCAAGGACCTGCCCTTTGCCGTAGTGAACGTAGGCCATCCTATCCAGAGGGAAAGGGAAGTTTGAGAGAGTCCCCGGACTGATTCTCACACATGTATACGCATTAGCCTCATTCCTTTATTATTCAACACCACTGCTGAGCCAATGATTTGCAGTTGAGCATATAAACTGCCTCCACTGAAGAGTGCTGTGTTTGTAGAGGCACAGAAGGTAATAGGAAAATGTTGTATGCAGTTGCTAGGTGTGTGATGATTCAGTTCATATACATCCAACATAACACTTGACATTCCACAAAAATTGACCTTTATTTATTTGTGGCCTTTCTCCCAGGAAAATGGCACATGATGTAATCATGAGCTGAACACATGCAGATATGAGCCAGCCTCTTGTGACAGAATGCAGCCTGGGTAAAAGCAACTTCCAAAATACCGGTCTGATTAGCAGTTGTTTGGAAGTGACAAAAGAATATCTTCTAACACCATGTGGAAATCTTCAGCTATCATGCACATTAAGTTTGAATGAACTTATTTGTTGGGAATATTTTTAGCACTATTAGAAAAAGGAGGCATGCTTGGGCATTCTGGGGCACATATTAAGGAAGTATGAAAGCCCTTGTAGGTGTTCAAATAAAATAATCATAAATATTAGAAATCAGATACCCAGAACCATAATACAGCAAAACAGTCATTCACAATCTCCAACATAATGTGCCTGATACTGAATATTTATTTATTTATTTTATCACATGCCTCCCCATAGCCAAAGGAATATGACTATACGCATCATGATTAGTACTTATTAATAGCCTTACCCTCTATGAATATGTCCCCTTTTAAAGCCCTCCAATTAGTGGCCATCACTATGCCCTCTGCTAGATAATTCCATAATTCAACCTCACCATTCAGCCTGTGAAATAACTCCTTGTTTCAGTTTGGTTGGAAATGAAGAAAACATCTCCTTATCCAATTTGTCCACACCATGTCTAATTTTAAAACTTTAATATGTCCTACTTATCTTTTAGTACAGTAAAAATCCCCAAACACAGTAACTTTTTTCATGGAAGAGCTGCTCTACAATCCTTTGGTTGTACTTTTCTTCAAATCTCTGGAAAATTTGCAGCAGATTGGCAAATTGATTAGATACAATAAAGGGAAAGGGAAAAGAAAAACAGCAGTAACATAACGCATTCCTTCCACCTCAATTAGACTGCTGAAATGAAGAAAGCACCAAGTGTGTGGAAAGAATATGAACGGCAGTTCTGACATGCAGATTCCTGAGCTCTGGAATCCTTAATTCTAAATGTATTTTTTGATATCTGGCTCCAATGGAGGATATAATTGGAGGATGTCGGGATTCTAGTCAAAAAGCAATGTAGATCCCATAAGTATGAAGTCTGCAGACTCCAGGCGTGGACACTGGATTGCTTGGCCAGGGAAAACAACTTTAGTTATTTACAAATATAAGCACGAGAGTTATTTTCCTAAGGATTTTTTTTAAACTAGTAAAATCATTCTATTCAAATCCAATTCAGGTTTGAAGTAAATCCACAGTAAAAACATACAGCAATCAGAGTATAAGCCAATTAAAAACATAATTAAAATATAAAATACAAGAAACACTAAAAATAATATAAAACCATCTAAAAGCAGATGAACCAAATGAAAATGCCATTCATTCTGAATGTGCCACTGAAGTGGGGCAGTGGCAGATGCTGTCTAGAGTAGAAGTTCCACAATGTGAGCATATTATAAAACTACAGAAAATTAAATTTCTATCAAAAATAACTTGTGCAGTAAAGGAGGAAGAAACATGAGGCAAGAAGTATCAGAGATACTCCTGCAGGAAAAGGATGCATTTTATAGGAAGAGCAGACTCCTAACAAATGCAGCAACTGTGCAAAATACACAGGAAGAACAGTAAGAGGTGGGCAATTGATCATTCCGGTAGTTTAGTTAATTTTAAAATAACTCCTGAAACAATGAAGAATATTTTTTCAGTAGCACTGGCTACATATATTTCAATATTTCAATCCATTAATTTCACAAAAAAACCCAAAATCATCTTTCTAAAGGGTTGCAATCAATGATAGTTCAACTGCCCCATGCACATCAATGCATGTAATCTGGCAGAAGTAACAATGGATACAGCTGAACGGTAAAAGGCATAGCTGAAGAATCACCCCCCCCCACACACACACACACCCAGCAACAGATTACTAACAATTTTTACTATGAGAGTAAGAGGATAATGGTTTAACAATGAAGTCATGGCCGTATTGAATATGGAATGATTGTCTCCTAAATACTTCAGCTAGTGCTTTATTCTCTACTGCAGCAGAGCAGTTAATGGCCTGCCATAAATTTACTGCTGTTTCCAGATGACAACACAAAGGCCATCTATTTACCTATCTGTCTACGTATCTGCTAATCCTGTACAAAGCACCGGCATGATTCAGTGTTAATTTGAAGTTCTTCACCAATGTATCCCCTATTCTGGAGGGGATAAGTGTTTGGCAAACGTCAGCCCTTAATGGGACTACCTAAGATCACTGCTGCTTAGCTGGCCATAGTTCTTTCTCTGTAAAAGGCATCCTCTGCTTCAGAATCTGCCTAGATATGGTGTGGTATATAAAGACTGTAAATAAAGAAATAAATAAGTAGAATGCCCTGCCCTTGGTCTTAAAACCGTTCTGGCTTTCCTGTGGCCATTTCCTTATTAAGGTGCATCATGCACATAAATTGACTTCACACACTTAGTGTTATGGCTGCTTCTCTCTTCCTTGCACTTGAGTACCTGCAAGTTGCTAGGAAAAGGTCACCTAGCTATTTCATGCGTGGTAATTGCTCCATGGCTGCTTCTGCTGCCTGGAGGGACAAGGCAAAATGAGAAGAAGGTGATAGGGGAGTAGTGGCGACCATGGCGGCATTCGGGAGTGGGAGAAGGCAAGGCCAAGGAGCTTGAGGGAATGCTCTGTCTGTCGCTTTGGCCATCTCACAGCTCTACAGAATACAGATTCACCTCCACAAAGATAAAAAATACAAATACACAATCAGCACTGTCTACACTACATCCATCACCATCCAAGGTAGTGTATCAATGAAGTGTATCAATAAGGAAAGGAGTGGCAGGCCAAGGAGCTAAATTGGAAAACGTGGACTGGAGGGAATTAAAATTATATTCTCATGAAGCTCATTAATACTGGGGCTCGCTCTCTCGCTCTCTCTCGCTCTCTCTCGCTCTCTCTCTCTGTGTGTGTGTGTGTGTGTGTGTGTGTGTGTGTGTGTGAGAGAGAGAAAGAGAGACGTTACATTTTTATACTGTAGACAATTTTAAAACAAGTAACAGTAAAATATGCAACAGACTTGGCAGAACACAGATATCCTTGTTCCCTTCCCCAGTACACACACACACACAAAGCCTTGGACCTGAACCTGCACCAAACTGGTGCCAAACAGGCAATGCCCTTTGGCACCATCCTTCGGCGGCCATTCAAGGCCACTGCCATGGGCACCAGGCCCTTGGGTAGGCCTTGCCAGGTAGAAGGCCCACCTCCTCCAGCTTGCAGGTGTTGATCAGCACCCTCCTCCCCCCACACCCCGCTGCCACCATGTTTCAGTCTTTGGCATGGATGGAACTGTGCATTTGCCGCTGACAGCAAAAGAAGAAGGGGACGGCAGAGAATGAGGGGGTTAGGTGGAGTCACTGAAGCAGTTGGTGTGAGCTTAGGTGGACTCTGGGGGATGGTGGAGGACAGGAAGGCCTGGAGGAATGTTGTCCATGGGGTCATGATGGTTGGACACGACTTTGCGACTAGCAACAACAATAACTTCTGTAATGCTTGGCATATAGATATGGAACATATTGTAATACAAGGGGGTTAGAATGCTGCACCTTTAAAGCTTTCTTTAAAAAAAGAAAAGAGTCACTCTAAGAGTCTGGAAAGCATGGCTGCCATGGCAACCAACACACATGCAGATACTTCTGAGAGCAACAGGATATGATAACACACCATCCTTCCCAGGGACACTGTACAGGAAAAGCGATGATGATGATGATGGACTCCAGTGTCTCTAGAACATTAAATCCTGTTCCTTCATTAAGTATTTCAGGACCCATTTTGAATACGCACCTTAGTGGTCAAGATGGCAGCCGGGCTTTCCAGCTGCTTGGAGCAGCTATTATTGGAAAGAGTTATAAAACATATGGGGAAAATTTGAAGGCAACCCTTGGGCTGCTGCATAATACTATAAATCTTCAACAACTACACCTCAAAATTTCAGAAATCCAATTTATAAGTACAATTCCAATCCCCACATCAGTGCAGGAGACTTGAAATACAGTTTACTCCAAAATGCAGACCAAACATATCCCTTGAATATCCATACTTATTCTGCCTTAACTTAAAAGGGTGTTGCAAGGATAAAAAGCAGAGTGCACTTAAACAAATGGTGGGAGAAAAGTATTATAAATATTCAGTCCTGAGCTCTGGGGAACTTTTGTACATAAAGAGTACCCCCTTCCCTTCTGTATCCAGGAATTCACTTCAAGTGCATTACTCTTCTTTGCACATGAACCATTCCACAGGACTGAATTGAGAAGGGAGCCTGAGAGCCTGGTAAATCTGTTCTGCAGGTTCAGGTTACACATATTTGCATGTTATCACTCACTCAATTTGTGTAAAGCTTTGTAGGTACAGAAATAAGGCTTTTTGCAATGAACCTGTTTTACAACATGATTACAAATTTACTCAGAGTGGCCCTCAACTGGGACTCCTTGATACCACTACAGCCTTGGAATTATGAATGAGATAGCCTTCCAGCTCAACTTGCCCAAAAATGATTATTTTAATCTTAAGTAGTGTGTTTTGAGATACAATTATGATGACTTAACATTCTAGAATTCCAGTTTCATGCAGTTAGATCAACCTTTTGACTGCTAATTAAAGCATAGGACTGTGCACAGCAGCTCATCCTATTGATGTGCAATTAATATGGAAACTTCAATACACACCTATAAAATAGGGCTCCTTTGACCTTCACAGTGAATCTTTCCTACAAAGGAAAGCACCTGTGAAGTGTGGAGAGAGGAAGGACAGCTTGTTAACAATGGTTCATGTGTTCCAAGCAAGGGAAAAGGAAACAATTGAGAAAGATAATATCATATACTTCTTGAAAGATATACTTTAGTGGTGAAAAATCGTCACAAATATCCTATGAGGGAGAAAATATCTTGACAGCAGTGACAATGAGGGAGAAAATAACTTGACAGCATGACTAAAATCAAAAGAGTGTTGTGTTTAAAATTACATTAAAAGAGGAAAAAATGGGTCTAAGGATAAAAAATAGTAGCAAAATGCAACCCCCCCCACACATATATATATATATACACATATATATATGGGGGGGTGAGAGAGAGAGAGAGACCCATCTATATGCCTGACACTTTAAAAAGGGATGAAGGTCACAGGCACTAGCTTCTCCATAATCTAAATTTCAGCACAGAGGAGACATGAGACGGGAGTGCAGTTACTTGTTTACTACTGATGACACCATTACCTTTGTCCAGAATAAAATGCCCAGAAATATGGCAGGCCTGCCACCCTCCCATTGCCGTCTACAGCAGATGATGCTCTGGCAAGGCACAAAGTCAGAGGTTGGATCCAGAGGTAGGTCCATGTAAGAGCACTGCAAGAAGTTGCCTTCGCCAGATATTCCTCTCCACAGCGCCCTGAAAATGCTGCATGGAGGGCTTGAAAGGCCTCTGCCTCCTAGCATTGATGGCCAGGCACACAGGGAGTTGCAGGCTTGGGGGAGCTGCAGTGTGGGAAGGCACCAAGAGCAGGGCCATGCTCCCATGGAAGGCGGCCTCTGCGTCCAGCCTGAGGACTGGAGAGGCTCTCTTTGGAAGCAGGGGAAGGAGCTCTTCACTGCATCATGGCCACACTTTCCTGGGTATTTCCTTCCTGGCATGGGACAAAGAGTTGGCTTTGTACTTGGAATGTGCACACAGGTCAGTTCCTTCTGTAATATTAAAAGAGATCTGTGGAAGAATTAAATGCCCTGCAACAACTAATTTAACAATATCCCTTTTAAATTATATATAGGTAGCATGACACCAATTAAAACTGAGAAGGATGTATTTGCATAAAAAGATAATTACTGAAGACATGGAAAACATCAGGCAAATTATTTCATATTTGCCCCAATTCTGGGAAGATGTAAAAGAGAGATTATAGCATGAGAGCACACGTTAACTTAATTAGTTATTCTTTTCTGTTATTTGAAAGATCTCTTCAGACAGGAAAATAAAGAAATAGTGGTTATCATATTGCTAAAATCAGGATGAAAATAGCATCTAAACAGAAAGCAGACATTTTCTCAAGTGAAGATTGTTTAAAAAGTGCATGGACTGTGCTGGTTCTAAGATTTACTTATTGAATAAGTTTAGGCTGCAATCCTGTTCACACTTACTTTGGAGTAAGCCTCAATAACCACAATGGGATTTATACCTGAGCAGACATGTAGGACTGTTCTGTTAAAGAAGAGAGGGGATACAGAAAAGTACTTAAATTCCAGTTCAGTTCCTGTAATTGAAATACTGAAACAAATGATTTAGGCAAACTGCAACTAGTAAGATACTGTGTTGTGGAAAGGATGCTCTTGTAGGGGTGCAATTCTACTTATTTTATTAGAGCTTTGGCTATTGGGTGGTGTAAAAATGTAATGCAAAACTTTCCTGGAAGGAAGTCTCATTGAATTCACTATGACTTAGATATGAACAGTCATGCATAAGTTTGCACTGTAACAGATTGTATTTTTTAATCTTGACTTTTTATAGATGTTTGGAAAAGGATTGATTACTTTAAATTATTTTTGTACTTCTCTCATAAAAGTGACACAAATGTTGCTATAAGGTTTTTGCGAAGTTTGCAGTGAAAGTCTGAATAGGCTGTTTCTTTGTCTGAAGCTCTTGTTGCTGCTATAATATTGAGTTGGGTCTGCAGATGGTAAACTATGTTTTGTTTACATTGGATCAGTGAGAACGGCCACAAAAGGGTTGATTTTTTGCAAGTCATGTACGCTATATCTAATCTTCTCTTGCTCCTAACTCAAAAATGAACACTTCAGTCTAAATTGACTTCCTAGAAAACTTGCATTAGACTTATATAATATATTCATGCACTGAATAATGTATCATAGCCTTTAATGATCCCTTTCTTGTTTTTAAGGATAATCTTATAAACTAGTAGTGTTACTTTTTATGCAGATTGAAAGCCATTTTCTCTATGCTTACTTTACATATTCTCCTAATTAAGGTAGACTAAAATGCATTTTTGGACCTGAAGAAAGCCATTTCTTTTCAGCAATCTGCATTTATAAAGTGAATTAGCTCATTTCAATCAAACACAACCTCTAATTTAAAACTCTTGTCAGCACAGAGTATAATCATAAAAGATCTCACAATAAGCAGCCCCAATGCAATCTAATTCTTAAGGTGACATTTCTAAGTTAAACTTCATTTTTCACTATAATCTTTTCTTTTTTTCTTTTTGGTCCCTTAAAAGAAGTGGCACTGATCGGTAGTGCAAGTGACATTTTAAAATGCAGAGCAAATTATTGGCATTAAAGCATCATTTCCATTTGAAATATGTGTAAGAAGACATCAATAATGGGAAAATTAAGTGTAGCGTCTGTGCATTCAATGGCTGAAATAACCATAAATGTGACAATGAGAGCAAATGAGGCATAGGTTAAGAACATTAGACCAGTCTTGCTGGATCAAATTGAAACTCCATCAAAGTCCACCTTCAAACGAGGGCCAGCCAGCTATCGCTGGGAAACCTGCAAGCCAAGCAAAAGGGCAATTGCCTTTTCTTGAGCGCTGTGGTGAAAATATCTCCCCCATTAGTTTAACCAGGCTCATTTTGTTTGATAGAAAATTTGCTTTGAGAAAGAAATTCACTAGTGAGGAAAATCTCAGAGAAATACTTATAGATTGGGTGTGTGTTTCTTGTGCTATACCTCACTGGCCGGCTGACCCCTGAGTGCAATTGCCCTTTAAGATTTTATTTTTATTTGTTGCACTGTATAATCATCTCTCCAGCAGGCAGCAGCTTTCTTGGTTTCCCATATTTCAAGTAAAGCCCAAGAGAAGACATAATGTGGTCATTTTTGCCCCCAAGAGCAGGAAGTGTGGGCAGCTGAGAGGCTACAAAGAAGTAGAAAGAGAGAAATAAAACACGCACACACCCTTCCCTCAGCTGCCTCTCAGTGATTAAGTGAGCTCAAAACCACCATAAAAATGAATGTTAAAACAATCTGAGAATGAGGCAGAAGAACAGAACCTCTTCCACAGGGGAAAGAAACTTTGGGGGAAATTGGAAGATTTCAGCACTAGCACCATTTCTTCCTTGAATGTGATATTGCTGTTCTCAAATCTACATCATGGTGGATGCAAAACAGAAGCCAGCCTGCCAAGCAGTTGACACTGTTGTCGCTTGCAGTGGCAGCACAACTGATCCACCGAAAACCCTGAGGACGTAGAAGGGGCCCATCCTCACTCAGAACTGGCTGCTTAGAAAGATTCCTCTGGTTCTAGGGGGAAGAGGCAGAGGTGCAAGGAGGAGAGCAGAAGATCTCTGATTCAGTTACCTAGTGAATTTGCTCAAGCCAAGCATGAGAACTGGCCTGCTCTGGAAGGGAAGGAAGGGTGCTCAGGGCAGGAGGGGGAGCAGATGCAAGACCCAGCCCTTGACCCAGGAACGAGGCAGTGGGAGAAGCATGTGGTCCAGCTAGAGGATTTCTGGTGTCATCAAGCCACCCCGAAGAAGTTTCACTGAGAAGAAGGGGAAGAGGGGAGTGTCCAGTTTGGATTCAACTCTTTATGTGGACAGATGCTTCTCCCATGACCCTAGCAGAAGGCTATTCAGAGTTTACACTGTTCTGTAATCTGTTGAGTTTCAATGAAAGAATTGAACTTCACTGAATTGTCTTGGGTTTGATAAGCAGAAAGAAAAGAAAGAAGGGACCAGCTCATGACACAGGAGAAAAGAAAGTAACTGTCCTACAACTGCAGCTAATGGCAAGTCCTGCCTGTCAGAAACTTGTGAGAACTTTGCCTTCTCCTGCGAATTTCACTGAAAATGTGCACCCAGTTTCTTTGGCCGCAAATAGGGTGGAGAATTAAGATGTTGTGTGTACAAAGATCTACTTCTCTTGCTATTAGTCCTCAGAGAGCAGTACTCAAAGGCACACCCCCTCTGGATATTATTATTATTATTATTATTATTATTATTATTATTATTACATTTCTATGCCGCCCCTTGCCGAAGCCTCGGGGTGGCTTACAACACAATAAGATACGTTGAAATACAATAGAACATAATAAATTACCAATAAATACAAAAATACAAAAAATACACTGAGATACAAACATAATAATATAAAATTAAAATTAACAGTATAAAATAAGTAAATAAAGAATATAGGAGGAGAAAAGAGAAGAAAGAAGAAGTTGCCCTGGCCAGATCATATATTTTAACAATTAAAATGATGTTTAAATAAAAAGGTCTTTACCTGGCACCGAAAAACCAGTAACGACGGTGCCAGGCGGACCTCTTTGGGGAGTGAATTCCATAGGTTGGGTGCCACCGCAGAGAAAGCCCTCCTCCGAGTACTTACTCTCCTAATTTCTTTCATGGAGGGTTCCCGGAGAAGGGACTCTCCCGCAGATCTCAAGGGGCGGTCGGGCATATACGGACGTAAGCGCTCGTTCAGGTAGCCAGGACCCAAGCCGTTTAGGGCTTTATAGGTCATCACCAACACCTTGAATTGGGCCCGGGCTTCAATGGGAAGCCAGTGAAGCTGACGGAGGACTGGAGTCATGTGAGCATAATGCCCCATCCCCGTCAGCAACCTGGCAGCTCTATTTTGCACCAATTGAAGTGTTCGGACCGTCTTCAGGGGAAGCCCCACGTAAAGCGCGTTACAGAAGTCTAGGCGGGAAGTCACCAGCGCGTGTGTCACCGTCACCAGGCAGTTGTACTCCAGGTAGGGGCGTAGCTGATTAATCAGCCGAAGCTGAAGGAAGGCGCTCCTCGCCACCGCAGTCACCTGAGCTTCCAAAGAAAGCTCCGGGTCGAGGAGTACTCCTAAGCTGCGGACCTTGTCCCTAGGAGGAAGTGTTGCACCATTCAGGACCAGGTCAAATCCACCCTCTCTGAAGCCCGATCCGCCAACCAACAGGACCTCCGTCTTGTCTGGATTGAGTTTCAGTTTATTGGCTCTCATCCATTCCATTACCTCGGCCAAGCACCGGTTCAGCACAGCCACTGCCTCACCTGGATTAGTGGAAAACGAGAGGTAGAGCTGGGTATCATCAGCGTATTGATGATTCCGCAGCCCACACCTCCTGATGACCTCTCCCAGCGGTTTCATATAGATGTTAAATAGCAAAGGGGATAGAATGGAGCCCTGTGGTACTCCATGGCATAGCTGCCATGGCGCAGAGCCATAGTCCCCCAGCACCACCTTCTGGAATCGACCGTTGAGATAGGAGTGGAACCACTGCAAAGCAGTGCCTCCGACCCCCAATCCCGCTAGCCTATCCAGAAGGATACCATGGTCGATGGTATCGAAAGCCACCGAGAGGTCCAGAAGAACCAACAGGGATGCACTCCCCCTGTCCTTCTCCCTGCACAGGTCATCGTACAGGGCGACCAAGGCAGATTCAGTACTGTACCCGGGTCTGAAGCCGGACTGAAAAGGATCCAGATAATCAGTTTCATCCAAGAATGCTTGGAGTTGTCCCGCCACCACTCGCTCCAACACCTTGCCCAGAAACGGGATGTTGGCCACAGGTCTATACTTAGTGGCCATCTCTGGATCCAGTGACACTTTCTTCAGGACCGGTCGTATTACCGCCTCCTTTAAAGGGGCAGGCACTCGACCCTCCCTCAGAGAAGCGTTAACCACTTCCAAGATCCAGGTCCCAATCCCGTGCTTGGAGTTATTTATTAACCAAGACGGGCAAGGATCCAATAGGCAAGTGGTGGGACGTACTCATCCAAGCACCTTGTCCACATCATCAGGCCGCAATAATTGAAATTTCTCCAATAATTTTGGACCAGACGGTAGCACTGGCGTCTCCCCAGAGACCTCTGATTCATTAGTGGAGTCCAGCTCGTGACGAATCTGAGCGATTTTCTCCCTGAAATGCCTGGCAAAGTCATCACAGCGGGCCTTTGAGGGTGGCATCGGATCTTCCTTAGGACCCGGGCGAACCAGGCCTTGTACCACTCGAAAAAGCTCCACCGGACGGCATTGTGAGGAGGCAATGGAAGCGGAAAAAACTTCTTTTTCGCCGCCTTCACCGCCACAGCACAGGCCCAATAGTGGGCTCTCAAGTGTGTTCGGTCAGATGAATCCGGTGATTTCCTCCACCTTTGAGATCCTATGTAGGAGAAAAGGGTGGCTACACCCAGACTGTGGAACGTTTTGCCCTGGGAGACACAGTTCATTTCTCTCTCAACCCCCCCCCCCCGCCGCCTATTAGCGGACTTTTTTCTCCAGCAGATTGTTGTTTGTGATGCAGAGCAGGCTATACCCATTTGGACAGTTCCACTGAAATCAACACTTAGCTCCCACTGATTTCAACAGGTCTGTTCTAACTTTGATTAAGTCTGAAGTCGAGCCATTGTTTTTTTTTTTTTTGCGGGGGGGAGGTTAAATAACTGGGTCTTTTATTGAATTTATTGTCTTCTTTATCAGAATGTGATATTTATTGCAAATTGCCCAAAGTAATGGATGTGCACTAGAAGGGTGGGATATGTGTATAGATAAATAAATGGAGCCAGCGAGACAAACAGCCCTCGGTTCCACCTTGCTTAACAGCCACCTTTTTTCCATTGTAGAAGCTAAATTGTAATACACTATCTGAGTGTTGGTTGAGGGGTTTTTCTTTTATTAGGGTTAGGAAAATACATTCTGCTGGGGAGAAGTCAGCCATCCATGTTGACAACTGAGAAGGGGAAAAATCTCTTAATGGTATCTCTCTGACTCCTGATAAGTTCAATCCTAGTCTGAATAATGAGTTGATGATAATGAGGAGGAGGAGGAGTTGAAATTGTAATAGACATCAGTTTGGGTCAGGAATTTTTCTTCTGCATTAACTTTTTTCTAATACTACAATGAGAAAGTAAATCCACATGCACTAAATGACAAAGAAGGCAGAACCTAGGATCACAGAAACTTCCTTCCATAATGTTACTAGAATGTCAAGGGAGAAAATACTACACTGCTTTCAGAATTCTCCCCAAAAGCTTTGTGTTGATAGAATATTCAGCATAAACCAGCAATAATCTCTCTAAGTGTGCTTTTCTTAGATTATCATGTAATTAAAATCAAAGTGCCATCACTTATTTTCATCTCAAGAAACTATGTAAAGAGCATGGATAAGATAAATGGTTAATATGTTCCCTACTGATATAGATGAGGGTGGGCTTGTTTTTACATGAATATGCAAAGTCCAGCATCAACGTATCTTACTGTTTTTGTAATTAAATTCCATTGAATGTGAACAATAATCTTTGTTTTCAGAAAATTTAGAACAATTCTCACATCAGCTGGTGTGACTCTTTACAGTCAGTGCAGCAGGGTGGGCTCATCATGAACTTTCTCCTGTGAATTGACGTGATAACCACCTATTTTGATGGCTGAGCAGGAGGAAATATGTGCAGTAACAACTAGCTGTGATTTGCTACTGAGAGCGGGACTGGACTCTGATGCTTGTATGAAACTCTGTGGCTGCATCCCATTCATTTCAATGGGGAGGGCATCCTTATGAACGTACTCCCCTGATGTGTATAGGGCAGGCTGCATATCAAATAGCTCTTTGTGTGTGCATCAGAGGAAAGACAGGCTGCAGACATTTCCTACAATTCTTCTGGTCCCTCCCCCAAACGCATCTTCCATGGTTAGCACCAGCCCAGTCAAGGGGTTAGGGTGCCCCTCATTTAAAATTGTTATTATTGTTATGAGGAGATGCCACCAGGAAGTAGACCCATTCTGGCAGGAGCAAGGTGCTGTAAGGAACATTGGCAGAAGCCGGCTCTTCCCCTTTGAGTGATGGGAGCAAAGCCTGAATCCAAGCATTTGCCCTCAGAAGGCCTTTGAGAACTGATTATAGCTGCAGCTTTTGTTCTGGATTGTATGCTGGTGTGTACATAAACATGCACGTACACACAGAAAACTGCAGAGGGGAGGGGAAATTTGATGCGCCAGTTGGTTCCAGTGGCAGGCGGACACCACTGGAGATAATTGACTGCATCATATTTCTTTTTCGGTATTTTCTACATTGCATTATTTTATTGCTGATTTAATTTGTAAAGGGTTATGACATTTTATAGAATAGCAGCATCAATTCTTTAAAATGAAAGCATCTTAACTCACATCCTACTTTCCTATCTTAACTCAGGCTTGTTATTTTTACCTTTTATGTGCCTTATTCAAAAAGTTGTAATAAAAAACCTTTTGAGCACAAATGAAACACATAGATGATAATGTAAGGAAACAAAAAAGCAGTTCCAAGATATGATATTGTGTGTGTGTATGTGTGTGTGTGGAAAGAATGAGATGGAGTTAGCACTTTGAAAGTATAAATTAAAAGTTCATGATTTCTTTACATATAAACAACTTTCTGCAATAAAACTGAAGGAATGTAGAATCTGTATGCAGCATACTGCAGCATACAGCAAAATGAGTAGTAACAATAATTTTAAAATATTAATCTGAAAAGTCTGTCTGCCTTACCAAAACATACCAAGATTTTGTTTAAACCATCAATAAGGCTTTTTCTTCCCCTGTGGTTTCCATTCAGTCATTCTGCACTGTTCTGCTGTAACTGTACCTACACAGCCTGTGGGTTCTATCCTGTGTCACACAAGGGACCCTGTACATTTGCTCCACAGGATTTCCTGCGCTTCTCCTCCGTAGCGCCTCCGATCTGCTTCAGAGAGTTGCCCCAACTTACTCGAGCAGATTACGTGGGGAAGGGGTGCTGGGCTGCAGTGGGGAAACCAATCCACCACCAGCAGGACAGGCTTGGCTGGATACAACCTCTGTTGCTTGAAAGGAGAGCTCACCTCTTCTGGCATTTTTGTGTTATTTAATATGACTGCTTTGGGCCTAATATCAAATACTCCTTCAGTCAAAATAAAAATATTCTTACTTCTGCAAAGGAAGAAAATAATTCATCCTTGGTTGTCAAATTATTTCCATATCCCTGGTAAAGCAACAATTAAAAAAATACCAGGGTGCCAGAATAACTAATCTCTGTAACTCATAACAAATACGTATTCCAAAGAACTGTATTTCTTGCAGAAAAAGTAAGTCTAAGATGCACTCTAAAGAAAGACACATTGGAGCCCTTACCTGTGTGTAACAACTGTGCAAAGGGGCCCCACTGCACTGACTCCAGCCCCTGTACTTCGCATGCTCCCAGCCAATGCCCAAGCACTCCAGTCCAACAGCGGATATTCCTGTTTCTGCAATCACTCCATGCCTTTGATGCTGAACGCCCAAAAGAGTTCCTGTGCTTTGCCAGTGGGAATGCATCTCCCCAGTCCTCTCCATCCAAATCCTGCAGACACCAGCCCTTTCACACAGGTTGGCTGCACCATTGGATTCCAGTGGGGTGAATTATCCATAGCTCAAGCCAGCAGGTTTTTTTCTCTTTTTCTTTTTTCAGCCCTCCTATGGTCATTTCATGTCCTGGGTTGCTCAGTCCTCGGTGGGATAGTAGGGGCATTTCTAAATGTTTAAATGTTTTGCTATTTCTGCAAACTTTGGGTAAGACCCCAAGCCCGTGGAGCCCTTCCTTTTGTGCAGTTTGCCTACATAATGATCAGCACTGAGGCAGCTGCAAGGTCTGTTAGTATACACTATAGAAGTGGGTGTTGTTTGCATGTGTGTGTGATTGTTGTTATGTGCCATCAAGTAACATCTAGCTTATGGTGATCCTATGAATGAATGAATGATCTCCAAAAAACTTTGCTCAACTCTTGCAGACTCAAGGCCGTGGCTTTCATTTTGGAGACAATCCATCTCATTTGGTCTTCCTTTTCTTCGTCTGCCTTTGATTTTACCTATGGCCTCTTTCAGGGAATCTTGCCCCATAATGAAGTGCTGGAAGTACAACAGCTTCAGCTTCATCAATTTTGCTTCCAGGGAAAGCTGTGGCTTGTTTTGATCCAGGACTCACCTGTTTGTATTTCTGTCAGCCCAGGGTATTTGCAAAGCTCTCCTCCAGCACCATGTTTTGAACACATCCATTTTCTTTCCGCCAGCTTTCTTCCCTGTCCAGCTTTCACACCCATACAAAGCAATTGGAAATGCAATGGTGTGAATGATCTTGGCCTTGGTCTCCAGTGAAATAGCCTTACACTCAACGATCTTTTCTTGATCCTTCATTGCTGCCCTTCCAAACCTCAGTTTTCCAATTTCTTGGCTGCAGTCTCCCATTGAATTGATGATTGAGCCAAGGTACACAAACTCTTTCACAGTCTCAGTTTCATCCTTGTTGATCTTGAAGTTGCATAATCCTTCTGTAACTGATGTTTGTTTGTTTTTTAAAATGTGGGAGGGAGGGAGGGAGAGCAAAAAGCAAAGAGAAGGAAAGCAAGAACAACATGAAAACCAAGCTGAAGCTTTTACTCCCGACATAGTGCTCCCCACTTGATCACTATTCTTAGACATCAAAGAGGAAGACTAAACCATGTGCTGGAGATGCAGGAAGAATGGTTAGCTCTCTGCTCAGCGTTTCTTCAGGAAGGTGAATAGAGAAGCAGTTGGAATTCACCTAAATATAACAACTTGCAATGTCACCCCTCAAGAGCTCTTAGCTTAGCTCTGAAAAATGATCCCTTCTCTTCAAGCACAGAGCAATGCCTTCTTCTCAACACATCATTGGCCACTTCCCTCTTTGAGAAGCAATCTGCTAATCCTGCCCATGTGCATTGGCAAGTCTCCCACATAACAAAACAAAGTGTTTACCTGGCTGCTTTGGGGCTAAGGATTTGCTGCACTGTTATTACAGCCGGAGAATGTAAAGAAGGCAGAGCACTGCCCAATTCTTATCACAAAGGAAGCAGGCTCTAAAGCTCTGGATAGCAGCTGGAGAGATAAAAGGCTTGCCTGAGGACCAGATGCAGAAGACTGACCAGCCCATCCCTCCCCAGTCCCGCCCTGCCATTTCACAAAAGGGACTTTCAGCACATTTCAGTATGCTGCTCTTGCCTCTTCGTTGGCTAGGTGGCCCTCCTCAGGGGTCTGAATATGTCCAGCCCAAAAGATGTAGGATCACCCTGTCCATGAAGACAGAAAGTGCAAGTCAGTAGTCATTGTCAAGCATTTTGGAGTACGCTTTTACTCCCGAATCCTTGAGGTTCAGGAATGACGGATGCAAGGTTCCCCATAGTTTGTTCCAGTCCACCTGGCCATATCCAGTGGGAGTCCTCTATTAACCAGCCCAACATGGCTGACCCGCAGTATCAATATTTTTGTTGCAGAAGGGCCCAAGGGAGGAATTGTACTGGGAAGGAATAGGAGAAGGCAAAGCAGGTGAATTTGCATAGCGGGGGGAAACAAAAAGTGGATTGGATCCAAACTTCCAAGTCTTTTTCTTTTCATGAAAGGCACTGAAACCCAATGGAAGCTCCCACTGGGCAAATGGGGGGAAAGCAATTTTTGACACTAACCCTTCCCCTTGAAGCTTCTCCCATATTGTTCCAGAAGTCCCCCAACAACCTGGAGGCCTCAGGAAGCGGAAACTGGAGAAATCCCCCATTTCTCCAGCAGGAGTGCCCTGCAAGTTGAGGCCTGTTCTTGGTACTTCTGGATCCAGTCTGGGTTCTTCTTTTGCATGGTTCCGTTGGCAACACTTAAAGTTAAGGGGGGGAAAGAAGAAGGAAAAGGGGGAGGGAGTGCAATGCAACCATGAGTTTACTTTGTGAAGACATTAGTAGGTCATGAAACAAAATTGATGCCTGGTGCCTTACATTATTTTATGAATGCTGCACTGAAAGAAAAAAATGGGCCTTTTGCTTAATTAGCAGCAGCTTCTGACAGACATTTCACTTAATTGGGTGCACATGATGTATAAGCACTATCCCTACAGCCAAACATTAAGCTGTTGCAGAGCCCACCATCTTAATGGGCTTTTGCTTGTCCTTAACGGTTCTTGAAAACACTTTAGATCTTTTAAAACAACTTTGTACAAATCGGCCTGAATAATTATCATCTATTACTGATATGTTGCCTGCCATGAGGTTGAATTGATAAAACACAAAGAGTAACAGCAGATGATTTGGAATGGCAGAACTTTAGATGCAATTCAGTATTTCCCACAGTGCCAAAGATAACATTGAAAAGTGCTTTAAGCCCTCCAAACCAGCTCACATTTTCCACCCATTCTTGTTCAACTATTATTATTTTTCATCTCATAGCGAGTTAAGGAAGTTTCACCCAGCCTCTGATTCATGAAATAGCACACTAAAATATGCCTTTTCATTAACCACAAAGCAGTTGATTACTTGTGATCATGGGAAATTGGTTCTGGCATTATGGATCACATGGATAGCTTAAAAAGCAGAAAATCTGAACTGCAGTTAATTTACAGAATAATACAGTGATTTATAGTGATTAATGTAAACACTGCATAGCACTTTCTTGAACAAACGCAGCAACCTCATTCAAGAGCCAAAAATCATATTGAACCCAATATTCATCTCTGGCAAAAATTATCCTAGATGATTGTTAGGGGTGGGAGGAAATTAGCCTTTTAAAAATCTTCATGTGTAGCAAAGAAGTAAAATATAATAAATATAGCAGGTGCTTTGGCTTCTTTTATCTTAGTATATATAACTCAGTTCAGAAATTCAGTGTTTTACATACATGATCTTGTCAAGAAACAGTTTACACAGGTTTGTTGGGGGTGTATAGTCAAAACAACATGTATAGTTTATTCTGACATACAGGAAATACACTCAGCAGTTACAAGCACAGTTGTGGGGGTGGGGGGATCAAGTAAACAGTTTGCTAGAAACACATGAGAGTAAAGCAATAGTGTTGAACGGATTAAGGCACAAAAAACAAAGCATATTCACTCGTTTTGTCCTGACAATCTCAAGAACCTTTCCACAGCACAGTAATATGGCCAATATTGTCATCTCTGTTTTCCAGAGGCAAAGACTGATTACATGGAGCGGGTAGCAGAATTATAATCAGGGGCCTCAGCTGTCAACCTCCATGCATTTACTGGAAGGGGACTCATAGAATCATAGAATAATAGAGTTGGAAGGGGTCAGAAGGACACTGGGTCCATCCCCGCTGCTGTTTCAGGACACTAAGATACACCATCCCATTCAGATGGCTGTCCAGATGCTTTCTGAATGTCTGTAGTGAGGGAAAGCCCACAACTTCCTGAGGTAATAGGCTCCATGGTCGTAGTGCTCCGACAGCGAGGAAATTTTTCCTGGTGTCTAGTCTAAATCTTGTTTCTTTTAACTTAATGTCATTATTTCATGTTCCGTGGGGAAATGGACTGTAAAACTGTATGCACACTCAAGAACACAGACACAATCACGCAGGTAGGATCTCCATGCCTTCTGTTAGATGTGGAGATTGTGGGTAGAGCCAGAGGCCATGTGGAAGTGAGGGGGAGTGATCATACACCCTCCACACATGGTTGACTATGCATGGAGCAGTGGTGAGAATTGGGAAAGGGAGATTTTGCATCCATTGACAGTTGAGATGAAAGGAGATTTGAATTTGGAACAAACCTGCCTCATGCTTCTTCCTCTTAGCCACTAGGCAACGTCAACTACCACTTCATTCCTTTGATGAAAACTGCTACCATCTATTTTTTTTCCCCCAACACCATTTAAAAAACATGTTTCACCATGGGGGCTAGGAACTTGCTTCATGATAAATGAAACCACCAATTTTCAAGCTTCCAGCTGTTTTCAAGAATCCATACACAACTCAGAAGTGACAAGTCAAGGACCCAGAGCTTTTCCATGCAAGGCATTTTCTGTGTACTCATCATCTCTTACTCATAGTTATTTATTGATCCTTCAGTTGACGCTGTGACCCTCCAGTTTGGCTTCTGCTTTTTTAAAAAGAGCACTCTCTTGTTTTTCAGAGCAAGAAAAATGGAATATTGAGCTTCTCTCTATATAGCTGTTAATCCATTCTACCTATTTTTGGTTTCATCATAGGACTGATGCCAGAACTAAATAAGAAGAATATTTCCTTCCCAGCTAAACATCAGGAAGAGCATCCTGGATATTAGAGCAATACAGCAAGGGAACCAATGACCCAGGGAGCTTCTGGGCTTTCCCACTCCACAGGCATTCAAGTTGCAGCTGGAGAAGGATGATTAACTAGGAGTCCTGTGCTGAGAGGGGAGGGGAACCTGATGGCCTTATTGGGCCCTTACCACTCTATTAATCTATGATTCTATGGTTTTCTACTACATAAATGCAAGATAGCACAATATTATAGCAGAATGGCACAATTACTGAGGTGGAAAAAGCTGGGTTTTTCAAATTCCTTGCTCTGAAAAATGCTCACTTTCAGTATTGTTTAAAACACAAAAGAGGGTCACAATGCTATCTAAAGCAGTGTTTTTCAACCGGTCCGCCGGCATTTCCAGGCGGTCCGTGAAAGAGCCGCTGCCGCTCGCTGCCTCTCCTTCTCCGGCGAGGAGGCTGGGCGGGCGGGGAGAGGCAGCTCACGGGGAGGCGGCCGGGCGCCGCGCCTGAGCCACCCACTGGGCGGAGACCCAGAGACCGGGCCTCTGCCTCCGGCTGCTGCTTTTCCCGGGAAGGGAAGTGCGGAGCTGGGATTGTGCTCAGGGTGCTTTCTCAGGCAGTCTGTGCTGCTGTGTGCGGGGCTTTGAGTGAGTGGGGTTCGTTCTATTTCATAATTTAACATCATGAATATTACTGTATTGAGTAACTTTGATAGATTTTTTGTATTGCTCTGCTGCTAATATTGTATCTGAATTCGTATTTGCTGTAAGCATAGTATTGCATTTATACTGATTGTGTAGTTCGCTATTGTAAATTTTTGTTCAAGTACTCTTGAAAAGAAGCAACAGCAGATATCACATTAGACTTATCTGAATTACATATTTCTCTACATTTCAGTTGTATTCGATTACATTTAATTTCAGTATTGTATTTTATTAGCATTGTTAATGCTCAGTTTCTGGTTATTATAGAGAATTTTTCTTTTTTCTTTTGGTACTATATTTAAAAACTAATACACAAAATACCATATTATGTATACAATGCATTTTTACCACTCAGTTTCTGGCTATTATAGAGAATTTTCCTTTATTGGTACTATAATAAAGGAGGGGAGGGGAGGGGGGGTTGCTTTAGTTTACCGAGCCTCCATCTCCCTCACGGGACTTCCTGTCCCTTCAAGACCAGGGCTGGAGTGTCTCTACTTGGTGTTGGGCGACCGAGACAGATTGGGGATTCTGTTGGTGTACCGTGCACCCTTCTGCCCAACAATCTCCCTGCCTGAGCTGACGGAGACTGTCTCGGACCTGGTGTTGAGG